>NC_047511.1:15430528-15749903 GCF_902827115.2 Pseudochaenichthys georgianus | reverse complement strand
GACCATCAAACTGTAAGTTACATTTCAAAATAAAATTAAAATGTACTTTTCAAAAAGGTACTTATTGTTCACAAAAAAGTAAAATTAATACAAATTAGTTATATTTTCTATTTGTAAAAAGAAACATTTCAAGGACTTTTGCAAGCCGTTTGAGTATGTATTCCATATCCTTGATATCAGACGGCAGCTACCTACACTAGTTGGCTCTTTGATTTCACTTGTTAGATATATGGTCACACTAGTTTGGCACTCTGCTTTACTAGTTGAATACACAATTATACTAGTCACTCTTTTTCAGCAACGAGTGGCACTTTTGTCCGACTAGTTATCACATAAGCCTTACTAGTGACGCCACGAGCAGCACTAAAGTCCCAACTTGAGTTTTTGCAGTGCTGTTAACTTTTAGTGTCACTAGTACGGTCAGAGGGTCACTAGCTCATCAAAAAATCTTACAAGTTGGGACTTTGATGCTGCTCCTGGCGTCACTAGTAAGGCTTATGTAGTAACTAGTCAGACAAAAGTGCCACTAGTGGCTGAAAAAGAGTGACTAGTATAATGTGTTATTCAACTAGTAAAGCAGAATGTCAAACTAGTGTGAACATATATCTAACAAGTGCAATCAAAGAGCCAGTTAGTGTAGGTAATTGCTGTCTGATATCAAGGATATGAAATACATTCTCAAATGGCGTGCCATTGGAGTTAAAGTGCAAAGATGAACAACTGTAGGCACAGGGTTTCAGTGGTTTACCACCATCAAGGACCATCAGCACTTTCAGTGCAAACATGAACAACTGAGGTAGATTTAGACATATTCTACCAAATGTAAACATCATTCAACTGCTTTAAGCAACAAATTAACTGTGCAACACAAACATTGGCATGTGCAAAGTTTCAACCTGTAACACAGCCTACTCTCTCTGTAACAGGTAATTGTTTTAGATTGAGTAGGCAGCCCAAGGCCCATCAGCACTTTCTGTGCAAGCATGAACAACTGAGGTAGATTTAGGGGAAAGACATATTCTACCAAATATAAACATTACACTGCTTTAAGCAACAAACTATCAAATAATTAACTGTGCAACACAAACATTGGCATGTGCAAAGTGTCAACCTGTAACACGGCCTACTCTCTCAGTAACAGGTCATTTTTTAGATTGAGTAGGCAGGGTTTCAGTGGTTTACCATCATCAAGGCCCATGAGCACTTTCTGTATGAAAGTGAAAGTGTTGATGAGTTTCTTGGGGTAGTCCAAATGTAACGCGTACATCAAGCCGAACAACAATGCAAAGGAATCCGCCATCCTGGGGATATTGCTGATGACGAAATCACCTTCCACCAGAATAGCAGTACTTGCCGGACTGAGATCAACTTCACTTGGAGTGCCCTCGGTGACCATGCTGACAATAGCAACCGGTGTGTTGGTGATGTCTGGCCGGTCCACCTCCTCTGCCTGGAAATGCATAGAGTCCAACTGTAAGGTTGACTTGAA
The DNA here is from genome assembly GCF_902827115.2 of Pseudochaenichthys georgianus. NCBI lineage: Eukaryota > Metazoa > Chordata > Actinopteri > Perciformes > Channichthyidae > Pseudochaenichthys > Pseudochaenichthys georgianus. Next base: position 15,748,414 of record NC_047511.1, on the reverse strand, counting down.
GTAACTAAACAATCTCATTCACATATTCCTCAACGGGTAAGTATATAGGAAGGTATTTAAAAAATGTGTTGCGGTGGCCCTGAAGTGCAAGACACCACAGCATTTCAGAAAACACCACAGCATTTCACAAAACACTACAGCATTTCACAAAACACCACAGCATTTCAGAAAACACCACAGCATTTCACATTGGACGGAAAGGGTATTCCTTTAGGGAGAACACTTCTTGTTTGTGATTGGACAGAGCCAGCCAGAGAAGCACTGCTGTGATTGGTTGTTTTTGCTGCCAGTCAAGAAATGACGCTTCGTGATTGGTCAACACCCGACAGCGAAATATGTCCCAACCATGGTCCCACAACGTATGGTCCCAACACATCAGCCGTTAGCACACACTCAGATCTCACAGCTCCTCATATCTGTTCAGAAACTGGACAAAAGTTAAACATGTACAAACCACAGACTGTCTATGTCATGGCGAATACAGTCGCTGCTTTATTTATGTCTGTATGACGTTGTTGTGAGTGTGGACGGAGCAGCTACAGGTTAGTTTAGCCTGATGAATCCGATTCAGAAAACACGCATTTTAAAAGCTTTTCGCCTGCCGTCTTGTCTGCAGACTTGTCAAAGCGTTAATTCATGGTTTTTACTAACTGTTATCAGTATGTAGTTACTTCGGCATCACTTTGAAACGTGTATTACAATTAAATCACGGTCAAATATGTTCATTTTGTTGTAGGATTTACATGGAGATACGCCCCGTCCCCTCTCACAGCTGACAGCCGCGGTGAAACTCGAGTGATTAGAGCGATGCGAATATTGGGCGGTCTACCATAGTATTTACATGGAGATAAGCCCCTTAAAAACCATGAGTTAATAAAGCATTAATTCTGTGTTTACTCCTGTCATTCAAACAAGACGCTGGAGAGGGGGTGGGCCGTATCTCCATGTAAATCCTATCGGAATTGGATCCATCAGGCTAAACTAACCTGTAGCTGCTCCGTCCACGCTCACAACAACGTCATACAGACATAAATAAAGCAGCGACTGTATTCGCCATGACATAGACAGTCTGTGGTTTGTACATGTTTAACTTTTGTCCAGTTTCTGAACAGATATGAGGAGCTGTGAGGTCTGAGTGTGTGCTAACAGCTGAGCTAACGGCTGATGTGTTGGGCTAATCACAAGCGTCATTTCTTGACTGGCAGCAAAAACAACCAATCACAGCAGTGCTTCTCTGGCTGGCTCTGTCCAATCACAAACAAGAAGTGTTCTCCCTAAGGAATACCCTTTCCGTCCAATGTGAAATGCTGTGGTGTTTTGTGAAATGCTGTGGTGTTTTGTGAAATGCTGCGGTGTTTTCTGAAATGCTGTAGTGTTTTCTGAAATGCTGTGGTGTCTTGCACTTCAGGGCCACCGTATTTCTTTTATATATCTGAAAATATTTTTGATTGCTCCCGTCTGTTTGTTTTAACTGGAAGGGTGAAATAGCTAAACAGTTTCTTACAAGCACACATTCTGACCTCACTAGCAGTACTTTGAGTGCACTAAATACTTACGATCCAAGACTTGAAGAACTCTGGGTCCTCCTCACACAGGTATAATGGGAGGGCTCGAAGGGCTGCATTGCGTTTCATGTGGACATCCTGTACTTCCTGGAAAGACAAGCACAAACTAGCATAATTAAAAAGCAATGGCTTTTTTTAATTAATATATACATGTTTATTTTTGATTGTTGTCTAATTAAAAAAAAAAAATTCCCTATCTGTTATCGTTATATTTGTGACACTCTTCTGAAAAATACAATCCGGTATATTTTACATTATCTGTTTATGATGTGAATTTGAATGAATGTGGTTTTTGTGTAAAAGTAAATAAGCATTGATATTTGGACCAAACTTCTAGTAAACTCACCTGGAGATCACAAATCCTTAGGATTTCACGCAGGGCCTCAGATACCTTGCCAGTGCGTGCCGCCTTCTGCCTGTACAAGGCAATCAGTCGCAGGGTGTGTCTGTATAGTTCAGAAAAGAACTGGTTCGTAGGTTGACGTTTGTGATTCGTTGAAACTCAGCAGAAACCTACAGGAACACACAAATGTATAAAGATCATTAATGGATATGCAATTGTAAAATTATTAGTGATGCAACCGGTTTTGTTGTTTCCGTAAAAATATATTACAACATGATCATATCAAAGTATTCATTTAATTTGTATTATTATTTATATTGTTTTTATGTTGTTATATGTTTTTCTTCGCTTGGCGGAAGACAACTCCTCACCTTTAGCTGTGGCACTGACAAAAATATTTGAGTCCATAACAGCACTCACCAAATCATTCATGATAGCTTCAGTAGGAGAAATCTGATGCCTCTTAAAAACCTCTTTTAAAGTGTCTTTTATAACAGGTTGAGACAAGGAAAATATCTGAGTCAGATGATCAATTATCTCTTTGGATGCCATATCGGAAACATGAAGAATAGTTTGCATCTTCAGGAAGAGCGAGGACAAATTATGGTGTAACTGGGCTCTCAACTGGCTGGCGTCAGCCTCAGGAGAATCAAACGTGTCTGCATGCTGACACTGAGCAGGTTTCTCGTCCTCAGGGTCAGTAGCTGTCAAGACTCGGGCACTATCATTTTGTGTCGACACAATGTCTTCACAAATGTCCAAACTACCTGCATGGTTCCTGCTTTTGTGAGCATTAAATGATGAATAGACATTTGTGCTGTAGCTACAGTTCTTAAATGGGCATGTTACAGTTTCAAGGTTCTTTAAGTGTCCCCTTAAATGACTGAACACTGTTGCTTCAGAGAACGAATGTTTAAAGTTACACAAGGGGCAGCTAAAAATTGCACATCCTCCTTGTGCTCCCTCACTTGCACCAGTACTACACACATTTTTGTGAAGCCGTGATAAATGAATTTTCAATGCATTAAATGATTGAAATGTACAAATGCAAGAGTCATAGACACATGGCAAAGGGCTAACTCTTGAGTACTGGCTATGCTTCAAACGATAGTGCCTAAATAACTGAGCCTGGGTGTCTGACGAGACAGCACATAATTTGCACTTCCACGCCATTGAACCATTTCAACTTCAACAAAGCATGATGATCGGATCTGTAGATAGGCCAGTTATGTTCAAGTTACCTTGAATCTTGAGTCTCACTGCTATGAACCAGCTTCACCCTACGACAAAAAGAAATGTGCAGAGTTTTAATACAAGTTTGCAGTTTTCATTAGCTTACTGTCACTAGCAAACATGCCTGTGTGTAGGCCTCAACGTAATTGTGGAAAACAGCCCTAGCTAGCTACTAGCTTAATTCAGGAATAACATCACATTTACCAGATAATATCGGATAACATTAAGCACCAGTAACACACTTATAAACAGTAGGGCTGCCGTTGACTGATAGGAGTTACTAGCTAAAGTTAACATGCTGCTGCTCTGACGTTAACGTCCTTACACTCCATTGAACCATTTCAACCATGCAACTTCAACAAAGCATGATGATCGGATTACTGTAGAAAGGCCAGTTCTGTTCAATGTTCTGAATACCTAATTAAATAAATAAACCTACTGGAAAAAAGTTCTAAATTAATTAATTGAAAAAACAGAACACAGTATGGGTTAGCAATAACTTACCTTGAATATTGATGCAACAGCTTCACCCTACGGTAAAAATAAATGTGCAGTTTTAATACAAGCTTGCCGTTTGCATTAGCTTACATCTAGCTAGCATCAACGTAATTGTGGAAAACAGCTCTTGCTAGCTACTAGCTTAATTCAGGAGTATTCAGGAATGACATCACATTTGCCAGATAATAGCGTTAATAAGCACTAGTAAGTAACACACTTTTAAACAGTAGGGCTGCCGTTGACTAATAGGAGTTTCTAGCTAAAGTTAGCATACTGCTGCTCTAACGTTGAGGTCCTTACAGTACTTAACCGGCAGTCCGAAATTCAAAAAATAGCGCGAAGCAGCCGGTAACTGCGGCGCTCTGCACGTAACTCTGAATTAAACAACAGTTTAAACAGTCTAACGATCACATATAATCTTCGGGTGGTATATCCTTACAATATTATAACAAGAAAAGCAGTTTTAACGACTTATTTTGGTACTTACAAGTTAAACCATGTGTGGAATCCCTTCGCTTGCAAGAGCCGCCATGTTGGATGGATTTTTCTCGATTCGTCGCAACGTCTTGACGTAATGACGTCAGACGCTGCGTGACTGTTCACTCACAAGTTTTCATTCAAATTTGAATATTCACTCATAAACTATGATTCACATCAAATTAAACAGCACTTTTCGTTAAGAGAACGTATAAATGTAATGTTCGGTTGACTTGATATTTGGTTTTGATTGCAGTACCCATAATACTTATGAGTTAGTAGTACTGTTGGGGTTTACAGTGCAGGGGAAGTCAGTTCGAGTCTGCAAGGATTTTTTTTTGAAAACCCTTGACGTAACTGAGAAGTTTGCAAGGTCTGCAGGCGGCCATCCCTCAAGCCAACTGGGAATCTCACCCTCAAGTTCTCAGGGTAAACATTCCCCATGCAATAAAATCCCTGAGCTCAACAAAAATCTGATCATGGGGCACATCAAATCATTCCCAACATTAGAGTCACACTACTCTAGGAAAGATACCACAAAGCTGTACCTTGAGGAACATTTGAATGTGACCAAAATGTACGAACTCTATGTACAGAAATGCCACAACGAGTGGAAAGTAAATCCAGAGAAACTTAGTTTCTACAGATTCATCTTCAACACAGAATTCAACTTGGGCTTTCACCAACCCAAAAAAGACGCATGCAAGTACTGTGAGTGGTACAAGCGTTTAAATCCCAGTGACAAAGTACACCATGAAGAAGAATACAATGCCCACCAAACAAGAAAGGTGCAAGCCAGGGAACATAAAGAAAATGATAAGAGACATGCACAAGCAAAGTCCTCATTTAAAGCTCTCACATTTGATCTCGAGCAAGTGCTGACCACTCCCTGGAGCAATGTAAGCAGTCTTTTTTATTCAAGGAAGTTGAGCACGTACAACCTTACAGTGTACGAGTTGGGCAACAAAGAAGCACAATGTTACATGTGGCATGAGGGTGAAGGGGGGCGTGGCTCATCAGAGATCAGCACATGCATGTTCCAGTATCTGTCAACTCTTTCAGGTACTGAGCATGTGGTGCTGTACTCTGACACATGTGGAGGGCAGAACAGGAATGCTGGTTTTAGTGCCATGTGTCTCCATGCAGTCAAAACCTTGCCCATCTCCATTATTGACCATAAATTCATGGAGTCTGGACACAGTCAGATGGAATGTGACAGTGTTCATGCAGCCATTGAGACCGCCAGAAAAAAAGTGCCTGTGTACAGTCCGGAGGGGTACTATACTCTTGTGAGGATGGCAAGGAGGAACAGGCCATACAAGGTGATTGAGCTTGGGCACAGTGACTTTCTGGATTTCAAGTCCTTCTCACAACACACGGTCCGAAACAGAACCAAAGACACAGAGGGACAAACAGTTCGTTGGCAGAAAATTAAATGGCTGCGCTACACAAAAGAGGATCCGAAAGGGATTCAGTTCAAATATTCGCTGTCCGACCAACCATTTAAAATGCTGCAAGTTGGAAAGCATGAGACCAGAGGTGCTCATGCAATTGCACCAAAGAAGATGCACACAGGTCCACCTGGGATCACTGCTGTGAAAAAGAAAGACTTAATCACACTGTGCACAAATGGGAGTATCCCTCACTCCTATGTGGACTTCTACCAGTCTTTGCAAGTCATTCAGGCAGAGTAGGCTAGTATGTCGTTTCAAATAAATCTGAAACTTACATGATCTGTATAATATGCTGTTGTCGTATATATTGCTATACAGTACAATGTTCTAAAGTAGTTTTTGTTTTTGTTATTTGGCCGGGTTTAATGTAATGTATTGTTATTCAGTTATTTAACTAATGTGATATTGATATTTTATATTATCACAATGGACTCTGTAGCCTTTTTTCAATTGGTTATTTGGGGAAATGGCTAAACAATTAGTTATTTGGTTATTAATATATTTTTAAATAATTTTTTAATATAATTACATTCAATGAATATACAGTATGAATATAAGGATATTTTTATATGATATTTTTATTATAAAAATTGATTACTGTTACTTTTAAACTCATAAAATTTAAAGCCTTGTTCATCTTTTTATCAGATACGCCCTTTTTCTTAGTGTATATGACATCAAATCTTAGTTCCAAAAAGGCGCATGTGACTTTCTTCTGAATAAAAAGATTCAGATAAGATAATATATATTCAGAAGAATATTTTTTTCAATGAATGTCAAAATATTGTTCATTAAGTGTATTGTAATCCACATGTTTATGAAGTTGTCATATTAAAGATTGAATTGAATAAACAAAGTCAGGACAAAGTATGGTCATTTTTTGTTTTGGTTCTCCTGAACAGTTGGTCAAATGTCACTTACGCCCCTCTGGTTCTCACCCCTCGCCATGTCCTGGCCATTTCTACTGATCATAATTCCATTGTTGAGTTATACTAAAATAGATTTATATTGTGCAATTTTCCAAACTCACATTGGTTTCTCATACAGCATCTCTGTATAGTATGTGTATTCACTCTCTGTCCTAAACGGCTTGTTGGAGCTCCTGCCCCCCCTCCCTGTGAGCCCAGTGTGCTCTGATTGGTTGCGACGTTGAGGTTCATTGCTGCTCGCAGCTGCAAGGAGCAGACAGGCTTCCGTGTCGGCGATACACAGAGAACAAGCTAAACTCATCCTGAGCACACACAAACACTCACAGCCAAAGTAAAAACGATAAGTGTGGCTTGATATTGAGTAAGAAAAAGGTTTATAGCGCTGTGGGCATGGGTCTGCGGAGAGCATTTCTCCGCGATCCCAACGTAGTAGCCCGAAAAACGTTTACCCATTTAAACAGTCGTGGTAGATACCTTGTTTGTTTTAAACATCATAAATACACAAACAACAATGAATACTTACAGGTTGTGTACCCAAATCTCACGCTGGTCCAAACAAAGTAGGAACAGCATCATTCTTCAGTGCCCTATGCTGTGCATATCCGGCATGAATGCTGAAAGGTTTGGGAAGCTTTGTTTCGTGAAAGGCTGGCAGAGGGTGTGGCCATAGCTCTGGGCATGGCTACTGGGTATCCCTACGTACCGTAGCGATACCCAGGAAGTAAACAATGCAAAATGAGAAATCTCCAACGAGGCGTTTTGGAGAGGTCTTTTCTGAGTTTTACTCCCTACAGGGTGTACTTTGAGGGGTTTTGAATGAGCAGACCGTTTACATGCATAGAAACCTTCATAAGGGGACGGCCCGGGTAATAACCGGAAAAGCATGAAATGGGACCTTTAACACATACTTTCCACCTGAGTGGACATATAAAACATTTATTTTCTATATTTGAAAAGACTAGATAAAAAGAAACTAAAGTTAAAATCTTGTTTTTCATGCCCCAAGAGCAATACAATCACTTGGTAAAAAAATCCTGACTGAGGTTTTCATAATTCATGCATGAAAGGGAGACCTACGTTTTTCATCATTCATTATAACTTATAACACCTGTACAATCTTGGTCACGACTGTTTTCTGTTTTGAATTTTAACAGTGGGTTATGTTGACATTCCAGTAATTAAATTACACAGGGGTTATAACATTTTGTAGAGGGTATTTAATACCTTTAAATCCTGAACCCATGTGATGTTTTTTGTAAGAAAACAAGATACTTTGTGTCGTGCACTGTCCATGCATGTCAGCATTCATGAACAATGGTTCAATGTTATTATCTATCAGATGTAATGAAGACAAAATATGATATTTCACCTGCTAAACAGGTGGTTAAGGGTTAAGAGACCTTGCACTTAGTTTAATGTAGCACCGCCTTGTGCCCAAATGTATCACTTCACTGGTGTTAACAGATGGGGGAGCTATTGACTAACGTAGTTAATACACTGCTGCCCTCTCCACCCCCCCAAAAGCACACACACTCTTACCATCCATCAATTAGATACTACCTTAAATAAGTGGAGGTTCTTAGTAGGTTATTAAATGCTAATCAGATTTAGCTTTAACTCTGTCATTTTGATGATAGGCATACAATACGCAACTATGGAAATAATGACACTATTGGCAATTCTCCTCATACAAAACAGCTTTGCTTTTTAGTCCTAACAGCCTAAATTAACTTTTATGTTGTTGCTCTGATGACAAATTGGGCCACACTACATTCAGATTTAATGGCCCCGGTTGTTTTAACCGGGGCCATTAAATCTGCCCTGTTGCACACAGGCCTATGTAAATTTGGTGGCGCACGCATGGCGCACAGAGCCAAAGATAGAGTAACAAATCAGGAATTTCCCTCCTGCCACTCCTGAGAGCGCAAGAGAGGACAAAAGTTACGGATTAAGCGCTTCTCCTCCGAGAGGAAAAAGCAAAAGACAGCTGATTCGCCTCCATTTCTTTGTCAATCAGCATATCTAAACGTTTCCACGCTCCTTCAGGGCATTGTTTTGGAAAAGAAATGTGTTTTATATCATTATGAGTCTCGACACACGGGCTATGTATTACGACCTATTTTAGAACATTTGGTGGATTAAACGGGGCACTGTCGGAAAACAGCATTTATCAAGAATACTGTGATTTGCAGGTTTCGGTTTTAGGACTTTTTTTCGGCTGTTCGGTTGGGATTTCTGTCGCTGGTCACTTATTTTGCCTCTGAGTTTCTGGGTGTTCGTAGGTGGCTGCAAGAGTTCTCCAAACACCTTTTTGGACAAGGATTTGATGTTTACCCAGCAGATACATCTGGATTATACTCGGATTGTTTAAAAGCCAGTGCAAAGCCATCATCATTACTTTTCGGAGAAGGGAAATGCGGAGTAAAAACGGCGTCTAGAAGGATGCTGCTGCTTGTACAATGGAAGTGAAGAACTATTTTGCTGTTGTTGCGGTGGTTTGTCTGTTCTTTTGCTCCAGTTTCAGCCAAGAACTCAACCCCAAAGGCAGAAATGTATGCAAAGTACCTGGGTAAGCATCCACGCAGAACAAGATGGGTTTATTTGTTGTTTATTCAAATCAGCGTGTTGTTAGTTTTCCTTGTATCCTTCATTCTCCCTTGCTTCAAAAGGCGACTTACTTTAAAACAAGGAGTTGAGGTTGCACTAAATTAAAGTGATAATCTCATTCCTGAAGTCAGTTGCTCGTTATAATGATTTATTAGGATTTTGAAAATGCAGAAGACATCAATCAATATCTTGATAAAGCATTCACATTTTTAACAGTGTTCGCCTGCACGTATAACGGTTTTCGGCAAAGTGGGGAAATGTAATGTTGATATTTGAAATCAACCACTGACTTCCTACATTTAACTTGTATTATTCAAGCATTCATATCAACATACATATTTGATGCATTCCTTTACGTTGAATACGTTGTTTTCTAACGTATTGCCAGTATAGCAGGAGTCCATTGAAGAAAGCAGCTATACAGATGTGTACATCTGGAACAGGATGTTTTGCAATGCTCTGTAGGGGGCGCTCTCGTTGACCTTCACAGTATTCTTGGCACCGTTTGATAACACATTGTGGTTGTTAATACATTTTTAGATTTTATAAAATATTTTCACATTATTAAAGCAAACAACTTTGGTGGAAAGTTGATATTTATTAATTCAAGATAAAAGAAGTGAAAGGATTACAATCTAATTAACATCTCTCTTCTTTAAAAGTGAAGGCTTCAAAAAGCATCTCTTGATGACATCTTACAACTTGTGGATTTCTGGTGTATAAAAAAAGAAAATAACCAACGTCCACAATTGCTGACTGCAGCAGCCAAACGTTTTGGACTGATGTATATGAATGTTGTGATACTGGACAGAAGTGTAATCAAGGCGTTATTCTCGTTTGTGCTATAAAAGATAAGAGTGATAGGAAACCATGTGATTGATATAATTAGTTTCTTGTTAAAAAAAACAGAAACAGTGCATTTGAAAAGCCAAACAGCACTACCATGCAGTCAGAATGAAAAGTAAAGTCAGCAAGACCTGACCTTTAAAGTTGAAGTTGTGTTGTCATCTCATATATTGTTGTGTGCTTTTCTAGGCAACAAAGAGTCATTTACAAGAAACATAATGCCCTTTTAGTGATGTGTGAAGTTTTTTATACCTGATATGCAAGTTTTACATGTTGCCCCCCTTCCTGTGTTCAAAATGCATTGCAGTGAACTCTTCGCTCACCACTTACCCATTCTGTTTTAATATGTTCTGAATTGAATGCAATGCTTTCAACACTGACGCCTAAAAATAGGTTTTTCAATCAGTTAAAGAGCTGCTATTGAATGTATTGGCAAAGGCAGTTGATACGTGTGTTATGTAATAATGAAAAGCAAACAGAAATGAAGCTATGCTTCTAAACACCAAATTAGTTCTAAACAACAGTGAATGCAATCTTTCTTTTTTTTGTGCTGACAATGATTGATGTGGTACAGCTGCTGAAAGTTAAATCCAGTTCCACATTATGCACATAAAATGAAAGTCCTATTTAGAAACCATTTTTATTCCATAACAAGTAAAAGAATACAGAGCTTGGACCTGTGATCTCTTCGAAGCGCCTATTTTGGCAACAGAAAAAACAGTGCAGCTCCTTGCTCATTGACTGAAAGTAAACTGCCATCTTCAAACACTTAAGGGGGATGCTGACGTGTTGCAGGGGCCCCGCAGAGGTCAAAGGCGTGGGAGGAAGACGAGACACATCCGTCCTTTCCTGAAAGGCCTTAAACTTGGCTGCTAAATGTTGTCTCTGAGTTTTTACATTTCCCCCGTAACACACCTAAAGAAACTAAGAAACCACACAGACTCAGGGGTTATCAGCTTTTGAGTGAATGAGCTGTATGAGAATGGGAATGACCTATATACAGATAATTATACAACCGTGTTGTAGGCACATGTGTCATGAATGCCCTGCATACGTTTGCAGAATTTGGCACCAGTCACATCAATATAACTGGGAGATTAGAGAGGCATGAGTTGGGTGTGGATGCTGTCGTTTGGATATGCGTTTGTTTCATTACAGTTTAGCCATGTTCTTCTTCATTTTCAATCCCGTAATTTATTTTCCAGATCATCAGGATTTGTGTGCTGCAGTGGATGGGGGCAGCTAGGCGTTGAATGCTCGACACGTATGTACCGCACAGACATCATTTATAAGTACACGTCGTACAGTTCATTGTACCAGTTGAATAATGTGTTCAATTCTTCTTTACCCAAGCTCTCTGTGAAGGCAACTTCACCTGCAAGGAAAATGAGGTGTGTGTCAGGCCGAATGAATGTCGCTGTCGTCATGGATACTTTGGAGCTAGCTGTGACACTAGTAAGCAAGTTTTTTAGCAGCATTTCTGCCTTTTGTTTCTCGTCCATGGTGTTTAAAGGTTAATGTTAGTGGCATGGCTTTGGTTGGCAATGTTTATTTTTATATATAAGTTTGCAACTTTGTTCCAGAGTACAATATCTAAACAACTAAAGTCCTCCTGGGTTAGAATGACATATGTTTATTGGCAAACCTGGAAGTTAGCATTGCACTGGTTCCCTCGGCAAAAAGCCAATGTGGGCAATGTCGTGTCAATTGGATGTGTGTTCTTGTTGTTACTAAGAACTTTTGCAAACAAAATATTATGATATTTACACATTTTTTAGCAGAATAATATTCACACATTAACAACACTTTTATGATTTTTGAAGAATAAATTAAAAGCAAAGAAATTCACTTTTCTCGTAGAACAACATGTTCATTGTTTTAAGCTTATGTTAACAACATACCCTACTTCAAGCAAATAACCAAAAACACATTCACCTATTGAGTCCAAGTCAAACAAATACTTGTAATCGTAAACATTGCACCTGTCCTGCATGTTAAAATTGCTGTTTGGATCATGTAGCCATGCTAGGCACAACGCACCACTGAGAGAGACATTAGCTTTGCTTTAGACTGTCACTTTGTTTTGTATATTTGACAAATCACATTAGTATTTACCATTTCCTGATTAATTTGCTCTCTAACAACAGAGTGCCCTACACAGTTCTGGGGCCCTGACTGCAAGGGAAAATGTCAATGTTACCCCAACGGCCAGTGTGATGACTTGACTGGCGAGTGTACATGCAACCACAATCGTTGGGGACCTAACTGCGAGAATCCTTGCTTATGCAAAAATGGCAAGTGTGACCAAGAGACTGGCAAATGCACATGTCACCCGGGCGCCTGGGGTCCCCAGTGTAATAACAACTGCCACTGCACCAGCAACTCTGTCTGTGATGCAATGACGGGCCGATGTATGTGCAATCCTGGTTGGATGGGAAGGAGCTGTGGAACTCAGTGTAACTGTAACGGCTCACCATGCGACCAGTTCATGGGGCGCTGCCAGTGCCGGGAGAGGCTGTGGGGCCAACACTGTGAGCGCTACTGCCAATGCATCCACGGCAAGTGCAACCAGGCTGACGGTTCCTGCACCTGCACACCAGGGTACCGTGGGAAGTTCTGCAGAGAACCATGTCCTGCCGGATTCTATGGTCAAAACTGCAGGAACAGGTGGGGAAAAAGACTTGGCAGAGAACAATTGTAACATGTAAAAAAAAAAAGAGGTAACACTTTTACAGATGCCTAATGTTCAATGTTCTTGTTTGATCCATATCATGGTGTGGTTTTAATAGGAAATAAGATTTTATATTTGCTGTAGTTGATAACCCTCAAAATGTCTCAGTGTTGCACTTAATGGTGCAATAATAAAGTGAGGTTTGGGAGTTGGTATTCACATTACCCATAATCGTCAGCCAACATTCAAAAGCAATTCAGGTTAAGTGTTTTACCTTCCATGGACTGTGAAATTCTCACATGATACAATTCCTTTAAAGTAAAAAGAACAGGGTTATAGTTTAATGCAGTTAGCTCCCAATTACATGATAATTGATGCAACAATGAAAGGGGTTAAGATAAACTGTTTTACTTCATTAAAATATGATGAAGGATCTTTTGTGCAAAACTGATAAATGACCTTTTCTTTCTTCTTCCTTGCTGACCACAGATGTGGGCACTGCAAGGGCCAGCAGCCCTGTAAGGTGACGGAGGGACGCTGCATCACCTGTGACCGAGGTTGGAATGGAACACGATGCGACCAGCTCTGCTTAAAGGGCTACTTTGGCGAAAATTGCCAGGAAGTATGTCCTGTCTGTAAAGATGGTCACCACTGTGATCCTATTCATGGCAAGTGCTCTCACTGTAACGCTGGCTGGATTGGGGACAGGTAAGACAACATGAAAATATTTAGTTTTTCTGTTAGGTCTGCATTTTTACATGTCATTTTCAAAGTTAAAAACATTGGTTCCTTTAAGTAGTAGCTACTGTAATATTGCTTTCCATTCAGTAATAATGTCTGTGACGCATATGTCTTAGCTTGAAAATTACTGTAATCATTTAATTCCTTTTGTGTATAATAGGTGTGAGGTGCGCTGCCCCAACGGCACATATGGCGAGAACTGTGAGAACAACTGCAGTCACTGTTTTAACGGCATCTGTCATGTTGTCACCGGAGAGTGCTTGTGCGACCCTGGATTTTATGGCACCTAGTAAGTCTTAAGACACCTCATACGCAAAAAAAACTCACGCTTGTGCTTTGCAATACAAAGAGAAATTGGTCCATAGATTTGTATTACGTTTTTGTCAAACACTTAAATAATTTGAGAATTACGCAAGCAAAGCATGTGTTTTGGGGCGTGTTGTTACAGATACTGATAAAGAATACTCTTTAAAAGTGGTAATGATTTAGCTTGGAACAAAAAACTGATCCCATTCATAACTTTTCTCACTTTCTGCGTCAAATGTCTTGCACCTGTCAGTTGGATTGAACATTAAACAGATGTTGTTTTTGTCTGTACTCAAGCTGCAATATGACCTGTCAACCTGGCCAGTATGGAGTAAACTGCAACCAAACCTGCTCCTGCAATGACAAGAACTGTGATCCTGTGTCTGGTGCTTGCCATCTCCGTAAGAATGTTTTATTTTCTCTAAGGACATGCAAATGCTTTTTAGATGCAATGTTTTAAAGGTATTCCTGTGGATAGCAGTTGTCAGAAACTAGTGTTTTTCCAAATAACGTACCTTTTCAGAGACACAAAAAAACTGCTATTTTCTTACTTTTATTACTCATACCAAAGGAATTATAACTTTTCTGAACTGTTTGTCCAAAGAGCCAGATGCCACTACTGCTGCCTGTGTATTCAGTGTCTCATAGTTGGCTGGAAACACTAAGTACCAACAAACACTTCTATTCAGGTCAGCATGTGTAGTGGGAGAGTTAACTTAGCAAGGCCTTGATAGCATTTCCAGACCCAGACCGCTGTCCTTTTTATGGCTGTGTTTGTTGGCTCTGTTCCTGTCCAGCCAGAGAGAGAGGGAAGAGAGAGAGCGAGAGAAAGAGGAACTAGGAAATAGGAGCTCATTGTAGGCGGTCAGGACGAAGTTGTTTAGGATACAAAGGTAGGAATGATTTCAGCCAGTAGACATCATGGGCAGTTCGAAACCATCATGAGCTCTAGAAATTATGTAAATAACAAATTGGTTCATTATCCAATGACGAAATGTTATTGACCTGTGTAACTTCAAATGTTTTTGAGCATGGAATTGTGTGAAGACGCTTATCTCGTTTCCTTCAATAAAGGATAGTGCCATCTGCTAAAGGAGATAAAAGGGAGGCATTGAAGGACCTTTTCTTAGCATTTAAGGAATTTCCTATGCATTTGACCGCCTCCATTGTCACTTTTACATGACTTCCCCACCCATACCGTTTCCCAATCTGTATCCAGCTGTGAGCATATAGCAATGACAACATGCCACGCCCAGACTGCCTAACAATCCATCTCAGCCTTATGTGACAGTGTAAAGATCCGAGGGCCGGCGCTACTTAAAGCCATACTGATGGTTTGCTTGTCTTCTGGTGTCATCTGTCCATGCTAGCGCCAAAGGCAGTCAATGCTTATGCAATACAGCACGTTTTATCTCTGGGGTGTATCCCACTTGAAGAGGGAGAGGTGTTTAATAAATCATCGATGACTTAGGAGTGGGAGGCAGGGACGGGTGGGGGGTTGCTTACAGGAAATCAGCAATGAAAGCACAAGTGGTCCTGTGTCTTGAGGGAGATAAGATTAATAGTGAATTAATGGTAGTGAATTTCAGCCTGTTGCAGTATTCCCCAGGGATGCTTCATGTCATCAGCTATTGAAAATCAATTGTTAACACAGCTCTGTGCTTTATCTTTATTATCAAAGCCAACCATCACATTAATAAAGATCATATAGAGTTAGCTAAGCACTCTCCTGAAGTCATTTGAATTCACTTGTACAGTAAATCATGACAATTTGCTAAGGTCTCTAGTGCTAGTGATGACAGAGAGAGAGATTTGTTGAAACTGGCATTAAAATGTTGCTACGCCAATGTGGCACACCCATGATTCTCTGCTTCTCGTCTTTCAGTGCCCAACCAGCGGATGGGCGTGATCGCGGCTGGAACCTTGGTCTCTTTTTTACTGATTGTCCTCCTCTCACTGCTGTGCTGCTGCTGCCTGTGTCGACACAAAGAAGACCACAAGTGAGTGACAGATAGTTGTCTTCACCTCTATGGCCGAACCAGGGGCTCGAGTTACATTACATGTCACTTTTTAGACGCTTTTATCCAAAGCGACTTACATACTTAATACTGTGGGCAACCCCCACAGGAGCAAGATCCTAGTAGGAGGCTTGACCTGGTTATGAAAATAGAGGAACATATTTTCTTTCTACTCTATCTCACAGGTACCAGGTTGTTAAATGAATAAATGTATTTCAAGTGCTTTTGTATATTGACATAACAGTGTGAGTAGCAATGTGAGCAGCCCCAGAGCCCTCAAAAGAGGCATGGGGCCAGGTTTAATATGCCTCTTTTGAATGATTCATTTGGATTTCCATGCCGTCATCCCTTTTCAATCCTGACCAAGACATCTCTACCAACAGCAAAAAAGCCAAGCGGATCCTGTGTGGACGATTCAGCCGAATCAGCACTAAACTTCCCCGTATTCCACTGAGGCGACAGAAACTGCCCAAAGTTGTCGGTAAGCCCCAAAACTCTTCCTCATTACCCACAGCAGGGCTGCCAGAAGCTGCTGTGTTTTATGTAATAATCCTCTCTGGTGATTTTACAACACAGGCTGCTAAAGCCACATCACTCATAGCTTCATTAAAGTAGCAATTGAAAATAGTTTTGCTTTGAGTATTTATCAAGAGGTTAATGTTGATTGCACAATGACAAAAGAATAACAAATGACACATTGAAATGGCATTCTGTAACCCCTAGTCGTGATCTCCCCTCAGCTCAACTCAACAAAATGGCTACACTAGCTTTCCCCAATATCAACCATAGTAGCTATATTAATGGGTGTGTTAGTCCTTCTTTATCATAGCACTTAAATCAGGGCTTTGATTACTGTTCTTATGGTAGGATTATTACAATTTCTTTCTTGCTTTGGACAGTAATGTTTGCCAGGCTGCTATAGCGGTAGCTATGTTGCTAATAATATATGAACAAGTAAAGCTATATACCATTTAATATGTCAACAAACATACAGAAAATATGTTATTGTCTGCGTTGCGCAGTTTGTTAGACAAACGCAGTATGCATTTATGTGTTGCTGGTAGCTTATCGAAAACAGAAAGTGATGTGTTTGTCTTTGTGACAGCGGCACGAACAATAATATCACTCTGAAACACTGGAGGGGGGAAATCTATTGCCACTTAAAAGCCAATGCATACTTATCACAGACCAGTAAATAAAGGTTATTTAGACTTGACATGAAGGTGTCAGATGATATAAAGTTGTTTCACAAGCTCTCAGTGCTTTTATATACGTCTTCAGCTTATCACAGCAGGGACAATGACAGCAATGCACAGCAATCAGATTTACCATTTTTCCTCAGTCCTCTGAGATGATAAATAGGGTTGAAGAGGGTATGGTGGCTGCCAGGCGAGTATGGGGTTTCATTTGAAAGGAATGCACTGGTTTAAGAGCCCCTTATTATATTTGGCACCCTCAAATGCCATGTGTTCATATTATTACAACCCTAAACTGGGGCTTTTTTTTCATCCCCATTTTCTTTACTTCCATCATCTTCTTCCCCAAGTAGTTTTTTCTGGGACTGAGGAGAAGGCTGTGTTATTAAAAGAAGGCCAGTGGTTGTCGGGGGGCCCGGGTGGTGGTGAGTGACGCGCTATCAAAGGCCACACTGTTTGGGTGGACGCTCTGCTGCTCCATGCGGAGGTCTCGTGGTCTGTGACAGATCTGTCTGTGACAGATCTGTCTGTGACCCCAGTCCTTTATTCACAGCCAACAGAGAATATATGATTTTTTTTTTAAAAAACACTACACACAATGCAAAATAGCTACTTAAATACATACTTAAATATATAAATGTTGCCCCTATAAGCTATGCTATATCACCAAAATGATTTCCCTCTTCTGACAATGCATGCAAATGCAGAGTAAATGAGTTGTTATTCCTGCATATCAGAACAGCAATACTGTTCAACGACTTTATGTAATTTCCAATATGTTCAAGCATGGAAATATTCATCTTACTTTTCAGACCTACTGTATGTAGAAGCCCATTTGTATTAACAAATGTATGTGCAAATGTTTTTACTTACTAATTGAAGTATGAGATTAATACTGTTTACCTAACAGCACTGACAGAATATGGGGATGACATTTGCAGTATTGCTGAAGCAATTAGTAATTTATTGAATGATTGCACTGACAGAAAGTTAATAAACAGCAATTATCATAATCGATTTATTGTTAAAAATCATTCATCGAGATATAAACCCAAACATTCTCCGGCTCCGGTTTGTCAAATATGCTGCACTCGCCAGTTTGTTAAATTCATCTTTGGACTGTTTTCTCTGACAAAGCAAGCCAAGGGAGTGGGTAACGGGAACTTTTAAATGGGAATCTTTCTCGAACGTTCTAGGGAATCTTTTTCCAATGTTTTAAGTTTCAATGATTGACTAGTACAAAAAATACATATTCAAAGTGTTACACAGCAGTTTTCCTAACATTGCTTCAGTTTAAACATTGTTATGAAGCAGTCTAATTACATTTTCCTTAAAGGGTTCTCCTGAAGTCAGGGTACTGTAGAAGAAGTTGATGACCGGGTTTCTTTTCCATGTCTGAGCAGCATGCGCCTCCTCAGCTATTCTTTAAGCTAGTCCCAATCATGCCTCAGTCAAAATGCAATACTGGGACAGACTTGCCTTTGTCATCAGTGTGGGACATTAATACGCTTGTTTATGGAGAGCCTGACCATGTGAAGCAATGTGCCAGGGGCCTAAAAAAGCAACGTCATCTTAGCCAAATGTGTTTTTTTTTTAAAAGATCGATCATATAAGACAAGCTTGTGCCAATCAAATGACAGTTCAGACATCAATACCCAGTCAAATATATTACTAGTATGCATCGCTGTCATCCTTTCTGGTTTGTCCTATTCAAATGTGTGCTTCCTTGCTTTCTCTTGCATTACCCGCAGAAGCTTGGTCTGCCAACATTTTAGAAACCCTAACTCTGACTGGGGCTACACAGTCCTGCACACATGCATTCCAGAGGGGGCCCAATGGGGCTGGAAACAGGAAGTGGTCACATTTACCCCAGCCTGTGTCAGAACTGAGATTGATCCACACCAGGGTCAGTGGCAACAGATGTGGCAAGACAAAATAAAAACGAAAAGGGGGAAGTATAGGAAAGTAAGACAACATTTAACTCTCTGTTAGAAAAGGAGAAATAGCTACATTAACCTCTTGACAAAACTAAGGTTGTTTGGCATTCCATTCTAAACATTTACCCCACGCCCAACAGATTCACGTCTGTCCGGCATTCCTCACATCCTTTGTGTCCAAATGTTTCCCCACGGGTAAGGGTTGAGAGCAGCGCCACCTGCTTTTTTTCATCTCTATTTATCCTGGGAAAGTTAGATGGAATTGCAAATGTGTTTGCAGCAACACTCAACCATACATTCGTGCAGTTGTGAGATGCCTAAAGGAAACTTTCCCACATCCTAAAGTCCTTCTTGAGCGCATTTAACGAAGTGGCAGTACATGCTTTCACTTATCATTATGAAGTAAAAGTTAATTGCACAATGTAATGGCTGTAGATATCATCCATGTTTGACTGGTTTCTTTTAAGCCTAATTGTAACAAGTTGTTAAGTAATGTGTCTGCTATTAGGTTGCAAACTCCCCTCATGATAAACATACTTGACATATTCCATCATTGCTAGCATTTTATTAATGCAAATCAACAAAATAGCTAACAGTAGAAAGGTAGCGAAAAGATGATAACTGTGAAAACTTTACCCGCTAAAAAAAACGAGGCAAAGAAGGGGGAGAGTTCATCCTCCTAGATCAGTATACAACAAAAGCTACCTATGACTACTACCGTATGTTTTACTTTGGCCTGCAATGAAATGGAATGTCTCTATTTATTTCCGCTTCTATCAATTTTTCTTGATTTTGACGGATATCTCTGCTAGCGTTAGCATTGTTGCAAACGAACAAGTCGATCAATCTTGGTGTTTAGAGTAAAACTATTACACCAAAAATATGTTGTTTATGTCAATGTCTATGTTGCACCGTATCTTTGAAAACAAATGTTGTTTGTCTGGTATTGTTCGTAGATTTGAGGGAATTGTTCTGACATTGGCACCAACAAAAACACAACTTGATTCTGATTCTGAGAAGGATTGGGAAGAAGTTGTAAGGTTTTCTGTTTGGAATTTAAGATGTTACCAAGGGGAAAAGAGCAGTTTGAGATGTATGAGTAATTGTGATTAACTGTCAACATTGATCGCTATTGGCCATTTTGAATCTCACTCAGTGTACTTTTTGTTTTATTTGCAGGCAATCCTGTCACCCTGACACAGGCTATTTCAGGCTGAAACACATTGTTTATTCTTTTTGGCAACTCATTTCCCCTTTTATTTCCAGATTTCAACAACTCCACCAAGCATTTGAACTAGCCATGTTCATGTCACATCCCAGCTCTCTGGCCTTAAAACTAAGTCTGTGACCCCCACCCCCCCCACTGAGCAACTGTGGTGGCAGAGCTCTGCAGCTGGGACGTGTAAATAATGCCCTGTTGTGCGTTAGCCTCCATGAAGGGAGGGATCACAGTGGCGTTCCAGTCTGCAGGACAATCTTCCCCACTAGACAGTCTGGACCTCAAGGGTAGCAGTTGCTCACCAATGCTCACAAGTAATGTCATAACATACCCATGTGCTGGCTTGTTGACTAACTTAACTGAAGTCTTTGTATACTTTAGCTGCTCTACATTCCTCAGTCACTCTCTACCTGCTGCTGCACAGTAAATAAACTGACAGTTAAGGCAGGGCAAATAAATAACCCTGTCTTATTCCTTATTTATTCCTCTAATTCAATGAGGGCAAATATTATTTTGTCAACAACACCTATGGATACATAGGTTGGATTTTGTAGTCTTTTTTGTAGCCACAGCAGTCCAACAACTACTACTGCACATGTAGGAAGAGCAGGGTGGCATTATTCTGGTAAACAGGATATCCCTTAATAATCTCACAAATGTGGATGGAAGTCCACTCTACATTTGTATCAAAACACATGCTATGTTTGGTCTTTTAAGCCCCTTTTACACACATCTGTACTTGCTTATTGTAGACATGTTGCACCTGTGTTGACATTAGCCTCCCTACAAGTAACACAAAGGCATTGGACTCCATAACTCAAACATGTAGTTCAGAGGTTTAAATGACTTGTTTTAGATAAATGTGGTATGACATTTTTTATAGGATCAGTGTAGCAATACAAATGAATCTAATTCTTATTTCCTAGTATGTTAGCTAGACTTTTAACATATCTTCTATCTGAAGTAGTAACATACAGATACATTTTTTAAAATATAAGTTAGACTCAGCAGCTAGAAACCATGACCATGACTAAATGTGGTTGTTGTTTGAGAAAATGTTGAATCCAGAACAGAAAGTCACATGGTGCGAGGCAGACGGATGGACACAGGAAGCAAGGGGATAAACATCAGGCTTTAATTTGATGAAAAATAAACCAGACATGTTTATTTTACACGTTGTGGTGAGAGAAACCTCTAAACAGAACCCTTGCTAAAGTTATGAGTTTGAATTGTACTATTATTATTTGATTTAGTTGCCTTTTAAAAGTATATGCATATCAGACACTTAAACTGCGTACGCATGGACAATGTATCTGAATCTCAGATTACAGATTAAATACAAAATAATTGCAGTCTTCCTTGTTGCCAAGTCTGCAAAGATCTGGCAGTAAATCACTTATCTTTAGTTACAGTCAAACAACAACAGCTATGGAGCTAGGATTTGGTAGAGTTTGGGGATTTCTTCCATCTTGGGGATTTATTTATCCCCAATTATTGGATGCACCCATGTGTCATCGGGCATGTAAACAGGAGCATCTGATGTGGTCGGTCATGTTGAGTTAACGCCCAGGACACTTTAGGCCAAAACTCACGCCAGATGGGGAGATCAGCCGCAAGTGTTCCTCAGAAACCACAGCTGTCTTGAGACTGAAGGGTCAGCAGAATGCTGCAGTGTCTGACAGGGAGGAAGGAAAAGAGAGTGAGAGAGAAAGAGGCAGAAAGTGAGAGAGAAAATTACCTGATCTACATTGTTAAGGGAGAGGATTCTCTGGAAGATGACGAATGAACTAAAGTACAGAATAAGGCATGTAATAACATCAACGTAGCAACATTTTAACTCTGGATCAATACTTGTCTATATATCAGATATTATACCTCTTTTACAAAAACATATTGAAAATCATACCAAATGTTGCGTTTGAAAGGAAACCCTCACATCGTCAGAAATATGTACAGATGACGTGTTTCTCCGTGTTTCCAGTGTTCTTGTAAGATAAATAAATCATGTATTAATTAGCTTTGTAATTAATGAGATGCTTATGATTCAAATGTTGTCATCATAGTCAAGACTTGTATTTCCAAATCTGCTAAACTATCCCCAAACTAAATATGTTTAAGAATAGTTTTTCCCGTTTCAAATCCTTGTATTCATTAGATATGATTTAGAATGTCATAGATTGTGAAAATAAGAATATATGTTAGCTCACATACTCCTTTACAAAGTATTCATTCATTTATAAATGATTACATTATTTAGTTGTGTGGGCCAACAAGAACCTTTCCAAAATAAAATGGAGGTAGGCATGGGTTTTTCAGATAATCTGTAATTTGTTTGATGGTCAGAATGGTGTATCTTGTTTGTCTTTTGACTTGCTAAGATTCTAGGTGAAACATGATTCACTTTTGATAACAAGATATAACAATAATAAACACCTCATACAAAAATACTGTAATTTCCTTGCAAAAGCCCATTATGTTGAAGCTTTGGTTAACTTAATTTCAGAACCAATGCAAAAAAAAAGAAATCAGACACAGTAAAACCAATACTTTTGACATCTCTGCAGCAGTTGTGAGTGAGAACAGACTGTTGTTCTTGTAACATGGTACAATACCCTCTGCCTGACCTTTTGGCTTCTGTGTTTGTTTTCTGTTCTCAGTAGCCCACCACGACCCAGAGAACTTCAACTGCAGCTTCATCGAGCCCCCGTCAGTGGCCGAGCAGCCCTCCCCCTCCTCCTGGTCGTCTCAAGAGTCTTTTTCTTCCTTTGAGAGCGGAGACGAGGGGCCAGTTTACAGTGTGCCCCATGAAGGTGAGTCATCGCTTGAATAAATAAACAGTTTAGTTATCTCGTTATGACGCACATAAATCCCTAATTTGTCTTTGGCATGTAGGAGCCTTTGCATAAACACTGATAGACATTGTTTTTTCTGAAGTCAAGATCCCCAACTTGACTCACCGGCTTCTGTAGATCTCATTATGGAGATAGTTCCTTTATCATATGTGATCTAGGCCCATGTTTTTGCTCCAAGAATGAGGAGAGTATAAACAGGAAATGGAATGGTCAAGTCAGCACATGGCACAAATCCAAACAATGACTAACTCCTTGAAGTTTGATGGAAAACACCCATTTAATCAGTTTCTATTCTGGAAGTCTGACAGTGCAAGTCGGGTTTTGTATCGGGGATTTGTGTGCGTGTGTTGAGTGATTGATGGGTTTTTAGTGTTGTCTAAATAGTTTGGTTTGGTTATCATTCTTCTTATGGTTGGTTCAAGGGCTTTGAAACAATTGATTTTGAGTAAAAATCCTTGGGCATAAAAAGTATTGTTGTCAACATCACAAAAGGATTCTGATATAGAGTTGATAGGATCTGGATCCGGGCCTCTCTAGCCTTATGTGTTTATAAAGTAGCAATTGAAGTGGTTGAGCTTTACGTTTTTTAAATAACATGTTTTATTTTCTTGTGGAAAGACAAAAAAAGTCTCCTTAACAATGTAAACAATGCTGCTATTTGTGAATGTCACATATGTAAGCCATTGTTTTTTAACACTCAGATTTAAAAGCTTTCCTTATAGCCCCTGTCACACTGTCCCGAAATTGACACCCGATGGACACACGAATATGGAATTGTGAATTTCGCACGAAGATGGCCCCGAACCACACACGAAGGCAACATTTACATTACATTTAAGACATACAACTGCAATGAAAGTACCAAAAACAATTATGTTACAGTACTATGATACAGTACTGATATTTTCAGACTTTCTTCTTTACTTTATCCGTCTTTATATGTAGAAAATATTACGTTTTCTCCGTAATGTTGTTTCCATAACAACAACAATTTCCTGTCAACTGTCCATCAAAATAATATATTATATCCTTTTTAGTTTCACAGAACACAAATTGGGTTATTTACATAATATGTTTATATGATTTTGTTGTGCAATAAAACAACCCGATGGACACACGATAAAGGAAATGTTCAAATGTGGCTGTGATCGTAGCAACATCGGGCCGTTCGTGAGGGCATCTTAAGCCATCGTATGACCGCCGGTGGAGTTTCTCAGGCTCCGGCAGCAACTTCGTGAGCGGAGGCAAAATCTTTGGCATGCCAAAAAATTGCCGAAGGACCTTGCGAAGGTTCATTTTCGTGTTGAATTCGTGTGTCAATTTTGCCCTTCGTAAGGCCATCGTGTTATCATCGGTGCCATCGGGCATTCGCCCCGATCAGAGTGAGGGTGAATGCACCGATGATAACACGAAGATGACACGATTTGACAAGATGCCCTCACGAGTGCCTTACGAAGTTGCCACTCACGAAGTTGCTGCCGGAGCCTGAGAAACTCCACCGGCGGTCATACGATGGCTGAGATGCCCTCACGAATGGCCCAATGTTGCTACGATCACAGCCGAATTTGAACATTTCCTTTATCGTGTGTCCATCTGGTTGTTTTATTGCACAACAAAATCATGTAAACATATTATGTAAATAACCAAATTTGTGTTCTGTGAAACTGAAAAGGATATAATATATTATTTTTAAGGCGAGTTGACAGGAAGTTGTTGTTGCTATGGAAACAACAACATGACGGAGAAAACGTAATATCTTCTACATATAAAGACGGAGAAAGTAAAGAACAAAGTCTGAAAATATCAGTACAGTATCATAGTACTGTAACATAATTGTTTTTGTTACTTTCGTTGCAGTTGTATGTCTTAAATGTAATGTAAATGTTGCCTTTGTGTGTGGTTCGGGGCCATCTTCGTGCGAAATTCACAATTCCATATTTGTGTGTCCATCGGGTGTCAACTTCGGGACAGTGTGACAGGGGCTTTAAGGGGACCTATCATGCAAAATGCACCTTTGTACGTCTTTTATACATGCATATGTGTCCCCGGTGTGTCAGAAAACAAAACCCTCTCTCTTTTCCACCATACCCAAATCTCTAAAAACGTGGCTGCAGCAGATCTGATACAGACTGATACAGATTTGAAATTGTTCTGACGTCAGAAACGGGGAGCTCCTCCTATATGGGCAACTCTCCACCTATCAGGGGAATGAGAGGTTGCCGTGGCATGGTAACAGCATGGTAACAGCATGGTAACATGACGCTCGTGCCTCGCCCCCCTCCTTTGCAGGGGGGCGTGGTCAGCTGCAGCTCATTTGCCACAGAATCAGCCCTTGCAAAAACAGGGCTGGATAGATACAGCAAATAGAGTGAAATGAGGTATGGCTAAAATGCATGTGATCTGTTTGGTATTTTGAAAAAAATAATCACAGGCATGTTTTATATAGGTATGGCCCTACAATATATTATTAAAATATAGCATGATAGGTCCACTTTAATTGATTAATTAATGAACACACTAAACTTGTAGCATTTGTATTGTAATGTCAATTACAATCTGTAAAGCATACAAAATATCATAGACACGATAAATATCTACTATATTGAAAGTTGGTTGACATTAACTAACATCGGCCTTTTTAAGCTAAAATATATATTTAAAACGTACTAAGTGTGAATACTGTATAGTGTTGACTAATATCTGTTGATCTTCTAATGATCCACAGAATCTGTGCATGAAAGCAGAGATAAGCGCAGCCCTAGCCCCGCAGCAGAGAATCCAGAAGATGAGGACGATGCAGGGGAGTACACCTCCCTGAAAGACACCAGTGTCTCAAAACTAGAAGGCAGCGAGCAGCCCCTGCTCAAGTCCTCTGACAGTGAAGGCTCCACCAGTGGCTCTGAGTCCAATACTGCAGCCCTCTATGCCCGCATTGCCCGCCTCTCCAAGCAGTCCAAGGAGGACGATGGCAGCGGCAAGGATGGAGATGGCACTCCTACTCCAGAGGCAAAGCGAAATGGAAAGCCACCACCTTCACCTGGCAAGCCCAAACCACGTCCTCCAGACCCCTCCACTAAGCCCAAAGTATCGTGGATACATGGAAATACTATAGGTTCTCCCCAGCCAGAGCAACAGGGGCATGGGGGAATGAGGGCCCTTGCAGTGCCAAAGGAGAAAAAGAGGAGCTCCAGCACTTGCTCAGCCAGAAGCGAGGAGCAGCAGAAAATGAAGGAGAGGAGCCGTGAGCAACAGAAGAAACAAGAGGGGAAGGAGGCAGACATCAATGGCTCCCCTAGCAAACACAAGCCTCTGCGAGGCAAGAAGTCTGGGGATGAGCCCAGCAGTCCCAGTCACATGGAGCACATCAATGGTGTTGTGCAGAATGCCCTCAAGAAGATAAGTAGCTTCCACAGCACCTCACCTGAGAAGAAGGGTGCTGACATTCCAAAGGAGACCACCAAGGAGCCACCCAAGAGCCCCAAGGTCATCCACCCTCATATGAACTCTGAGGCTGCCACACTCCTGGCTGCTCAGCTGAAGGAGAAAACCCAAAGCATCAACAGGAACGAGGGGACAGGTTTGACGAAAACCAACGGTCTCTCCACACCCAAGGGAAACCGAGAGAAGCCAACACCTCCACAGAAAGCCAAGAGGACCCCCTCCAGCGGATTAAGCCAGCAGGGCTCCACCAAGCCCTTACTGCCAACTTCAAACAGCCTCCAGAAAATGGTGGCTCCAGTCGCAACCGACCTCGGGACCCCTGAAGCCAAGAGCCCGGAGAAGCAGGACTTGAACGGCTCAAGGGCAGGGGACCCGATGTTTGATCCCACGCCAAAGAAAACTCCCATGAAAAAGCCACCAAGGAAGAAAGGCAAGGAGGGTACTTTGGATACATCGGAAAGTAAAACGCCCCATCAGCAAAAGACAGCCATCATGCCACCACAGGTAGTGAAATAAGGGTTTTTAAAGACAAATGACCAACGTATTTGATGGATTTCAAAGAGACTAAAACGGATTTGTTGTAAGGTGAACCACATCGTTTTTCAATCAAGGGACATTTTCTATGTAAGTGTGTTGCGACTCCAGGACTAGGAGTGAGAAATACTTTTAAATCAAGGGAGTAATTGAGTCAAATTGGTGAGTTGTATTATTATGACCTCTATACACCATTGTATTACATTTCAAGGATCCTTTATCATATAACGACTATGCAACATCCTCCATAGTTCATTCATCTCTATTCCATTGCAGTATTTCCACCACTATATTTATATATGGATTGCTTTTGAGGTTGCATAACTGTAATTCTCTATGCAGGTGTAGGAAAGAAAGCTATTTTTTATGTGCGCTATCCAAAGGTACTAATGGTACTTAAAATAACCAGAACATTTGATCCTTTTAGGATTGCAAGCTATTTTGCTTTCTTTATTTTGTTTGTGAACCAAGATACATTAATACAGTTCAATACTTGTCGATTAAGAGCAACACTTGAAGTGTGAATTGTTGGAGAATTTCTTCAGCACAGAAATAACCTTTTTATGTTCCTTGGCTATTTTGCTATTATATCAAAGTTTGATATACCAAAATATAAAGAAACATTATTCTTTGAACAACTTAATTTGACATCCCGAGTATGCCACATTTAGGATCTAAAAGTCCTCTGTTCTTGTAAGTCACACTTAATTCCTCATTGAGTTTTAGTGTTGATCTCAAGGCTCTTCCCTTAGACCTTTTTTTCAATTTTGGATTTTAACACTTAGCTCTCCTTTGTTTAACTCTGTCAGACAATGTTTGTAGAAACCCAAACAAATGCTTTGATTTATCTGCAAAAAGGGCTGCTTTAAACCTCTTTCATACTTGGGCTAACACCAAATCACTAGAATGTGCTCTTACTGTACGATTTATTCAGTCAGCTAAACCACTAAACCAAAAATAAAATCCCAAGCTATCTGATCTCCTCACTTTGTCATGCTTAGAAATCATTTTAAACAGAATCCTTTCTCTGTACTACAGCAACATCCACAGTGTATCTATGCTGTATTTTAGTAAAACATACTACAGGACACCCCATAAATCAGATGCAGTACATATTTTTTGTTAAAGCAATAACTGTTGGTAGAATTCTCGACAGCTCCGACTACAAGAGGAGACTGCCATGTGTCTTTATCTGCTCTTTTAGTTTAGTCGAGAAACCAGGTCAATATCCCAAACTGAGCTACTCCCTTTCACATGAATTTGTTTATGCCATCGGGGAATTAAGTGGAAAAAAATCTTGTCACGGATGTTTTGCCCCTTAAGGATCGTATTATCTTAAGCTAGTAGACTTATGCTAAAGTAACAGGGTGCTTCGATTGAATTTGTTTTAAGGGTAGGTCTGTAAGGTTAAGTGGTACCATGCCTTGAGCTTTAAAATGTGCCTCAACTGTAGATCAGTTTAAGCAAAGAAGCCATGTTTGCCTTAATGTTGTTGCCAGCTTTTATTTCAAGTGTAGATCCTAAAATAATTATACCAAAAGGTTGGTGGGGTGGAATACTTGAACTGGAATAATTCAGTTTGTGTCACTTATTGGTGGAGAGCTATTTTGAAAGTAGCATTTAATCATGATTGCTAAACAATGGATGATTGTTATGGTTATGGTGATTATGGCATGTTTGTTAATATGCCATTGGTATGTATGCGGCTGAAGAATATTTTAAATTCAAAGCTAATTGAATTTTTTTCTTGGTTGTATGTGTTTATATCAAGGTACAACGCATTTCTTTGTTTATTTTTCCAACATTTTCTACTTGTATACATTGTGTACTTTTATTATCTTTGTAAGCTGTGCTTATATGACCTTTGTAGTTCTGTTTTCCTTGGTGTCAATGAACTGGCTTTCATGTTGTATTTGCTTTTCCTTTTCCTTTGTTATGTTGCTTATTCTAAGCTCTGAAGCAAACCTACAGTATGAGTACTTTCCACCTTGTAAAGTTTACATTGGCTTTGTAATTGTTCTCTGTTGATGTTATTGTTTGTTTAACACTTAACTGCATGACGCAGATTGTAATTATACGGCATTAATAGCTGCACCGGAAATCTGTAACCTTTGTGTTCCCTTCAGTTGTTATGATTGCCCCCATAAATAAGATAAACTCATACGGAAAGGATTGTACAATACTACTATGATACCACTGTTGAAATAATTGCATATACTTAAAAACATAACTTTGTGTTATTATGAAGTGGCAATTTCTATCTGACTGGCCCATGCCTGTTTTTATAGGTACACAGTGCATTTTTGTAAAGAAGGGCCTGAAAAGCTGCAGAAACGTTACCAACTGTAAGGTATATTTTGTCTTTTGTGGTTTGTGTTTGGCGACATTGATTTCCATTTGTGTAAGGGTATTAAATTGGTGTTTTCTCATTTACTTCTTTGGAATAAAAAAAGCAATACATGTAGCTGTATAAAAAACAGAACTTAAACCTCATTTAATCACTTTGCAATGTCATTCATCATACACTAATTGACCTGATACATTCTCATGGGGGCATCTTCTCCAGATGTCTTGTTCCTGTGTAAATTCAACTAATAATAATATGGGTAATATGCCACATACATCTCTTATTGTATCCTTCAAACAGATTCATTCTAAATCTGATTGATATTTGACCCTTTCCTGTGACTCTGGGCTACCGGGACGTGGCAGGAGTCCGCCAGAGTCATTGGGTCACAGCGGCTCTTCAAAGAGCCTGAGGGAACCAGGGAACTGTTCATATGGCTCCTTCAGGATGCGGGGACAAGAGCTCCTTTCAGGAGAGGGGGAAACAGTGGAAAGTCTGTGCTAAGGAGTTAATCACGCGCTGCATATGTGTCCTCTTTTGGCGGGGAGAAGAGGGATATAGCAGCACTGGGCCGCAAGGCAAAGCAGGAGCATGAATGGATGGATATAAGCATGGATGGATAGGTCATGTGATGGGTAATTGAAACCAGAAGGTGAAAAAACTGTGTCTACTCTTTTGACATGGTGTTCTACTTACTGTGTATAGGGTTACTAATACAAAATGTTATAGTGATTTTTCTCGACCCGCATTAACTTTGAGTCTGATTTATGATCCACTTTTTTTTTTTCCTCAGAGACTTGACTGTTACTATTTTGCCTTGTCTTGATGTTGACAACCAAGGTCTGCAATTGGACCTTAATAGACTTTTCTAAAAAGATGTTTAACTAAGGAAAGTTTGCATTTCTTCTTTTTCTCTAGAGCAGATCTAGCAATTGCATTTTGACACTTAGTATGTAGCCTTTTTAGCTATAGCACTTTAGCTCAAAGGTTGGCAATGTCAGTTGTTTAGCTATTTGTATCTTGTTAAAATTGTTTTAACAACTACGGAATGGATTGTCTTAAAATGTTCTGTAGTTATTCATGTCTTAAATCTTTTATTCATGGGTATTGGGTGCTGAATCGTTATGCCTTTTCTCCTTGGACCACCATGATGTTAGATTTGCTATTTTAAGTTAAAGGTATCAACTATACTATTTAATGGATTGCCATAGAATTGGGTTTGGACATTTTCGGACCCTGAATACTTAATTATAGTACGTTTATTTTATCCCTAACATGTTAATGCTATTGACATTCTATTCAGCCTAACCTGTATTTTAAGTTGAGAGCTATAGAGTGGCGAAGTCACGCCCATCTACTTCCGGTCTTCCGATCTTAAAAAATAATTTCCATGTCAAAAAAGTCAAAGTTTGTCGTAAAACTGTTGAAATCTAAGACTATGAAAAATACGCAACTAGAATGACTACAAATCCCAGAGTCGCGTAAGTGATGTCACAATTGTTTTCCTCCACTAAGAGATAGCTAAGATCAGTGTCATAGATATAATCTATCTATATGGCGCTGGCTAAAATAAGATAACTTTAACAAGATGCCTGTGTGCTTAGTACCAGGTTGTTATCATACCAGCAATGGGTCTTGCTCGTTCTTTCGCTTCCCGTCTGATGAAAGGACCAGGAGTGGATGGATTGAGTTAGCTACCTAGCTAGTAGCTAGCACGTTAGTTAGCATTACAGCCTTGTCATTTTTATTAGCCTTAATATGAAGTAACATTAAGTAACCCAAAATGTTAAACAGTAAGAGTAGTGGTCATATTTCGTGAACCCTTTGAAGAGTACGTTCACCGGCATGATCATTCTATAATACACAATTTAAGCCTGGGGGAGAAATGCTAAAGCTAGCATCGCCGATCTTTTCTACTTCACGCTATCTGCACAAATGGTTGACATTAAACATTAAAAAGACCAGGCAGTTCAGAGAGAATCAAAGGAAGGCAGGCAGGCAGCTTTGCATGACATTCTTCTGGATGTGTTTCATTGTGGTGATAGTGAGGGTAGTCAATAGTTTTGTTAACAAGACAGTAGTGATGCACATCTTGGTGACGTGTGTTGTTCTGCGAGACCAGAGATGTAGTTCATTGAGCGTTTCACACAAACAAATGTGTTACTTCACAGTTTTACGACACATTTTTTTTTTTGACTCGCAAAATTATTTTTTAAATTGACAAACATATGTGTAATTCGTGGCACAATTCAAACGGGATCGAAAGATAATCTTTCTCTCTCCATTGACTTCAATACATATTTTGTTCTAAATAAGGTCCCATGGAGGTCCACCGGAAGGGGAGGGACTTCGCCACTCTATAGCTATTGATAGCATGTAAACACACTAAACTAGGACAGAGAACATGGTAAACATTATACCCACATAAACATTGCCATTGCAGCATGTTAGCCTGAGTGGTTTAAGTATTTCAAATTCCTCCCCAGCTATAGACCTGGTCTTGATTCTCAAATCATTTTACGCTTACGCTCTTATAAGGACCATCAGCCTAACTCTAGCCCCCCCAACCATCTCATTTGTCATGTGACAATGGCTTGAAGTTTGATTCATTGCCAATATGGAGAGGAATGTTGACACAACTGCCTCCATCTGCCCATCCTCAACTCACAGATGGAGGAGATTCCCAGCTGAGCATACCAACACATGGTCTCTGGCTCTTCATCCTTGACATGCTGTGGGAAAGTCACAGCTTGGAAATCAGCATTGCGTGTCACCACTGCACAGCATTTCAGGATAAACTGTGTTGATAGAGCATGTGTACGCAACACACTCTCACTCCCTAAGCGTCCAATAGCGACGTTTGGTCAGTGTCCGTGGCGTCCAATTGTGACACTCCTAGGCTCCTTCAGCGTCATAAAGGGACGCAAATAGCTTTCAACTGATTGCAATGTATTCCCATCTGCGTCGGGATTTGACGCTCATGGAAGCACGGCATTCGTTTATGTCGGCTGCCCTTAAAGGTAATGTGAGCGTCCATTCCCAGGAGTAAAGGATGGAAGAAGACACTACACTACCCAGAATCCCCAGCTATCGTTTGGACTACACCATGTGCTCTGTTTGACAAACCCCGTGATAGTCCTCAAGCTCTGTGATTGGAGAGTGTGCTCCGAGGGTTAAGCCGATTCTCGAACAGCACTTGAAATGGGATGGAACCAGGCAGACTGTCCAAAACTGGATTTGAACGGGTCCACCGCGTCCCCCCTCCCCCACCCCGTCCCCAGAACTACACATGCTGGCTATTCTGTTTCGCAACATGTTCTCTATGGCACGTCTCTACTGGGAGTTGTAGTTTTAAAAGACGTTTTCGTATTTCCCATAATAAGAAGTTGCCAGTATTAAAGTGTGTACATCCCTGGAGGTTTAGGGGACAGGAAACACTCACATTTAAAACATATAATTAATAAATGGGTGAAAATTGCTTGTGCCCATTATGGGCAGTATTAATATTAGAGCCGGGACTCGATTAAAAAAAATAATCTAATTAATTAGAGGCTTTGTAATTAATTAATCGAAATTAATCGCATTTTTAATCGCATTTTTAAGCACAGGGCCATCTAAGCTAATTTACAGATGGCCCTGAGCCCAATAGAGATTGCCCTGAAAATGCATGCGGACGAAATGGCACGAAGGGTTTGGGGGGCCTCCGTCCCCCTAGACATTTTTTAATTTTTGCAGGTCTTAGATGCTGTCTGGTGCATTCTCTAGACTGAATTATAAGATGAATCACCACAATATTATATTGTACAATTTCAATTGTATTCTTCATTTCACTTGTTTGTTTGTTCTTGTTTGTGTTTGCTCGCTTGCATGCCCTGCATAGCTTTAAGAAATACTTAAGTTGTTGGTCAAAACACTTTCCATCTGATGAAGGCAAATGCCTTCCCAGATGGAAAAAAGTAGAAAACATTACATTCTGTTATAACTGCCAAAACAAACATTATTTACACTATTATGGCCCCTGTTAAAAATGTTTGTAATGTTAACTACTGTAAATTGGTCGAACGAATGCCTCCTCATCCGGAAGCTGACCGAGCAGACCCGAGCAGCAGTCGAGAGGAGCCGAGCGCATCCGCGAAGCACACGTCAGAGTTCCCGTTAGCCGGCAAATCTAAATATCTTCGGTCAAAAATAATTTCCCTTTAGAGCAATACCGCTTCAGTTACGCCACTTATGTGACAGACAAGAAGAGTATGTGACAGACAAGAATAGTCAACTCTAAATGTCTAACACTTAATGTGGAGAAAGAGATGTCCTGTATGGATTGATTGTGCGTTGATCTGTTGGTAATGCCTCGGGGTTCCGGTGGGCATGTAAACAAATGCATAATGCTGCGCTATACTTTGTGGCCTCATCCAGTTGCATAGCGACACTTATTGTGTAGTTGTCTTTTAATAAGCAGGTAGTCATATCATTAGCTAGAACTAGCTGGATCTGATCGATATGGACATAAACGCGAGTGAAGTCTAATCTGACGGGAGAGAGAGATCAGCTGCTGCTGACGAGTCGAGACTCGACACGCAGCTCTGCATAACCACATGCCGCGGTAAGCGGAACAAAACACACACTTCAGGTTAGAATATCACACGTAGCTATTTCAATTACCTCTCAAACTACCTAAACTAGTTATAGATATGTTTAGTTTTACTGTTGGGTCACTCATTACTAGATCCGCGAGCTGCATGATACTGGCATAATAGATTGCCCGATCGGGCAACCAGCAGGTGAGGCTTCATTGCCCGAGCTAAATACTAGATGGCCCCGGGCCATCGGGCAGTCCTTAATGTCGAGCCCAGTGACAATCCAGTGAGTTGGTTATTTTCTCAGACGTGGACTTACTTATCCTGGCCCTGAAACCAGTCATCTGGTTGAGTGTGGGTTGGGTCAGGGTGTGTTCCTTGCACTCGGAGTCGGGCTAACGTCCACGCTAGCTGCTACATGCTTTGCATTTAGGTGATACTTTAGACTTGATGTGCTGCGGTGATATGCAAATTTCTTTTTGCATAATTTGCACACAACCGTGCTCTTATCGACGCTTCCATCTGTCCATTTTTTAAAACAAAATTTCCCATCCACGGGCTGATATATTTATGATCCACGTCACGTTTTCAGTTCCTCATGTTTGTCTTCTCATCAGGGCTCTATAAATACAGAACTACGGCAGATATGTAATATGTAATGCAGCCGAACCGTGTATTACAATGCCGTTATGTGATGACTTTCAAAGAGAAAAGCAAGCACACTCGGAATAAAGTATTATTATTATTTTTTTAAATGTTTTCGGTCTGTTTCCGGTATTTGTTAATGACGATGTGCTGTGAGATGTGAGACTGGAATTGCACAGGGGAAAATAACGTAGGCTATCTTTAGATGCGGATTTTGTTAAACTCATATGTTTAGGCTGTGGACCAACACTATACATTGACGGGGAAGGGGGTAGCAATAAAGATAACACCATTAAACAGTTACACAACATAACAGAAATACTATCGATAGCAGCGTCCCTAGCAACCACCTTGGTAACAATGAAAACGTCGCGATTTCCTGAAGTAATCTTCGTAATAACTAGCAAACTAAAGATCATGTACATCCACTGCACACATAATCTGAAATAACAACTCATATTTCTCGCATCAAATTACATCAAAACGCATTTTAATGGCCAAACTAACTTTAAAATAGGCATTTTCTACCGAGAATAAAACGAATTTCGGCCATGTTTTCATTTTCTGCAGGGAGAAATTTGAAGATCATGTGACATAGACGCCAGCCATGGAATGAATGGTGAAAAAAACGGGGTTTGTCAAACAGAGCACATGGTGTAGTCCAAACGATAGCTGGGGATTTTGGGTAGTGTAGTGTCTTCTGCCATCCTTTACTCAGAAAAAATATTTGTTTCTCCGAATCGAAGGGGAAAAATACAAAAGTATTGCACACAATTTAAACCAATCAATGTTGTGTAATTAACAAGGATAATCTGGTGTTTTTTAGTCGATGAGTAGTGCAGATATCACTGTAAAATCAATCGACAGTAACAGGAATACTTACTTCCGGGTGTACAATTCTCCGTTATCCAATGGGAATGGACGCTCACATTGCCTTTAAGGGCAGCCGGCATAAACGAATGCCGTGCTTCCATGAGCGTCACATCCCGACGCAGATGGGAATACATTGCAATCAGTTGAAAGCTATTTGCGTCCCTTTATGACGCTGAAGGAGCCTAGGAGCGTCACAATTGGACGCCACGGACACTGACCAAACGTCGCTATTGGACGCTTAGGGAGTGAGAGTGTGTTGGTGTACGACATACGTGTGTGGTGGATTTCTGTGCCTGCTGCTTTTAAATGGATGTAAAAGGGGGAGGCCTGTGTATGATTATGGAGCTTGGCCTCTTCATATCCCCTGTGTAGTTAGCTAAGAGTCATATTTTGTTCATTTTATTGAGTTGGTATTGAAGGTTGACGTGTGAAACATAAATTCGCTCTTGCTCTGCAGTACAAAGGAGCGACTGTACAGGATGACTTAAAACTTGGTCAAAAAGTGAAGGGGGGGTTCGATGACATGTTCTGCTGCCAGTCTAAACATGACTTGGAGCTGGGGCGCCCTCAGTTTCCCAGGTCCATCGAAACAGCAAGGCTTTAAAACTCAGGCCCTATGAGTCAGCCAAAAGCCCTGGACTCAGAAAACCTATTCCAGTCCCTGTGTTTCCATGGCAACGGGAACAGATTGGAACCACATCTGGTAGCCATTTCAGTCCCTGCAAGGAGAGGAGGAAAGAAATGTATGAGTGAGGGGGAAAAAGACAAATATTTTCTGCAATGCAAAGCAGAAAGAAAGTGGAGTCGAGTTACACTTGAAAGGGGTTCCTGTTAAGCCCCGAGCCTGTTTTCCAGGTCTCAGGCTCAAAGAAGACATTCCCAGAACAAATGACAATAACTTCTAAAAGGGGTAAATTAATAATCTTTTTTCTCAAAGCAATGATAAACCTGAGAGTTGGATGTAGAAGAGTCAGAATCAATATAGATATTTTTTATTTTAAAGTAAATTCAGATACATTTTTTTAAATCATTGTCCGTCCAAAAGAAAAATATTACTTATAGTGAAAACCACCCTTGAATGATGGGATAGTAGACTAAAAGCTTTAGGAATCCAAAATATAATAAGTACCCTGTATCAAGATTGATGCTAATCAAATTAAATGTGACCTTTTTAGAGAGATTTAGCAACAAAAAAACACTTCTGGGGTCATTTGGGTGGATTTGACCTATCTCTGGCCCCCCTTGGTCGATTTTGATGATTGACATCTCTTTTTAACCGTTAGAGCCAATGGAATCAAGGGGAAGTTCCACATACACAAACACGTTACCAAATAAGGAGTGAGAGTGACGCGTAACCAAAACAGGAAGCTGTCATACACTCTGGAAGCTATCATTAGCAGCTAATATGAAAACTCCGTTTTTGACATAAAAATGGAATTATGGATTATCAATAATTGTTTCAATGTGACAGACACATTGGATTAACCTTCAGCCGCGTTTTTCTCGTTTTAATGCCATTGAACACACATTTTGATCAGAATAACAGCAAAAGGTGAGCATATCTCAGTTTTTTGCTACCTAAAGCTACGTCATGAGTTGTCTGGTTTTGCTTCCACTGTCGCGAGTTCTGATCGCTCAGTGATGATACTTATATTTATAGAATCTGTGGAATCTCAGTTTGCTAGCAAAGCTTGTTTGTGCAGATCTGATAAGTATATCGATCGATGTATACCTGGAGTTCTGTGTTAAGTGCGTTAGAATGTTTTCGCTCAGGGCTCATTTAGACGCTTCTTGTGAGACTTGTGGTTTGTTTCAGTAAAAATGGTTCATATAGTCAGTTAGCTTAGTTTCTTCCCGTTAAGTGAGTATGACACATTCATAGTTTATTAGCCGTTGGGGGGCTCTGGGGCTTAACAGGTAGGCGTTCAGTGCAGAGAAGCCTCTATTAGCATGCATGGCTAGATATTCTCAAGAAAGGCAAGTCTCTCATGTGGTTTAAGAAATATGTTTCTGTTCGAATACCTTATGTGTTCCAAAAACCTTAGGCTGAAATGATTGTGTGTTTTGTTAACTTTCCTTATTTCTTGAAAAACCTCAGTGCAACAGAGAGTCTGAGGTTTTGACAACAATTCAAAAGTAGCAATTTTGTTTTCGTGTTCAAACCACCAAATGGTTCACTCTCTGGCAGATGTGTTTCTGTTGCAGCACAATATCCTAAAAGGCAGTCATATATCCCCAACTCAATCATGGCATCAGACACGACCAGAGGAGATTTAGAACTGCTGTTTTCGTCTCTCATCCCTGTCGACGCGCTGTCTGCGAGAAACAGTGTCCAATTACAGTCCCCCTCACACGTTAAACGTTGTTTCTCAGCTCTGTGGAAATGCAGTAACTATGAAATGACATTTACTGGAAATGGAGCTGGTGCTTTTTTTAAGCAAAAACCACGGAGAACTGAGGTCAACCAAAATGGGGAGGAGAAACAGTACAAGCATAAAATGTGTGCTTATAGATTTCCAGTGACATCCACTCACATCGCGATTTAAGACTTCCCTTATAATAGACCCAAGCTCCCTTGCAGTGGCATGGAGGGGAAATAAAAAGGCAGCTCTTAATCACAAATTAAGAGCAATCACAAATTAAGAGCAACCACAGAACAAGCCAACCTCCCAAATAGATGCTCGGATAAAGTTGATGAAAGACAGAGTCTCAGTGCTCGAAGTCAACGTATGAGGCTGAAAACTGCTATTTACTTTAATTCCACCCACTTTTCTTTATGCGTGACATGCATGTCAAACTACTTTGAGCTGGACCCATGTATCATTATCCCAGCAGTGTTAGGACTTAGAGCTTCACATAAACACAGTTTTCATCTTGAAAAGTTCTGTAAATGTGGAAAATACAAATGAAAATGCATGGCCAGGAATGTAATCAAGCCACATTTGTTCTCTCTCTATCCAGATGGAGATTTTTCTTCCTCTTTTTCCCACCTTTTCTTTCACATGGAGGGGTGTGTAAAAAGTTGTCTGTGGCTTCAAATTGCCCTGGATTTTTTCCCCCCTTTGTCAGCATAATTCTATGGAATGAGCGTATTAGTGGAGAAGATTTGGATCGTTAATAGAAAGCAGATCAGTCAGATCTCTCGTTCTTTCTTTTTCTTTCTTTCTATTAAACCCCTGGCTCTTCCTCCTGTTTTCCCCTGTAGCCTGTTTTACTCCTCTCTCATTCACTCCTTCCTCCCTCCTCCGTCTTTTATTCCCTCACACACCCATCCATCCTCTATCTGTGCAGTAAAGTGGGACTTCAGACTTCATAATGTGGCTTGAGGTTTCAGCTTTCACATAATTCCACAGGCTGATCCAAAGTTGTTTTTTTCTTTTTCGTTTTTTCTCTCTGCTTCTCACTCACTCCAACCTGGAGCGAGGGAGCGAGACTGAGAGGGAGAAATTTGCTGCCCTATTCCAGCTATTGGTACGGAAAATGATCACAAGACCGAATGTGTCAGCCCAAACCCAAGGAAAATAATCAGATGGTTTATGTTTTAATGCACTGAACCCCAACTGTCCCGAAAATCAATCCTGTCTGCGACCGACCAACTGTAGCTTACAACAGCTTTGTTGTTTGAGACCCAAACTTTCACTCAAATATTTTTGAAAAAACCACTCATAAGAACACATGCCGTTGCAGAGTAACTTGCCTTCAGCCTGCAGCAACTTTTCAATGTTCTTAAAACCGCATAGGATTTGCTTTATCACGTCTTAGTGACTCAGGACTGCTCAGGACAACCTTTACACAATCTTCTATGATAACAGCCTGAAAAAACGAGTTCCCTTTACATGTATTTTGGTGCCAGGATGTATTTTACTGTATGTGGTTGCTGTGAGCTGTATATTTGCCGTCACCCTGGCTGTGTGCTGGTGTGTACCCGACCCTCACAGCCCCGTTCTACTTCACAGGACAACACTGGAGCCATTATGGGGAGCCATGTGTTTCTGATTACCCACACACAGATTAGAGGGAGGGGAGCAGCGGTTGCTGTCTGCTTGCCCCCCGGCTCCTATAATGTGGCCAGCAAATGGACATCCATCAGTGCAAATCCCTCCGCCACCCTCGCCCCATTCCCACTTATACTCCAATCCTTCTCTATACACTTCCACATTCAGTTCCCACAATTCAAATTCTGTTTTTGCAATTCATGTGCAGATTCTTTTCTCAGCTCTGACACTTTTATTTACTCCAATAAATAAACCATTGGACTGAGGTTCTGTAAATCTGCACTCCATTCTTCTTCTTCTTCTTCTTCTTCTTCTTCTTCTTCTTCTTCTTCTTCTTCTTCTTCTTCTTCTTCTTCTTCTTCTTCTTAATATGCAAACACATGTTGGTGAAATTATTTTTAATTTGACACAAATATTGTGTCAAAAGCACCAAGCTGTCATTGCTGTATTCTTAAAGGTGAGCCTTTGTTGCCAAATATTGTTGTGGCTCTGCTTTGTGACCTACAAAAGACATGTATTGTGTTTGTTGTAGCTTCAGCAATGTGATACTTATTTGACCTCAGCTGGGAAATTCTCCTCTGATTAGCCCCCCTCTCAGAGGTCAGAGATCAGGGTCCGAATACCGACACAGAGAGTGTGAGGAATCAATTATTTACAGGACCTTTCAGCAGTGTGACTACGTGTTAGAAAAGTGCCTGAAACCAGATTGTTAGACTGAGGGGACACAGGCCACACAAGTGTGCACAAGCAGTCTTCACATCATTCCTCTTTTTTCCTTTCATCATTTTTGAATACTACACATCGAAGAGCGAAATTATAAAACACCCAATAGGCCAATATCCTTAATTTGACAGAATTCAGGCACTGTTACCACTTATTTGAGGTCTTGTATATATAGTGTATGCAGGTTTTTTTTACTGGTCTTTTTTTTTAAGGAAGTGGTCATTACCATTGTCGGTGAAGCCCTTTCTAACAAGCCAGATGGTGCTTAGAACATCAATGTAAAATCATTTCCTACAGACCCACCTGTGTATGCAAAGCACATCAAAATGCTAAAGACCACTGCCCAAGCATTGGTATTTGTCACCCTGGGAGTGAGACCAGGCTGAACTATTTCCGTACTAATATCACAATGTAAAAATAAGGTCATTTCTTATGGTGCTTAGGCAGCCTCTCTGTGTGGGTCAAAATTGGAGACACTTCTTTTAGGTTAACAGCTAATTCATACTTAGGGCGTTGTTGTTTCCTCCATGAGCTGTTAACTTGCTTACGTTAGTGTTAGGATATAGACATTTTACCCAATTATCCCTTTTTGTATTACTTTGTCAACTGCCAATATTATTGTAATTTAAACTATTCGTTATCACTTTGTTAAGATCACAATCACAATCTAGACAGCAACAACATGACAATAAAATGATAAAAAAACATCTTTCTATTTATATTTTTGCATTATAGGAGAAGAAAACAAGGATCACACAGGAAGTTTGGATTTTTCTTAACCAGATGCCATGTTGTGTTATGTATTGAGCTGAATAAACGTAGTTTCACAGTGGAGGAAATACAGTTTTGTGCCTCGAGCCTGAACCTCCATGAGGTTATGTCCACTTACTGCACAATACACAGTGCAGCACACTGGCATTGTATTGAATGAAGCCCTCCACATGGCCCTCACTCCTTTCAACACTGCCTCTCTTCTTTATAAGCAGACTGGAGCACAGCAGGCAGACAGGCAGCAGGCTTCCCCCCAAGATGCCCGAAGACTCCAGACAGATAAACATGCACGCGCGCACACACACACACACACACACACACACACACACACACACACACACACACACACACACACACACACACACACACACACACACACACACACACACACACACACACACACACACACACACACACACACACACACACACACACACACACACACACACACACACACACACACACACACACACACACACACACACACACACACACACACACACACACACACACACACACACACACACACACACACACACCATGTATACATCACTTCAGGGGACATTACATTGACTTACATGCATTTCCTGGAGACTTATCCTAACCTTCACCATAACCAACACATGCCTAACCCTAACCCTTACCCTAACCATAATCCTAAACCTAACCACGTCTTCACCCTAAAATTAATGATTCCCCTCATGGGGACCTCCAATTTGTCCCCATAAGGGAAGCCAGTCCCCACACGTGACTATGTAAACAGATTTAGGTCCCCACAAGTATAGTAATGCTAGACACACACACACACACACACACACACACACACACACACACACACACACACACACACACACACACACACACACACACACACACACACACACACACACACACACACACACACACACACACACACACACACACACACACACACACACACACGCTGTGTTTATGTTTATGCACAAAGTTAGATTTTTTATTCATCTCCCTTGGTCATCCTTAGGAATACATGTCCCCTCTAAAGCACAGAGAAATAAGACTTCAGAGCCAAATATTTCTCACTAAAGACCCTAAGCAGACACACACATTGTCCCACTGGCTGGAAGGCAGCATCCGGTGCTTTGGAGAAACAGG
The DNA here is from genome assembly GCF_902827115.2 of Pseudochaenichthys georgianus. Classification (NCBI taxonomy): domain Eukaryota; kingdom Metazoa; phylum Chordata; class Actinopteri; order Perciformes; family Channichthyidae; genus Pseudochaenichthys; species Pseudochaenichthys georgianus. The sequence continues at coordinate 15,706,482 of NC_047511.1, read as the reverse complement.
AAGTGTGTGCATCTATATAACAAGCTCTCCGAGGGAGGCAGTATTACAGTGAGGTGTTTAAGCGTTTGATCTTTTGCCAGCTGCAAGTGTTGCAATTTGCAAAACTCCTACTGGAAAAAGTTGCTCATTACGGATTTTGTAAACGTCTTCATCGTCCATGAGTCTCTTTCTTTAAATCTCTGGTTAGAAATGGCTGCGTTTTCCCCTTTGTCAGCACATTAATAATAACAACATCCCCTTTTTGGCATGTGCCTCATGATGTAAACTGAAACATGCTGAATGTGAACATATGGTATGCATCCACACTTATAGACTGAGGAGTCACCCCACCCCCACTGCTCATTGTGCTACCCTCTCTCATCAACTTTCTTTCTCTGCATCGACTCTTTTAGTTACTTCAGACATTGAGGGAAACAAGAGTGGAACGTTCAAACACAAAGATATAAACTCCAGAAAGAGAAGTGTACAGGCTCATAGATTTACGATGGCTGCCGAGGGGAGGAGACCTTGTTAAAATAGGGACTGTTTTACAGCCATTTGACACATAATCTCAAACAGTACATGCAGAGGAGGCTGTAAACTGCAGAGCTCTGCGTCTGGAAAATATAGAAACAGAGAGATGGTTTTGCTTCAGCAATCCCGGCAAGAATGGTTTATTTTTGTTGGAAACATAATTGTCTGTGGCTAGGATTTGGAAGTACATTTTACCCGCCAAACTGCCGTAAAGTCTACATGAGGGTGCTGCTGCCCTCTTGTGTTGACCTGATGCACATCATTTGCTTGTTATTTACAACATTGAAGGCTTCTCAATTCTCTATTTTCCCCTCCTCGACTCCTCGACTCCTCGGTAGTGACCCGGAAATGGATTTCAGCGCGCCATGTTGAAGGACATGTAATTTCTCTAAACGCCTGCTGCTTCCCCTCCTCTCTCCTCGGTTCCCCTCCTCGACTCCTCCGCTCGCATCTCCTGTGGTGGGACTAAGACACGAGGATAGGAGTCGAGGAGGGGAAATTAGAGAATTGAAAAGCCTTCGAAGAGTAGTTTTGAGGGAGATAGGGCAGTATTTTTCTGAGTTCAGATTTCATACACCAATCCTTAATGGGATTGAACATTTATTCTCATGCAACTACAACTCATTGCACTGGTGGGTGGCCAGTTTCATAGTGGCTGATGTTTTATTTCAGGATCTGCATTATGCAATAGAAAAACTTGTCATAAGATAAACATTTTGGAAAATAACCTGAACAATGCAGGGCAGGCAGAGAATATCATTCAAAAAATGTTAATAATAGTTGAGATACTGTATGCTGTTTTGCTGCTTTTTTGGACAGCGTTAAGGGCCTGGCAAAATAAACTAATGTTGTTTTTATTGCTCTGTATGAATTAAACAAACATATTAGTTGGATTTACAGCTATATGCAAATTAATTGTAACTGAGCCTGCCAAGATTCTTTCCCCTGTTCCCCATATGTAGGTTAATGGCCATAATAGTAGAGAGTATCTTCTTATTTACATTTTGTTTGGAAAAAGCATAATTTCCGTGTAAGATTGAAAAGTCTAGGCTACAAAACAAAATATAATTATAAAATGTTTTAATACGACTTATATGAGTGGTAGTTTCTCATACTTTGTTTGAATAAGATGATATTTATTGTTTTACATTTGTGAATATTACATGTTCCTAAAGTATACATGTAACATGTTTATTTCACCTTTGGTATCATTTGGGATTTTGGCATCACCACCAGTAAAAAAAAACAAATACCTCGGGATCAACATACTTTTAAATGTTGTTCGGAAGTTAAGAAAACTTTCTTAAATAACATATTTTCAATTAAAGTGACAAATGAGAACAAGTGATTTATTTCCTTAAGGACACCTGTACAAATTAATCTCGTCTTAGCTTCCCAGCAGCTATGAGAGTGTGGCTGGCGCTTATTGGCCATCAACCACCTGCAAGTGAACTGAATGGGAACAAGTGATAAGAGCGCAGATGTTCTGAGGTGTCTGCGGACTCCCAGTAACATCTGATGTGGAAGAAACTATCAACTTTAAAGCCGGGGGGCCTCCGTAGGTCTTTAGACATTTCCAAAACATCCTTACAAATTAAACTGCAGCAAAATAGCATTATGGCTTACCAGTGGCCCACCATTTGGATAATTTAGTGTTTCTGATAGAAAACCAACATTAAACAGTAAGAAATATCTAACACATGAGGGCACTGCTCCCTACAGGAATATGCTATGGTCTTGTCCACCCTGATAACTGTCCAAGTGGATTACAGGGTTAGTTATTGTTGGTAATAACTTAGGCAAAAGCACTGAAGGATACTTATTTGTCATTAAAACATGTGGGCCTTCTTAGTGATCACGCTTGTCCTGGCTGTCAGGGCTTCAGACACTAACAACAACACAGAGGTTGAAGAACAGCTTGATATAGCCAGAGGTAAACTGCTGGTGAGTACATATGGAAATCCTGGGCTATATCCAAAAAACCTTCATGCTGATATCTTGCCATGTCTATGTTCAGAATGTTGTGATATTGGTGCAAGGATGAGAAGGTCTGACAGTAAACAAAGACATAGAAAGAAGACAGAGGTCACAATAAATAAGCAATATGTTCTATAAATTAAGTTATGTGTGATCATTTAAAAAACTGGATGGTTGGGATATGTAAAAACAACTAAGGAGGAGATATTTGGCTCCAAGTTTGAGAACATCTCCAAGATAGGTATTGTTGAATTCAATGGATTTGGCAAGAAATGTCATCATTCAGTGTAACCCAAACCCTAACCCTAACTTCCCTAGTTGACTAATTACATGTTCAGTTTTCTGGAGAGTTATGTTAAAGTATGCAAATAAGGTATCTAATCTACAGACACAAATATACAATGTGAAGTAGAATAAACACTTAGTTGAGTATTTTGGATGTTTTGTTTTCCATTATCGGAAATAAGACTTATTGGAGCAATCAACACAATCTTAAAATTGAGCAGCACATTTAAAAAGGGAAAAGCCATGTGCTCTCATGTCGGTATGCATTCTGCTGAAATACATATATATATATATATATATATATAGAGATATATATATATATAGAGATATATATATATATATATATATATATAGAGATATATATATATATATATATATAGAGATATATATATATATATATATATATAGAGATATATATATATATATATATATATATATAGAGATATATATATATATATATATATATAGAGATATATATATATATATATATATATATATAGAGATATATATATATATAGAGATATATATATATATATATATATAGAGATATATATATATATATATATATATATATAGAGATATATATATATATATATAGAGATATATATATATATATATATATATAGAGATATATATATATATATATATATATATATCTATCTGGCACCTTAGATCAAAGAACGAAGCGTGCACAATGCTTTATGCCATGCTGCTTTAACATCTGTCTGTGTTCGTCCCTGCAGGCTCCCAGTGTGGTCGGATGAGGCATAAAGAAAATGCCCGAGCTCCATCATTTTCTTCTGGAGCGCTGGGCTTTATAGTATCCTTGTTATTTTCAGTTCCTCAAGGCTGTGTGTTCAGACGTGACCTTTTAAAAGAAAAACACCACAGATGTTCTCATGACCTCCTTTATGAACAAAACCATGTGTTTAGCAAGTTGCAAAGTCCAGTGCCAGCTTTCCAAAACCCTTCCAAGTTAAAATCATGTTAAGTAAGCCCAATAATAGCAAAACAGATGGATGCTTTTTATTCTTCCCAACACTGCCGACCTGTTGTTTCCCTTGATCCCTTCTTTCCTGTGTAGCCACAACTTGGAATACGATTCATCGGAGGAGAAGAATCCCCATCTGATATTCTATAACCAAAAAGACGAGGTTGTAAAGGTGAGATGTGAGTTCAGGGATCTTTTACACATCTGTCTTTTGATGCGGCTTATCCCGGGAGTTCCAGGATGTCAGGACAGATTCATGCAGGGAAGTCTAAAGACTCAGATCGTCTGTCAGATACCAAGTCACACAGACCCAATGTGTTTGAAAATGCAAGACTGAGTTACACAAAAAAACAGATGGCAAGAAAGTGGAAGAGTAACAAAGTATATAAAGTGTTTATGTGTTGAGTTGCTGGCTTGAATTTTAGCATTTTTATGCCCTGAAATTACAACTTTGTAATGTTTCCTAGTGTTTTTTTCTTTTTGCAGTTTAGAAAAGCCACTAAATCTGCATTCATTAGACAATAGCAGTTATATATAGCCTTATCCTTATCTACATGCACAAAAATAACCCACTGCTGTGATTTAAAAGTAAACTGTGGATATGCTTCCTTTAGCTCTCACACATTATTTTCCTCCAATTATTTAGGAGTTTTTCTTGTGTCACATTCATATTCTAATGTTCATTGTTCCATTTTAGTTTCATATTGTGGGCGCCCTCTGAGACTGTAATTTGACTTTATATGAAGATTTATTTCAGACACTAAATTGTTGAAAAATGTAAATGAAAATAAATGTGCAGGAGAGACCTCTATATCAACAGTATGAAGGAATCAATTATTTGAATATGAACATACTGCATGTCTGCTAACACATCCTTCTCTGCATGCATCTCATTAACACTCTATTACTACTTTTAAACCTTTCACCATGTGTCCAAATGTGTTTTCTTCCCGACACGTCAGACTGTTCCTGTGAAGGAAATGAAGGCAGAGGAGATCAGCAGCCTGTTGGACTCACTAGGTTTCTACAAGAGGACCCAGAAAGGGGAAGAGGTGCCAGAGGAGTTCCAGCAGTTCCCCCTGCGCCCCCCCAAGGACGAGCTGTGATGACACCTTGTGGCCAAACGCTGCCACTGCACCCGGGTCACATTAATGACGAGTGGGGCCCCAAGGCTAAAACGATAAGCCAGGCACCATTCCGAGGACCTGCTGGCCCGGTGCGGTGTGCAGCGTGTTAGTCATCGCTGTGTTACTCAGTTGATATGTATTAAATAAAAATAAATAAAAAAGATTGAGCCATTGATTGTGCCCGAGGTCCCTGTTAGGCTACTAGTCACCTGGAAAGCTTGTGTACCTTGTGCGTCACTAGGGACATGTTTATTTTTTTTCAGTTTGATGTTTTTTTTATTATTTTGGCTGTGTTATTGCATAACCTCAACTCCTATAAAATGTATGTTATACATTGTCTAGCTAAAATACAGACACCCAGACCTTTAAGGACAAAAGTGTCCCCATTTAAACTAATTTAAAATAAGAAAAATTATCCCGCAGCCAGCATAAAAATAAAGCTTCTCAATATCTGGCTTTTAATCAGGAGCCCTGGATTCACATTTTTAGTTTTTTTTTATTTTCTACAAAAATTCTCTAATGCTGCACACACAATACAAATACATCTTATAATCAATGTTTTACCATTATTCCAAACAAGAAAATCCTATCATATATTATACAGAAATGTATGTACATTTTGTATTTGTTTTTTCAGTAAGAAAACAGTTGAATTTTGCAAGCACATTCATATTTAAAGGGTTGCATTTCTGAAAATTGATCTATGAATGAATAAAAGTTTTAGGTATGATCAATTCTTATAGTAGAACGGATGCACAATTAAGGAAGATTTCCTTTTTTCTATGAATGTACACTGTTCTGTTATTCAATTCAGTCCATATTTGACTTCGTAAAGCTTAAATAAATGTTGAATACTCTACTTTGATTAACAACTTTGCTGTGCATCATAAACGGCCACTTACTGACTTACTAACAAAGTGCCATGCTGCTGTCTCATTCTAATCCGCAACCCGCCTCCCCCGCTATAATCTGATTAGCAGTGGAGTCTGCCAGCATGTGTCTTGTGTGTCCATTTGTATGTGTGCCTTCATCCATTTGTGTACTGTCTGTGACTTAATACAACAGGGATTGGCACTGCAACACAAACACAGTTTTGGACCGATTTGCCTCCTGATTTCTTGGCTCTGTCATGGTTCCCAGCTCTACCCACAATGCCTGTGTTTTACTCACCTGTTCCCGAGACCCTGCAGATGGGTCTGGCCTACATGGGAGGCTCTGTGTTTACTAACAACAGAACAGCAGACAGCGATTTCTCCAGGGAGCAGGAGGACGCTTCGGGTGGGTTACTGCTTATATCTGTTACCAAATAGTGTACTACTGTGCAATATACTATATCCTTTTAGAATACATTACATCACATTATAGTGATGCAATATGTGGAAAATATGGAAATATGTGTTCTAATATCATGTCTCTGTGAGGGATAGACAAAACATTGTGAACACTATCACAAAGAAATAGCTTTAGTTGGCTTAGCACTAAAAAGAGTAAAAACCAGTTTGTCACCAATACTGATGTTTTGACCGCTTGTTTAAAATCTAATCCAAGATATAAGATTTTGTATTCACTTTTTAAATGATGGTCCTCCAGTTTTTAATGTGCTGTATGTTTTGGACTTTTTGGTTTCTTATGTCATTTAAAAAAAGTCACAAACCCTTTACTGGCCTGATCTACAGCTTACACAGGCTGCCTACTGGCATTAAACCCCTGGTCACGCTTTTCACTTTAAAAATAGTTTTGTCCTTCTGTACACCTACTGTATATTGGCTGACCCCTGGAATCTAAACTGTGGAAGATACTATGCAACGGTGCAATTAATATAAAACAAATTATGGATGTAATGAAATATATTGCTTATGTATATCCTGTTGTTATTCTTCATGCAGTGGTCAACGAGCTGGTCTCTCACCTCCCCCTGCAGATGCTGCTGTACTTCAATCTGTTTTATTTCCCCTGTTGGTGGTTTTCTGCTGTGTTCATGTTGGAAGTAAAGGCAAGTTGGGTGGTTGGGAAGCAATATTAATTATAACACTAATTGTTGATAAAACATTTAATGGGGAGTCATTCAATCAACTCGATCTGTAACAATGAGATTATTCACAATTTATCCTTAGATAAATTGTTTCCTTGTATAAGTGTTTTATGGGATTGTTTGCCAGCCGAATAGTGCTTTGTTTTAAGTCCTTGAACTGCAAGTAAAAAAGGTGTTTTCACATCTTCCTGACATTGCAGCTCTGCTTTATTTCCAGTTCTATTATCTTCCCGGGTACTACCAGGCTCTTCTAATAACCGGGGTGATCCTCCTCACAGTCGTTGAAGTGGTCCGACTGTATCTGGGCTACATTGGCAACCTTAAAGAAAGGGTAATTCAAAGCAACTTCCTCTCTGTATCACAACGCACAGCTCTTTTATCATAGACCTGTCTCCTGAATAACACATTCGGAGGAAGTGGCTTCTTAAGTATTCTCCCCGCGTGTGTAAACAATCAGCTCTCAGCTACCACTGTGTGTGTGTGTGTGTGTGTGTGTGTGTGTGTGTGTGTGTGTGTGTGTGTGTGTGTGTGTGTGTGTGTGTGTGTGTGTGTGTGTGTGTGTGTGTGTGTGTGTGTGTGTGTGTGTGTGTGTGTGGCCTAGCATTACTATACTTGTGGGGACCTACATCTGTTTACATAGTCACGTGTGGGGACTCGCCTCCCTTATGGGGACAAATTGGAGGTCCCCATGAGGGGAATCATTAATTTTAGGGTGAAGACTTGGTTAGGGTTAGAATTAGGGTTAGGGTAAGGGTAAGGGCAAGGGTTAGGGTAAGGGTAAGGGTTAGGCATGTGTTGGTTATGGTTAAGGTTAGGATACGTCTCCAGGAAATACATGTAAGTCAATGTAATGTCCCCTGAAGTGATGTAAACATGGTGTGTGTGTGTGTGTGTGTGTGTGTGTGTGTGTGTGTGTGTGTGTGTGTGTGTGTGTGTGTGTGTGTGTGTGTGTGTGTGTGTGTGTGTGTGTGTGTGGTCTCATGTGGTTGCAACTGATGCATTTGATGCCTGACTTCTGCATCGCCTCCATCCACCAACACATATCCTATCTCTCCTCCCTCCCTGTCATCAGGTGCCAGAGCTGGCAGCCTTCTGGATTCTGTCTTTTATGTTCCAGCTGCCAGTGCTGCTGTTCTTCTTCACCGATGAAGGAATTATCATCCTGCCTCTGGAGAGAGCTGTCCACTCCCTCTACCTCCTCTTCCTCCTCGCCCAGATCCTGACCTCCTTCCTGGCGCTCCGTACCATGACCCGAAAGCTCACTCTGCTCTTCTATCTGCGACAGATTGGAAAGGTGGAGAGCTTCAACCATGAGAGGATGAGCCCCATCGGGCCGTCCTACCGCCGCAGTGTGCTTCCCATCTCACCCACACGTGATATGTACCACTAAAGTAAAACTAGCATTTCAATGAATCTTAAAAAAAGTTTTAAGATGTTTTGAATTTGGGATGTAGATCATTCTTCTTACAGTGTTGTTTACTAACTGCTACTAAAATTACTGAATGCACTTCTACCTCTCTCCAACTGTCAAAGAATGAGTGTGTTATTTGCCATTGTGAACAGTACCGTTGAGTGATTTGTTGAAATAACACCCATTTACAGTGTGACTTTATCTACATTATATTTGTAAGTTTGTATGAAATAAAAAGCACATGGTATAGGCCTACCAACAATATTCACGTAACAAACGTGTCTTCTTATTTTTTCTCCTCTCATCTTTCTAAGCCACTGAGAATTGAACCATTTTTTGGCACACAGTGTTTTATGACAAGTTTAGCATGAACATTTTTTTGGTCTGTCTTTTATGTAAACAGTTTTGTTTCAGCCGATAGTATACTTCGGAAGCAATAATCTAACACACCAAGGAAGAGTGGACCAGAAAAGATCCAGGTATTTCCCCCCCTATGTGTTGAATCCAGAATAAAGTTGGAATTAAACCAATATCAAAAAACGCACACCCCTTACAGCTATCCAAATATTTTGTAAATACATTGTTTCAATCTCTACGATTTGTGAAAGCATGGCATTCTGGTCTGCTGTTTGCTCAGATGTGTATAAGTGCTATGTCTTTCCGTCTGACATCTGATTCCAGTTTAAAATGCAGCTCTAGAAAAAGCTTGTGCAATTGTAGTTAAAAACAGTCCTCACATTTTTTGTTGAAGTTTTAAAAGGATACAAAAAAAAATGTTTTCCCCACTTTCAATGTCAAAACCATGTCAGTGTCATGGAGTGATATACAAACTATGGTAACACTTTATATTAAGGTACACAAATTAACCATCAACTAGTATTGGGTCTGTATTAGTCATTATAAAACATAGTAATAGTGTAATAGTAATATAAGTAATAGTTGAGAGTTTTTCTCTAAACACTCATATGAAACAGAACTGTATATATTTCAATAATCAAACATCCATTAGAATATGCTCACAACCAATAACACATCATTGATAAACTCCTCTAAAAATAATAAACACATTTAAAAAGTGGGGGGGACACAAATGGGAGGGACATGTCCCCAGTGAAAATTACGCCCATGTATGGAGATGTTTAAGCACAATGAGAAAATACGTTAGCATTCGCGCTATCATTTGCATTAGCATTCGCATGCTCCCCCGGGAAGATTTTTCTTTTAAATATTGAAGTTAAATGCATCAATCTGGTGCACTTTGAGAGCAACATTAAGAGATCTATGGATACATCTCTCAACATCCATATGAAACAGAACTGTAAGCAGATTTTCTTTTTCTTTCTGGATATTTTACAAATCACTTTTAAACTGTATTCTTGTTTTACTGTCATATAGTATTTCATAACTGTTTTTCATTTACTGTCATAAATGGTGACCAAAACGTTTGAGACCCACTGAGATAACTAGACTAAAGTTAACTATCTAAACACTCAGAGAGTCCCTTACCTCACTGAGCTGTAGTTATCTCTCTCAGTCTGACAGGAGAGAGCTCTCACCCGCTAAACGCACCAGGAGCGTCTGCGCCGCGTTACGTTGCGGCCACGTTACGTTGCGGCCACGTTACGTTGCGGCTGCGCCACGCTGCGACCTCCTCCTGCGACCTAACACACCAGGCGCGTTTCAAAACGTTGCGGAAGCGGAGCGTCGTGTGTGCAGCCTCGCAGTTCTTAATTAACTTTAAAATATTAATATGTAGTTGTTACCTTCCACTCCACAAACTGCAGCAACTAAAAACCAGGCCTTGTCCTTTCTGATGTTGTCCTTGTAAAAAGCATTGGTTACATCGTATACAATGGTGTGTTTCTCCACTTTCATTATGAACACCTCGTCGTCCATTGTGCGTATCGTAGTGGAGGTGTTGTGATGAAGGAGGGGGGTCTGCTAAATTAGTATATATGCGGGATGGGCCTGGCCCGGATGCTCACCTTTCCTCTTCCTGCGAGGGGGGGGCTGCCTGCCCGACCTTACCTTACGGCTGCGCCGCGGCAAAAATAGGATTCATCCTAATTTTAGAGAAGCGCTGCGCCGAGCCGCTTCTGGGACGTGTCTGAGCCGTAACGCGGCGCGTGTGGTGGAATAGCACCCATTGACTAGAGTGGCCGCGATCCTTACGACCGCCGCGGCGCGGCCGTAACGCGGCGCGGCCGTAACGCGGCGCAGACGCTCCTGGTGTGTTTAGGGGGTCACTCTCATTGTTTTAGAAACAGCTTCTAATATCCGTTAGCGCAGCTAGCTAACCAGATGCTAACAACAACAATGCAAATAGTGAGTTTGGTAGAAATATACTGTATAATAGTAAAGTTATTTAAGATGATGCCATATTTATTGAAGATGTTACATTATAAAAATTTCTCAAAATGATTCAAAAGCATATTCTTCAAAACTCTCTGCTGTATATGACCACCAGGAGACTATTGATGTGTGTAGTGAGTTTGGTAGTAATCAGCTGTATAATAGTGATTGAATATTATTGTAAGGCAAGGCACGGCAATTCAAGGTGCTTTACAAAAATGAAAGACATTCAGACAAAGGCATTTAAAAACAGTAAAAGATAATAAAAGAAACATTAAAAGAAAAAATACATGAATAAAAAGTACATGAATAAAAAGTTACAGTGCAGTTTAAGATATGAATAGTTCACACAGAAGTTCCACTTTACTGATGAACACAACGGCTCAGTTTAAATTAAAAGCGAAGACAAAAAGATAAGTCTTCAGCCTGGATTTAAAAGTAGTAAGAGTTGCAGCAGACCTGCAGGTTTCTGGGAGTTTGTTCCAGATATTTGGAGCATAATAACTGAACGCTGCTTTCCCATGTTTAGTTCTGACTCTGTGGACAGAAAGCTGACCAGTCCCTGAAGACCTGAGAGATCTGGATGGTTCATAATTTAGCAGGAGGTCAGAAATATATTTTGGGCCTAAACCATTCAGTGCTTTATAAACCAGCAGCAGTATTTTGAAATCTATTCTTTGACAGTGTAAAGACTTCAGAACAGGAGTGATGTGATCACCTTTCTTAGTGTTAGTGAGGACTCAAGCAGCGGCGTTCTGAATCAGCTGCAGCTTTCTAATAGATTTTTTAGTGAGACCTGTAAAGACACCATTACAGTAATATAGTCTACTGAAGATAAAAGCATGGACAAGTTTTTCCAAATCCTGCTGTGACATTAGTCTTTTAATCCTAGATATATTCTTTAGGTGATAGTAGGCTGATTTAGAAACTGTTTTAATGTGACTGTTGAAACTCAGGTCAGAGTCCATGACTACACTTAGATTTCTGGCTTTATCTGTTGTTTTGAACATTGCAGGCTGAAGCTCAGTGCTAACTTTTATACGTTCTGCCTTGGCTCCAAAAACCATTACCTCAGTTTTATCTTTGTTTAATTGGAGAAAGTTCTGACACATCCAGTCATTGTATTTTCTTTTTTCGGAGTTGCACTTTGCAGACGGTCCCTGAGCACTCGTTTCTTCTCCGGCTGCGAATAGAGACCAATGTAATATGTCCAGCTCGGAGGACGGCGCGTATTGGCTTTTTTTGATCAAAATGTGATTGTAGTTCGTTATCAACCTTACCACGGTACTTAGGATACGTCATTTGTGTCTGAATAACGTTTTGTTAATGAGTTATTGATCCGTGAAAACTATAGGTTACTTACGTAACCCCAGCCTCAGAGTAACATGAGGTGAGATGTCTCACTATGGGATGCGCCTCAACGCATGCAAACAGAAGCATCAATCTCATCACCCCAATCCTGATTGGCTGGTGATCTTGACGTCTACGTCAGGGAATCCACCCACCCTTTAAGTAGCTTGCTAGCGTCGCAGAGTCATTCAAAATAAGCACCTCTTCTCGCTTCGCCTTAGCAAGAAGGGCCGTCTGGTGAGACATCTCACTTCATGTTACTCTGAGAACTGGGTTACGTAAGTAACCTATAGTTCTCATTCATAACACTCCGTTCGATGTCTCACTATGGGATATTGAAACTCCCGTATTGCTAGACATGCTTATCTCGAAAATCACCAAAACAACCAGAACTTAACAGGTAGAACCCTGTCTCAACACGGGGCCCAGCACTGCGCGGGCCACACTTGGAGCAGAGTAGGGGTGCAACAACTAATCGACTTAATCGATTAAAATCGATTACCAAATGAGTTGCCAACTAATTCAGTCGTCGATTCGTTGGTGACGTCATCACATGTGTTTTACGCGCCGTTAAGCTCCAACGTTATTGGTCTTTTTATCGGTACTGGAGACATTTAAAACATATATGTCATGTATTATTGCTACAAAAATATTATATCGCAGTCTTAGTGTCGCCAACTCGTTTCTAATATGCAAAAAGACAAACAAATGCGTCTATGATGAATTTTCGATCAGACGAGATCTCTCTCCCCCGTCTGTGTGCGAGGGGGCGGGGCAGTTTACACACACACACACACACACGCAGCTGCTCCATGCAGCAACACACTGCGGAGATGGTGGAGAGAACACGCTCCGAGGTGTGGTCAAACTTTACCCGTCTCGATGTGGAGAATGCTCGTTGCCAAAAGTGCAATAAGAGTTTAGCATGTAAGGGCGGTAACACGAGCAATTTGTCTAAACATTTAGCAAAAGTGCACCACATTCAGACGGAGGAATGCACCAGGTTCGACTGTCTTTCTAGTAGCTCTGTAGCCCCCCCATCCACGAGTAACGTTTCCACGTCACGTGTTATGTATGCTAGCAGCAACACACGGAGTTAACTCAATTATACAAACATGGGTTAATGATTAGAGGTAACTGAGTTATTTATTTTGATAAAGTTTCAGCTATTCTGTTTACAGTTCTGTCATCAGATTATTTAATACGATTTGTTAACACACTGTTATTTCTTTTGATGTGAAATATTATTTATTTAATTTCAATTAAAAGCTATGTTAATTTTGTTCAAGATGTGTTTAGTTAATTTAATATATGTATTTTTGAATCAAGTATTCATCTTTGTCTTCATTGTTAGTTTCCACATGCCTAAAACAACCTCAAGCTAAATCTAAAAGTTGATGGCTAAATAAGAGCGTTTGAGAAATTGTGCAAGGCATACAGTAATAGTCAGAATAGTCGATTAATCGTTTCATTAATCGATAGATTAATCGATTATCAAATTAGTCGTTTTTTTGCAGCCCTAGCGCAGAGACATCTAGCCTGTAAAAGCGGACAAAAGTGAGCGGCGAGGACCAGTAGATGGAAACACGCTTGAACAAAGGCCAGGATGTAGCCAGTCCACGAGTAGAATGAGCATGCAGGCCCGTTGGTGCCTGCAAACCCTGACTCGTATAAGCCAGAGCAATCGCTTCCACAATCCAGTGGGAGAGCCTTTGCTTGGTAACGGGCTTGCCCTTATGAGGGTTAGCCCAGGATACAAAGAGTTGGTCATTGCATCGAAACTCTTTTGACCTGTCCATATAGGTGCGTAAAGCACGGACTGGGCACAGCAAATTCGGAGTGGCGGAGGAAATGCCTCAATGTCAATGGGGGTACATGAGCCAACCACCTTAGGTACAAAGGCAGGGTTGGGCTTCAGCAACACTCTCGTTTGCCCCGGGGCAAACTGAGTGCATGAAGGATGTACAGAGAGCGCATGAATGTCACTGACTCGCTTGGCAGATGCCAGAGCCAGTAACAACACTGTCTTCAGTGACAGGTGTTTCATGTCAGTTTCTTCCAGGGGTTCAAATGGAGGTCGAGTGAGCCCATCTAAAACCACTGCCAAATCCCATAAGGGCACCAGTGACCTGGAAACAGGGAGGAGCCTGTGAGCCCCTTTCATAAAACGGCAGACCAAGGGATGTTGGCTAGCCGTCTTTCCCTCAAAGCCCACATGGCATGCAGCAATAGCAGCCAGGTACACTTTGATCGTAGAGAAAGCTCTGTGTTTATCAATCAGGTCCTGTAGAAATGATAGAATCACCCCGACAGGACATTGAAAAGAGATGTGTCCTTTTTGAAGGCACCACTCCTCAAACACCCTCCACTTACAGTCATGGAGGGACCTGGTGGAGGAAGCTCTTGCACTCTGAATAGTGTTTATCACCTTCTGAGGGAGTCCCACTGTATTCAGGTTATACCACTCACGGGCCAGGCCCATAGTGCCAAGCGCTCTGGGTGTGGGTGAAAAATCGCCCCCCCCCGCCTGAGACAGTAAGTCCCTGCGTAGCTGGAGCTGCCAACTGATATATCAGGATCTCCGCCAGCCAGTACATTGCAGGCCAGTGTGGAGCTATTAGGATCAGTGTGTGGCGTTGTTCTCTCACTCTGGCCAGAGTTGGGGGTGTCAGAGCCAGGGGTGGGAACGCGTACAGAAGGACCGGAGGCCAAACGTGCGCGAGCGCGTCCACGCCTATCGGTGCGTTTAAATCGCGCATTGAAAAGAACAGCTGACATTGAGCATTTTCTTTTGATGCGAACAGATCCACCGCGGCCCGGCCGTAACACACCCATAGCTGACTCACAATTATTGGACGTAGAGTCCAGTCTGCATATAATGGTGCACCTCTGGACAGCAGATCTGCCCCGAGGTTCATCACTCCTGGTACATGCGTCGCTCTCAGAGAGAGGAGACGTCCGCAGCTCCATAAGATCAGTTTGCGTGCCAGCATGTGTAACTGGAGAGAACGCAAACCCCCTTGGCGGTTTATATACGATATTGTGGTCGTGTTGTCTGTCCTCACGACGACATGATGTCCTCTGAGAAAAGGCAGAAAGCGTTTCAGGGTGAGGAACACCGCTAAAAGCTCCAGATAATTTATGTGTGACCGTTGTAGGTCTCTGCTCCAGAGACCCCTCACAGGTCGACCTTCGTATATATACCCCCCCAGCCCGTCAGACATGCGTCTGTGGTGACCACCTTCCGCGATAGGACAGCACCCATAGGCACGCCCCGTACTAGAAAAGTCGGGTGCAGCCAGTGGCGCAGTGCCATTACGCATTTCTTATTACATGGCTTAGTTGAATACTCGATTCTGATTGGTCAATTCAGAACACGTGACACGTTGTTAATACCGAACAGACAGACCGCTGTCAAGGACTTATTGACCGTTGTTAAGGACGCTCACATCTTCAGAAAGAAGTCCGGTCGATTGAACTGTATACAGTTGGGCCGAAAAGCAAACTGCATGCAGTTTGCTTTTGGAACTGGGACAAGAAAAACTGCGGAGAAGTAACGGGGCAGAAACCCTCCTTTTTACGCAGCGGTCCAGACATAGAAATCAAACGGCGACACATATTCACTTGCCAGTTACTTTATCATTAGGGCAGGGATATCTAGATACTTTCCAAGGTTTGACATCATGAATTGTGCTATAATGCAAGCAGGTCCTACCGTTGGCTTTTCAAACTGACAAGAGACGCTCTAACTGTTTTTCAAATGTAACAGTTTGAAAAGCAAGCAAACTGTCTGATTGTCTTTAGTTTTCCGCTGTCATGTGATAGCAACATGGAGGATATATTTGGAGAGCACAGTAATTTGGAGTAATGGTTAGTGGCTGATGAGTCCCCAGTGAAGAAAAGAAAAAGACAAGACTTTCCAAGGTTTGACATAATGAATTGTGCTACTTTTAAAGCAAGCAGCGATGTTTTCAAATCTGTAATCAGAAAGCTCCTCAAAAACGCTATCGAAGCAGTTCCTGCCGTTGCTACGTTAGTTCAAACAGTAACAACGGACTACTTTTCTTCGCGGATGCATGTCAATTTAAATCAATACAACTATTTTTTAAATCAATAAAATCATTTTCTAAATCCATAAAAGCATTTCAATTAATATTGGGAGTCATAACGTTACTTTGTTGAGAATGTGGCCATGTAATAAGCGGGATAATGTGCAGCGACTTGGTCATTATGGGGAAAAGAACACCTTCATGCCGATCTAGATCCCTCCGCTTCGCGTCGGGCTCCTTATCAGCCTGTCGGTGTTCTTTTCCCCATAATGACCGCGTCGCAGCACATTATCCCTTACATAGTGACCATCACTCTCCGCGCGCCATGGCGCACGGGGTCCAGTCTGAGGGCAGACACTCGTGGGCTGAGAGACAGACCGAAGGGAAGTACTCTGTACTTGTAACAGACAACCTGAAAGGCGAACCTCAGATATTTCCTGTGTGGATAATATACTGGGATGTGGAAATACGCGTCTTTCAGGTCGACAGTCGTTTTGGCGCACGAGACGCAACAGAGATGTGTGAGTGAGCATTCTGAATTTGTATCTTTTGAGATATTTGTTCAGAGCCCTCAAATATAGTATAGGCCGAATCCCGTTCCCTCCCCGTTTGGGAACGAGGAAATACTTGGAATAAAAGCCGCTCTGACTCTGTTCGGAGGGTATTATAGATATAGCCTTCTTGTCTAGTAGCGAGAGGATCTCTTGCTCTAGAATATGGGCCGACTCTCCCCGGGCTTGCGAATGCAGAATGCCCGAAAAGTGAGGGGGGGGTGACAGCGAATTGGAGTCTGGAACCCTGTGTTATTGTCTTGAAAACCCAAGCAGAATCTGTGAGCAATGAGCATCCTCCACTTTTCGCTTCTCAAAGCGAGTGGAGATGTCACATCTCTGTCGTCTGCCCTCTGTGTCTTTATTTGTTGTGTTATGGGGCCCTCTAGTGTCTGAACACGGTGGTACCCCAGGTTGACAACCCTGGTCGACACTGCGCATGCGCGTGGTGGTGATGCCTTCACAGCCCCGTCCATCGTCCGCCTTCTGAGAGAGGTATTGCAGCCACTCTTAGAAGGGGGGTAGACGTTAGACTGTTTATTGTTTTTATTGTCTTTCTTTTCATTTTTATTGACTGCGCCCTTGGTTTTAACCCTGGAAACGACAGTGGAAAATGATTTATTAAAAGACAATAGTGATGACATGTGTTTGTGTGACTTAAACGAGCATCGGAGCTTGCTGTCGTTGATGTTAAGTCCATTTCCCTCATGGCGCGAACTTGAGGATGACGTTCTGACATCACTCGAGGCGGCGGGAAGATGGGAGCATGGTTGCACCCCAGAAACAATGAGCATCTAACACTGGAACGTGTTCAGGAGCTGGAGAACAGGGAACTTCCAGCTCCTTTATCGAGGAGAGGAGAGGAGGCTGTCAGACCGCCCTCTTCTTCTTCCTCGTCTGTTGGCTGAAAGTCTGGGATGGCTGTGCCTGAGCGGCTGCTGCCGGAACCGTATACTTTCTTGGCCAGCTCGTCCTCGCCTCGTGTCTTCTTCGAAGCTAGAGCGGAGCCAAATATGCCCTCGGGAACAATAGGCATGTCCAAGACGTCCTGTTTTTCCCGGTCTGGAAGGTTCGTCAGGGTAAGCCACCTGGCTCTCTCCTGTACCACCATTATCTCCAGTGCTTTGCCCGTGGCTTGGACTGCACAGCGCTGCACACGGAGGCAAATGTCCGTGATCGCTGCGATTTTGTCCCACACGGCAGGCTCAGGTTTGATCGTCATGTCCTCACAGAGCTCCGCCTGGTAGGCGGTCAGCAGCGAGGAGATGTTGAGCGCCCTGGCGGACAAAGCTGCGGCTTTATAGGCTCGTTCGGTCATTGCTGACTGGAAGCGGTCTGCCTTTGCCGGTAGCGTGGAGTTCCTGCTCGGTGCCGAAGCCAGCCGCGGTCGGAGGTGGGCTGCCACCAGCGGTTCCATGGGCGGCATGCAGAGCAGGCCGAGCTTCTCCATGTCGACACAGTCCAAAGAGGAGGCATCCTGGATTGGGGCCTTATTGCTGAAAGGGCGGTCTCTCCACGAGACCGACACCTCGTCCAGCATCTCTTGAAAGACTGGGAGAAGCTGCTTCCTCATCCTCGCTGCTTGGGGCAAGTTCTTCCCCTCATAGCGAGATCTGGAGGTCTCCTTGGCCACTTCAGGCCAGGGGATGTCCAGCCTGGACGCAGCGCGTTGGCACACGGTCTGCAAATCCATACTGAGGTAGGGCGAAGCTGGTGTGCTTTCGCCCGGGGGAGCGGACATCGCCTCCGGCTTGGCAGCCTGGGCAGATGACACGAAGATGTCATCTTCGTGCTCATCCGAGTCGGATAAGAGGAACTCAGAGGCATCCTCTTCATCCTCCTCCATACAATCCAGCTGTAGGACTTCCTCCGCGGGTGGAACCACGGTGAGGTCCAGTTGGGAGCCCCAGCTTGACACAGCGCGGGGCTCCGCTCTCGCGGTTCTTGCCGCCACCGGGCCCCAGCCTGACACGGCGCGGGGCTCCGATTCCGCGGCTAACGCCATTGTTGAGCCCAAGCCTGACACAGCGCGTGGCTCAATATCCGCGGCGGTCGCCACCATGTCCTGATTGCCGGCCGGCGAATCAACGGACATGAAAGGGTCCCGACAGGCTAGCTTTGCGCGCTAGCCGTCGGCAGAGGCTCTTGATGGTGAAGCGGGCACAATGCCCGCACGAACCGGGGGTATCGATAGCTTCCTGGGCGTGTTCCAGCCCAAGGCAGGACGAGCAGACCTGGTGTGAGTCCGTGCCCGAGATCCTAAACCCGCAGCCGCAGAGCCGAGGCTCCAACACCTCTGGTGTGAGGGAGAGAAGGGTCCATCCTCGTTTGCCGGGGTGTCGGCGCAGAGGGGCAAGCTAGTAACAGGTATGTTACCGAAAAAATCCAACCTTATCGTTATTCCGAAAGGAAAAAACGACGGGGTAGATCTTTCTTTAAAAAATATTAACTGGTGTGTTAATATCTTTCTTATCTCCGTCTCCTCTAGTGTGAGGGAGAGAAGAGTCCGTCCCCGCTCGCCGTGGTGTCGGCGTGGAGGGATAAACTAGCAACAGGTGTGTTACTGTTTGAAGAAAAAATCAAACCCTACCGGGCTGATTACAATATTAACTGGTGTGTTAATATTTGTTCAATTTTTCTGCAAAGCAAAAAAGTAACCGGCAAGCGCCCGTCGACCGAATGTTAGCTTGGGTTCAGTCTGTGGACCGTTAAGCTAGCCCGGCTACTGATATTCGAGATGTGCTCTGAAGCGAGAAGAGGTGTTTGAATGACGCTGCGACATAGCGCAAGCTACTTAAAGGGTGGGTGGATTCCCTGACGTAGACGTCAAGATCACCAGCCAATCAGGATTGGCATAATGAGATTGATGCTTCTGTTTGCATACGCGTTGAGGCGCATCCCATAGTGAGACATCGAACGGAATGTTATGAATGAGAACATCCAACTTTACAGAAGTTCACTTTATTTTTATATTTATATACATTTATTTTGGACGAAAACTTAGCGTGAGGAAAGGCAAGTGTGGCGTGAGTGCGTGAGATATGGGTTAATTGCGTGACTCTCACGCTCAATGCGTGAGTGTTGGCAGCCCTGCGTTAGCATACACGGTAGAGTTAGCATACATGCTAGCGTTAGCCATACTAGCCTGTATACATGCTTATTGCACAGCTAGCATTAGCTATATTTACCTTGTTTACACTTAGCGGTCCTATGTGTTCATCTGTGTATGTTACACTTGCATGTATGAGATCATTAAGTGCCTTGTAACTTCTTTTTTATAGTTTCACTCCGTTTGAATGTCAGTGGACTGCAAATAAGTCAATAAAAGGAGCATGGCTGCTCATTCCCTGGCTCTCAAAAGAGTTTGGCTGGCTGTTTAATCTATGTTCACACTGAGACAGTACAACACAGAGAGAGAACAGTACACCTAGTGTGTAAGTATATACAAGCAGGTCACACAATATGATCACAAATACATCAACTCTGTTAAACATCTTGGTTATGAACAAGCATTCATTTTAAAATAGGGAACATGTTCTTAGATATAAATACCTAATTGTAAGTTATTTAGACTTAACACTTATAGTTTCATGTCTTGTTACATAAGAATAGATCATATTTGTTAAGTGTTATTATCGAAGGATTACTATTCTTGTAGTAGTAGGCTATACTGCCTTATTAGGCCCATATTGAGCAGAGCATAATAGACCAAAACTCATGTAACAACTTCGTTACTTGCAATAAATAAGCACTAATTTGAGGGTTATTGAGGAAAAACTATGTAGAATAACGCAGTGTCGGCGTGCGTTGAAGCTTTCTGGTGGGCGTGTCTGAAGCTCGACCAACAACCAATCACATGAATCTCCCATCCCGGACACACAAGCACGCGGTTGATTGGCTAGAGCTTGTACTGGCATATTATTTGATTGGCTGACGCTTCCGTCGAAGCTTCAACAGTTAAACATTGCTCAACTTTGGAAGCGAGCAATGCGAGCAAAGTGAAGCGACGCTCCCACAATGCAGTTCGGCAAAGCGTGACGTCACCCCATTCAAAGTGAATGGGCAGAAGCGTTGAAGCTTCAACGCACGCCGCCGTGTGGACGGGCCGTAAGGCATTAATAAGTGTTTTATAATGACTACTAAAGAGCCAATATACTGCTAATATGCATGCATGTTAATTAACAACTAGTTGATAGTTAATTTGTGTACCTTAATATAAAGTGTTACCAAAAATATATATCATCAAACAACCAAATGGCAGGAGCTGCTCCTATCGAACAGTGGTTTCATTTGTCTCTCTTCTTTAATGATGATGGAGACTGGAGTGTTGGTAAACACTGTTTTTTTTACCAAGGTAAATACAAATAACTTTCTACCTACAGTATTAGACAAGATTAGTTTTTCCCAAGGGATGATGCAACATGTTCTTTACAACATGAGCTCTTCCATTTTGTCATCCCCACATTTTCTTAACATTACAGTTTCATAACTGGGGTGCTAAAATCACATATTAGTCACAAGGCTTATAAAATGAATGTTTTAACCTGACTGCAGCAGGCTTGTGTTAAATATTTACGTCCACACAGTGGCAGTCAGCGACCGAAAAAAGGGATGGGGAGCATCTGACAGTGCTGCAAAGTCCAATGAGAACAGATTATCATGCTACCCGTGTCCTGATCAGGAACCCTCTGGCAGGAGAATACAGGTTATGCCTATCCACACTATAGAATATAATGAAGTATTATTTGAAAATCTATAACTCCGAGCAGTGTCAACATGGAATTCATGTTTTGTTCTCTACACCTGTTTTCCTTTGTTTGAATATGTAGCCACTACAGATGTCACACTTATTTTCACAAGAAGCTTACAGCCAGTATCTGGTGCTCTATTATTAATTTGCTGGTGAGAAATGATTTAGTGTGTTGTACTAAGTAGTCAACAAGCTGGTCATGTGAGAGTCACTCTGTGCATGCTTATTCTGCTCTACTTTATATTCAGGAAACAACAAGCTGCAGTGGCTGCTGCACTGTCCATGGAGAACAGAAAATGGAAAAAAAGCTCTCACAGTGGAGAAGGTAATGTATACTTACCACTTTATGTGTAACTGGGTGCTGAAATGATAACCATGAGGTCCTACATTTCTGCAAAAAGTACAATTGTGTGTATATATGTATCCATTGATTGTCCTAAGAAAACCTTCACACACTTGTACCCCTGTTTCAAGGCTTTTGATTTAATGATAAAATTACCCTAAAAATTCTGTACAGGCATCTCAAAAGTACTAAAATGTTTTCCTCACATTTAATCAGAGGTGGGAGTAAGTCCTACATGTGCAAGTCATGAGCAAGTCTCAAGTCTTGACCTACAAGTATCAAGCAAGTCCCAAGTCACTGTCGTGAGAGTCAAGCAAGTCAAGTCAAGTCATTGCTCAGGTCAAGCAAGTCAAGTCAAGTCATTTCTCAGGTCAAGCAAGTCAAGTCAAGTCATTGCTCAGGTCAAGCAAGTCAAGTCATACAAAATTCTGATGAATAAGCCCAGTTTCCGCATTTAAATCAGTTAAAAGACAATGGTTATGAAAATGGATTCAACCCACACTATGATCTTCATTACATACAGTTAATGCAAGGCAAGGCAAGGCAAGTTTATTTATATAGCACTTTTCAACACAAGGCAATTCAAAGTGCTTTACAAAAAACGAAAGACATTAAGAAAATGGCATTTAAAATCAGTCATTAAAAATAAAAGCTAATAAAATAAACAAAGAGAAAAAATACATGGATAAAAGTTAAAGTGCAGTCTAAGATATGAATAATTCAATTAAAAGCAGCGACAAAAAGAAAAGTCTTCAGCCTGGATTTAAAAGTAGTAAGAGTTGCAGCGGACCTGCAGGTTTCTGGGAGTTTGTTCCAGATATTTGGAGCATAATAACTGAATGCTGCTTTACCATGTTTAGTTCTGACTCTGGGGACAGAAAGCTGACCAGTCCCTGAAGACCTGAGAGATCTGGATGGTTCATAATTTAGCAGGAGGTCAGAAATGTATTTTGGGCCTAAACCATTCAGTGATTTATAAACCAGCAGCAGTATTTTGAAATCTATTCTTTGACACACAGGAAGCCAGTGTAAAGACTTCAGAACAGGAGTGATGTGATCCACTTTCTTAGTGTTAGTGAGGACTCGAGCAGCGGCGTTCTGAATCAGCTGCAGCTTTCTAATAGATTTTCCAGTGAGACCTGTGAAGACACCATTGCAGTAGTCCAGTCTACTGAAGACAAAAGCATGGACAAGTTTTTCCAAATCCTGCTGTGACATTAGTCTTTTAATCCTAGATATGTTCTTTAGGTGATAGTAGGCTGATTTAGTAACTGTTTTAATGTGACTGTTGAAACTCAGGTCAGAGTCCATGACTGCACCTAGATTTATGGCTTTATCTGTTGTTTTGAACATTGCAGGCTGAAGCTCAGCGCTAACTTTTATACGTTCTGCCCAAGCGGCAAACTCTGGGGAAGAGCCGGGAAGCCAATACGGAAGTGCCACACACTGCAGTTCAGATATTGGCCGATAGGCGATGGCTGCAGAAAGGAGCAATTTCCATAGACCCCCATGTTAAAATGCCCAACTTTACAGCGGAAAAAAACATGTTTCTCTCCCTGGCTCCATACATTTTATTATCGATATAGTTAGATTCCACCTTCATGATTATGGATCTGTGAGTGAATTGTTTTCTAACGCGACCCTTTTATTTATATTAGGTCTTAAAGTTTGTGCATACATTAGGGCGTGGTCACTTTGATTGACAGATACGTGCCTCACTAACAGCTAACAGCAACTTGTCCACTCTGCTAGGCTACAACCATAGAGGCTACAACGTTAGTTAGTCATAGTACTGTACTTGACCCTTTAGCTTTAGCCGTGTTCGTGGTGATATACCAGACAATTAAGATGTCGTGCTGTGCGCTTGAATGTACTAACAGAACTTCCAAGAAGTCTACTCACAGCTTTTTTCGGTGAGTAAAATGATAATATTATACATGTTAACCCCGTTAGCAGGTGTTTGTGTGCTTGTTAGCTTAGCTTGTTATGTAGCTAGCTAAGGACGTAACCCTTTATGCATGTGTATATATATATACAGTTTAGTTTATGATTCAGCCTTGGGTAAGACTTTTATAGTCTATGGCTATGACGCCCATAATGCTAAATGGGAGCAAATGTTAAAAGGGGACCCAATTATCCCAGTGGTGGCCGCCGGAGTCCGCCGCCGAAGCTAACCGGAGCCGTAGCTAGCCCTTTGCGGCTCCGTTAGCTTCGGCCAGCGGCGGAGCCCGGCGTTATAACTGGAGATCAAGGAATGCAGCAAAACGCGGACTTGGTTCGCCTGCAGCCCGCTATAGTATTAGCTAAAGAAATGA
This sequence comes from Pseudochaenichthys georgianus, assembly GCF_902827115.2. Taxonomy (NCBI): domain Eukaryota; kingdom Metazoa; phylum Chordata; class Actinopteri; order Perciformes; family Channichthyidae; genus Pseudochaenichthys; species Pseudochaenichthys georgianus. The sequence continues at coordinate 15,682,436 of NC_047511.1, read as the reverse complement.
TGTTGAACAAGGCTTATTAAGCTGAACATCGCCACAATTGTTCTGCTATGTATCGGTACTTATTTTATTTTATTAACGTGTGAATGACAAGCATTAAGAATAACAACACATAGCTATTTATCTTGCATATTGTCTCGTTTGATTATGAATGTAACGTTTATATAGTGGAACTACACTGTTTTATCAAAACCAAAGTGCCACGCAGTAACTTGGTAGGCCCATGCATGTATTTCAGCAGGAAATGTGCAACCTAGATTACATTTACCAACACAGACTATATAGAAATATTTGTAAAAGTTGTTCATGCGTTACTAAGTGAATATGGCATTAACCCTCCTGTTGTCTTTGGGTCGGTTTTCATGTATTTTTGAATAAAGGTTTCCTTTCGGTGATCCAGACAGGCACCAGTGGGTGCTGAACATCCGGAGGAATACATGGACCCCCAACGTTTCTTCTCGCCTGTGCAGTGCACACTTTGAGAGTCATCCCTTCAGCACGGACTCATGGGTACAGATCCTTTTTTAAAAACAAAATAACTTGGTTCCATTTGTGAGTGTAAATTGTTGTTACTAATTAAATACATGTTATACATTATACAATGCTAAATAATTGTTACGGCACAGCTTGCACATCAGTGATGAGTAATGTTCTTTTTATTAAAGGCCAAATTAAGATTTTGCCAGTTAAGTAAAGAAAAATAGAAATCGATTTGTTTGCAAACCATCACATTTCTCTTCATCATAGATAGAGAATTGCCATTTCCCCCCACATACTCTATGTTAAAAACAGATGAATTATATTACCTTTTTTTTACATTATTTTAATAGCAACATTCATTCATCTCTTGTCATCTTATAACTTATTTATCTTAACAGCTATCACTGTAAAAAAAAAATGATTTAATTTAATTTTACTATACAATATTTATCTTTACATTCTGTTCTTGCATATGTCTTATTATATTTACGTGTATATAGATTTCTGCCTGCACTAATTTATTATTCTTAATTTAATTTTGAATTTCTTTTATTGTTTTATGTCTTATATAACTGTTGCATTGTTGGAGGAGCTCGGGACAGATGATTTTCATTGCCATTCCCACACTGTAGCCTATGTGCTATGACATAAATCCTTTGAATCTGAATCTTGGAAACACGTAATTGTTGAATGGATTAACTGCATAGTTAACATGTTGGCCCTCTATTGTCTTTTATAATGCACTCTTACATTTAAAACAACATTATTCAAAAGAAAGTTGAATATCTACAGACCTCAAAAAGTTATTTTATGTGTTTTTGTTTATTATTTTTATTAGGGAAGGAGATGCCTGAAAAACACTGCAGTGCCCACCATTTTCTATTTCACCAATGGCAAAGAACAACAGCCTGGAAGGAGAAGCAGGTGAGTAGCAATGACGAGGTAAGTGACACTCCTAGTTCGACTGTTAACAGCAATGAGGAGGTTGCAGATGTAGACCATGGTAGTGGTGAAAACAGTCTTGCTGCTGATCAGAGCAATATCATTATGATACAAGGCATGCCTGAAGAAGCCTTTGTTGTTCCACATGTGGAGCATAATGACATTCCAACAGTCAATGCTTGTGAGGAGGTTGTTGGTTTGGGTAGCAGCAGCCAACAAACAAAACAAATTGGAAAACAGGCAGACTCCGCCTCTGTTCACTCTTACACTTGGGCTTTAAACTAAGACGGGTCATACTGAATAGTTTGTGCACACATTTCTAACATGTGATCTTTCTTTCATGTAGGACGCTTGAGGGAAGTTGCAACGCCTCGGCCAATGGGATGTCTTCTCCACGTGAAAGAGATTGAAGGCATAATTTATAACTTGAGACAATTTTCCAAAAGTTATGACTTGTATTGGCTTAGATAGTAATGGATTACATCGAACACGAATCAAGATCGTATAGAAAAAAATGAAAGTGTAATCCTTAGTTACATAGGAAGAGATGTAATCGGATTAGTTTTACTTTTTTTAATAATAGGGAAACTCAGGATTACAATCTTATTCAAAACCTAAAAAGAGCAGATAGTGGTTGTTGTAAAATGATCAAATGGTATCTCTTCTCTGGAAGCCGTACTGTTCTGGAGGATAATACTTTCATTGTGAATCTCTACACCTACTGCCTGAATCTGCTTTATGGTATTATATTATACATTTTAAGTAAAAAAATCATATTCATATTTCTTCTCTCCTGTGTTTATTTGCATTACATTTGATATTAAAGTAATCCAAAACAAAAAGAAGGTTATCAGGTTACATTACTTTTATATCTTGATACTCACATGAAGTTACTGGTTGTGTTTTTGGCAAGTAGCCCTCCCAAGCCTGTGCATAAGTTATATCATTTTAATTACTGATACAGTTGTTGCACATCTTTAATTTATTTTGTAGTGTACTTAAAGGGATAGTGGAAATTGAACCCCAAATAGTTTCGTTTTAACTTATATACAAGCATAATTACGTACCAAAACAATCACACCTGATTAAAAAAATATAATAATTGCCTTACGCATGTTAGAAGCACTTTATTGCAGCTTCCCCGAACTTTTTTAGAAACGAAATGATCGAGTCAGCCAAACCGGAAGTGAGGAAGACGAAACAATAACAAACCATGGCGTCTATGCAGAATGAACGTGGAAGGGCAAATATACCAGACAAAGAAGAAGGATTGTACGAGGTATCCAGTGATGATAGCGAGTCAGAAACATCCTCTCGGCTTTCCTGCGAAAATGTAGTTTTAGGAACTGAATCTGAATCCGGTTCAGTAAGCGACGATGGTGAGAATATTGAGCCAGACGATGGACCATTACGTCCTTATTTGTTCGAGCCCGAGGTGATGGAGTTAGTTCACGGCATGGGCAATGGCGAGGATGACCAGGACCAGGCGCCAGATGATGCAACCCTATGCACAAATAATCTTGACTGGTAGGTCCCTAAGCATAGCTCACGCTAGGCGCTATATTATATATTGCAAAAGTTGGCATGCATGCACTGTAGGCCTATGGCTATGCCCGAGGATGACTGCATGTTGGGTACATTTCATAACATACCAGGGTCAGGTTCACATAAATTATCTTGTCACATTTAATATTGTATATGTAACAGCCTTATGGGCATTAATTACATGAATACATTTAAATGAATTGTATACTAGCATGATATACAGCTAGAGCCAATCGGTCTTTTGACGTAGTATGGTCCTAATCCTAGGCTAGCCAGGCTGCCTGTCAAGTGTAGGCTGTACTCACAGTACTGTTAGTCTATCATGTCTATATGATGACTGTAGTGTACACATTCAACACTGTGTACCGGATTATCGGATGACGAGGCCTCCGGTCGCCTAATCGACAGGCAATAAATGGCGTTGTACACAATGGTACAGGCTAATGATGCATTAAATCATCAGAAACTAGGCGCATGAAATAAAAAAGAATTGTTTATTATGCTTATTTTTAATAAAAATACATAAGTTAAACCCAAAATTCGCGGATTTCCACTATCCCTTTAAGTCATACAATGATTCGAAACCTTTACTTTTCATAAAATGCAAGATGTAACTTTCAATGTGGCTTGTGTATTTATCACATTTTCAATGTAAATAGATCTGATTAAATAAAGAGTAAAAGCACAATCTTAAATGTTGACAGTTATCATTTTCCTATGCTTATTGTTAATGTAGTGGTGTTATGAACAAAATGTTGTCCTAAAGGAAATTAAGATGTTTTTTATTTGTTGACAAAAGATTTAAAGTAGATGCTCACAACATGTGGGAACATTTATAGAGAAAAAAAGTTCTATTGTAAAACAAATATTTATCTGCATACTGAACAATTTAGAAACTCTCTAAAAGGTATTATCTTCTGTGACGGTACGACCCTGTAGGGATTGTGGGTATTGCACTTCATAATTACAGTCTATGGTATGCTTATGACATTGATGCCAACATACATGGGACTAGGGGAGACCTTCCTGTTGTTTGCATTGTCACTGACAAATGACAGTGTAGTATTCATTGTCAAGATTTTGTGTTTTTAAACTTGGGACTCTTTTCAGACTGCTCCGGCTTGGGAAAAGATTTGAGCCTTAATGTGTAATGTTTTCTGTATTGTATGGTAAGCTTATCCTTTCATTTGATAGTCCCATTTGGATGTGATAGCTAACATTTTCAGTAAGCAGTAGACAAAAGAAGTGAAAATATGAATGTAATTTATTTTCAATATTTACATAAATACATAATTATTTTAACAAATAAAACAACAAAAAACATCATAACAAATACAAAATAAAAGGTTTGACAGACAGCCATGCCCAGCATGGGCCTGGAGAGCTGCAGAGTCCATTGGGGGAAGAGGGGGGGGTGGGATGTGGGGAAGAGGAAGAGCAGCCATGTTAACAGTGTTATGGCTACAGATGTAATATCTAACTCAACATTAGCCATGACAGTATAGGCTTAGCAAGGGCCTTAGAATACATACTCTAAAGGCCAAATACAAAAACAGTGATACTGACATTTTAGCAGTTCACAGTCTTTGGAGGTGGTCTTTCAGGCAATTGGCTAGTGACTTTACAAAAAATATCATTTCCCCAAGGGGTGAAATTAACTCTATCTCGCAAAAACAGCCCAGGACTGTCATGTCTAATGTTGGAGTGGTCAACAATGGCACCATTTAGGCTATGAACAAAAGTAGCCATAACACTGTTAACAAACTTCCGGGCCTTGTCCATTTTGACAGGATTTGCACCAGCCCTCCACCGGCGCCTCTGGTTCATCTGGGAGAGCATGATCTTCATGCCAGGGTGCCGATGGTGAAGCTGGTGCAGGTCCTCCTTCATCTGGTTCAGCAACTGAACACTGGGCACATCCCCCAAGTCATTGCCGCCACAGTGGATGAGGAGGACATCCGGGACTGCTCTTCCTCGCAGGGAGTAGGAAAAGAAAGGGAGGACACCTCTCCAGCGCAGTCCACCCCAACCGAACCAGCACACCCTCAGGTCGAGGCCAAGGTTGCTGCCGATGGTCTCTGTAGCTCTCTGGGCTCCATGCCGGACATAGCTGTCTCCGATTATCCATACAGTCACTATGGGAGGAAAATAAATGAGAGCAACAAATGCTTCAGATCATGAGGAATATCAAATCAATTATAAAGGGTTTCTCATTTTGTTCCTTTGACAATAACATGCAAAATAACTATGAAATCACACCTGTATGGTTAAAAGTAACAAGAGAGCAAAACCTCAAAAAACAGATTAACAGCACACAGTTTATATATATATATTTATATACTGTGTGCTGTTTATCTACAATTGTGCACACATGTATATGTATAGTATGTTTGTGTGTAATGTCAACCATCTGAAGTCATGTAAAGTAAGCCAGGACCATCAACTTACAGGTTGTGCAGTTTGGCGTGGAGGAGGTTGCCATCTTCATTTTTCTTAATGCTGAAATAAATAAAAATGGTTTAATCAATATAAAAGCACGTTTCTTTTTCTACAGTCATATTTCATTAATCACATTTAATTCACGCAACACTGGCCATATCTCTGCTAGTTTACAAAGTTTAGTTACAAATGACATTTATATTTGAAAAACGGTGAAGCACTTAAAAAACAATTGTATAGTGTAGGTTCAAGAACATTTAAATCAAAAGAACAAGTTTTGTAAAGTTACAGGGTATCTTACCTTCAGAATATGCCGGGAACGAGGAGCAGTGACCTCAAGCTGGGTTGTTAGCATAGGTTGTTAGCTTAATACTGAATAGAGCATGTTAGCTTAGCTTCTTAGCCTGAGCTAGGTCTGGAACGTCACGCTCGGTGGCAGCAGGTCCCGCCCTGTCCAACCTCGGCTCCGCCTCAGCACCGCCTCTTTGCCCTTATTTGGAGCAGGCGGGAGAAGGCGGGAGTTAGACTCTGACGTTGCTGTCGAGCCGTTAGTGGCCGACTCCGCCTACTAAGGGCTTCACGGCAACTCTGCAGAATCCTATGGGTGACGTCACGGACCCTACGTCCATTTATATATACAGTCTATGGTTCTGCCTTGGCTCCAAAATCCATTACCTCAGTTTTATCTTTGTTTAATTGGAGAAAGTTCTGACACATCCAGTCATTGATTTGTTCAATGCACTTACTCAGTGTTTGAATTGGAGCATAGTCTCCTGGTGAAATTGTTACATAAATGTGTGTGTCATTCGCATAGCTATGGTAACTTATTTTGTTGTTTTTCATTATCTGAGCCAGTGGTAGCATGTAGATGTTAAAGAGAAGAGGCCCCAAGATGGAGCCTTGAGGTACCCCACATGTCATATTTGTCAACTCAGATGTGTATTTACCTATAGAAACAAAGTTCTTTCTGTCCTTTAAGTAGGATTCAAACCAATTTAGAACTGTTTCCGAAAGTTCCACCCAGTTTTCCAGTCGGTCTAGTAATATGTTGTGGTCAACAGTGTCAAACGCAGCACTGAGATCTAATAATACTAACACTGAAGTTCTGCCACTGTCTGTGTTTAAGTGGATGTCATTAAAGACCTTTACAAGAGCAGTCTCAGTGCTGTGGTTTGGACGAAAGCCTGACTGGAACACATCCAAACAACTATTTAAATGCAAGAAATTACTCAACTGTTGAAAAACAACTTTTTCAATGATTTTACCTAGAAATGGCAGGTTTGATATGGGCCTGTCATTGTTCATTACTGAAGCATCTAGATTATTCTTTTTTAAGAGCGGTTTAATGACTGCAGTTTTCAGGGCCTGTGGAAAAATACCTGAGTGAAGAGATGTGTTTACTATATGAAGTAGATCTGAGGCCATGCAAGGCAAAACATCTTTGAAAAATCCTGTTGGAATAATATCAAGGCAGCAGGAGGAGGACTTCAGAAGTTGTATAATACATTTTACAGCATATAGACCGAATGTTAGGAAATGCATGTGTCTGTAATAAGAATATGAATCCACGAGGATGTCAGCTACAATCCTGTGGAAGCCATCAGGGAAGCAGCATGACGAGACCCAAGGCAGGACCGCAGAGACAGGTTCAGCCACGACCCGAAATCCACGACTTAATCCAGAACTCAGGATAGAGGATCCAAGACACAGGACTACAGCAAGAGGATCAGCCTCGACTCCGGATCCCGGCGTAGATATGATACAAAACAAGAAAAAAGATTTGGCTGGGTTAATCGGAACAAGAGAATACACAGACAGAGAGGGAAAAGGTCATTGGATAAAAGTTATTCTTGATGACCCTCTAGAAAGATCTCATGAACTTCCCCACTCAATCTATCAAGACCCGAGCAGTTCTATTAGATATAGATAAGAAACAGAGATAGGGATAGGGAGCAAAACAACATCCCATTAGACAGCCCAGGAGGTGAACTATTGTGTCTGGGACGCTTTAATGCTACAGTTAGTTACAAGAGAAATAACTCCCTATTTGAAGCATATGTAGTCCATGGCCAGAGTGTCAATAACCTACTCAGCCGGGATTTGTCAGTGGAGATGTACCTGGTGAGGCGTGTTATGAAGTGAAATTCACTACCAGTGAACACCTTCAAGCCTATGGTGAGCACGGCACACTAAAAACTGAACCTGTTAACATCCAATTAAAGGATGGGGCTCAACCATATGCAGTGCATACAGCACGTCGTGTGCCCTTCCCAATGTTACAGATGGTAAAAGAGGAACTGCAGAGGATGGAGAAGAACGGTGTCATCGAGAAGGTAACACAGCCAACTGAATGATGTGCTCCTATGGTGCCCGTTCTAAAGAAAACCACAGGCAAAGCCAGGATCTGTGTGGACCTGAAAAGACTAAATGAGTCGGTAAAAAGAGAGCGCTAAATCTTACCTACCTCTGATGAAATAACTGCAAAGCCAAGTGGTGCAACTGTGTTTTCCTCTCTCGACGCTGCAAGTGGGTTCTGGCAAATCCCACTGCACCCAGTCAGCTGTAAATTAACAACCTTTATAACACCGTTTGGCAGATACTGTTTCAAAAGGTTAACTTTCGGGATTTCCAGTGCGCCTGAGATCTTCCAGCGGAAAATGCTAGAGACTCTGTGTTACGTTCCCTCTTTGCTAGGGGTAAGAAAGGGAAACGACACGACCAGTTTGTAATTGGTATTGGTTACCGGTGGTTTTATTTGTAACGGCAAACTGAGCAAAACGTTGCACACAAACAGCTTGGCCCAACAACGGGTCAAGCTGTCACTAGTTCACAAAAGGGTCTCCAAAAGAGAGTAGCCCAGTACTATACTAAGGAAAGAAAATACCTCACTTCTAAAGTGGAAACAAACAATAAACAAAACGGGACTGTGCGGGTCTAAAGGTGCTAATCACCTGGCTCTTCGCACTATACACACATGCATGCTGATCTACAGGTGCTAATCACCTGGGTCTAAGCTGTTTCACAAGGTACCTATCCTAAGTGCGGTTCTACAGGAGCTAAGCAACCTGGATCTACGCAACATACACACACAAACCCTACACTAAACACAGAATATCACGACACACTGCTAAGCAGTGTGCTCGCACAGAACCCTACAGAATACACTGTTAGGCAGTCTACAGAATCACAGGAGGAAGGCTTTGTCACAATGAGAGGGTTGAGGCGTCTGTCACACAATACAGAGCCTCCAGAGTGTTGTCCGTGCTCAGCCTTTATACTCCTCCCCCGGATGACGTGGCAGAAGCGAGCAGGGGTGTAATGGTCCGGACGGCCAATGACAGCAGGGGAACTGCACAGCTCATTTACATACACAACCATCTTAAAGACACAAGGTAGCAGCGGCTGTATACTGCTTAGAAAACCAAGGTGGTGCAGTGCAAGTGAAATGTTCTGTAATGCACGAGTCAACACGTTCCATGCTCTTTTGAGAAATCTGATGTACAAATTCATCTGTCAATTCAAATTCAAATTCAAAAGCTTTTATTGTCATTGTACATATATACAACGAGATTCATGGTTGCTGCTCCAGCGAGTGCTTTAAAAACAGACATATTAAAACACAAAATAAAAGGTCTGACAGTTACGACCAGCAAGTAGTGCACACAGCTTCGGATCGTCAAGTAGATGACCAGGATTAATAAATAAATAAATAGATGAATAAAATAGAATTATGATAAAATATATATATATGATAAATATTACAGTATACATAAAAACAGACCAGGATTATTGCACAGTGGGGATGTGGGGAGTTATTTTTGTGTGTTTAATGTCCTAATGGCCCATGGGAAGAAGCTGTTTGTGAGTCTGGAGGTGCGGGCTTTCAGTGAACGGTAGCGCCGGCCCGAGGGCAGCAGGTCGAACAGATGACGGGCTGGGTGGGATGAGTCCTTCAGGATGGAACTGGTCCTCCTGAGGCAGCGAGACCTGGTGATGTCTTCCAGGGAGGGCAGAGGGCAGCCAATAATCCTCTGGGCCATGTTAATGACCCTCTGCAGAGCCTTCCTGTCGGCAGCCGAGCACCCTGCATACCAAGCAGAGATGCAGTATGTGAGGACGCTCTCAACTGTCGAGCGATAGAAGGTCACCAGCAGCTTCTGATTCAGATGGTTCTTTCTGAGCAGTCTCAGGAAGTACAGTCGCTGCTGGGCCTTCTTTATCACTGCCGTGGTGTTTGTGGACCAGGTGAGCTCCTGGGAGATGTGGACTCCCAGGAATTTAAATGAAGGCACCCTCTCTACACAGTCCCCATTAATGTAGAGGGGGGCGTGGTCTATGCTTGTTCTCCTGAAATCGATAATGATTTCTTTCGTTTTTATGGAGTTAAGCAGTAGGTTGTTGACCGTGCACCACTCCGTCAGTTTACGGACCTCCTCTCTATAGGCTGTCTCATCACCTCCTGAGACGAGCCCGATGACAGTGGTGTCGTCTGCATATTTAATGATGGTGTTTGAAGGGTAGGTGGGAGAGCAGTCATGTGTGTATAAGGCATACAGGAGTGGACTTAGCACACAGCCCTGGGGAGAGCCAGTGCTGAGTGTTAGGGTGGAAGAGAGATGGGAGCCTAGTTTCACACATTGTGGTCTGTTTGTGAGGAAATCCTTTATCCAGGCACAGGTGGAGGGGGGCAGGTGGAGGTCAAGAAGTTTATTGATGAGGATGTCAGGGATGATGGTGTTAAAGGCTGAGCTGTAATCTATGAAGAGAAGTCTAACATAGTTCCCTGGATGTTCCAGGTGGCTTAGTGTGGTGTGGAGGGTTATGGCAATGGCATCCTCCGTGGAGCGGTTTGTCCTGAAGGCAAACTGATGAGGATCGAAGGCTGAGGGGAGGCAGGCCTTGATGTGATGCGAGACCAACCGCTCAAAGCATTTCATAACTACCGATGTTAGGGCAATGGGCCTGAAGTTGTTTAGGCAGCTGTTGGCTGCTGTTGTTTTGGGGGCGGGGATTATGATTGCTGATTTTAAGCATGATGGGATGATGGCTTGGGTCAGGGAGAGATTACAAATCCTGGTGAAAATCTCAGATAGTTGGTCCGCACATGACACAAGTACCTTCCCAGGTACACCGTCAGGTCCTGCAGCTTTCCTGGGGTTCACTAACCTCAGTTCTCATCTCACTTGGTGTTGATGAAGTGTTAGTGAGGTGCTGCTGTAGACTGGAGGGGGCGCTGTTGGTCTGACTGCCTCAAATCGTGCAAAGAAACTGTTTAATTCTTCTGCTAGCAAGGCGTCAGAATGGACTGTTGTAGTGATCCTGCCCTGGTAATTTGTGAGGTTCTGTATTCCCTGCCATATTTGCCGTGGGTTGTTATCTGAGATGTGACCCTCAATTTTTCTCCTATAGCTCTCCTTAGCAGCTTTAATTCCCCTCTTGAGATTTCCTCTAGCAGTGCTGTACTTCTCTCTGTCCCCTGATCTGAAAGTGGCGTTGCGCTATCTGATGAGAAGCCGCACTTCGCCTGTCATCCAGGGTTTCTGATTTGGGAAAACTCTGGTTGTCGATTGAATGTTTCTCATAACTCTGTCATTATGCTGCTTTCAAATCCGTGTTTCAGTACTGTATGATACCAGTCACCTCTGTGGAAACATTGGTATGGCTGCCTTTTTTTTTAGTTTGTATTTGAGTGTTGTATGTTTTGTAATAATGGACCAAGAGTCTCTTTAAATAAAGATGATGATGATGATGTAACACCCCCCCCCTTAAAACACAAACCCCACAGGGTTTTTGTGAACCATAACACCTCACAACACCATGACCACAGAACACATCACTCCAGTCTGGACAGAGCATCTGCGAACACATTTTCTGAACCTTTCTTGTGGCAGATTTGCAGGTTGTAGTCCTGGACGATCAGAGCCCACTGCATGAGACGCTGATTGTGGTTGTACATGCGGGACAAAAAGACAATGGGGTTATGATCGGTGAACACTGCAACCGGCAAAGAACTACACCCGACATAAACCTCAAAGTGCTGGAGAGCTAACAACAAAGCAAGGGTCTCCTTTTCAATGGTAGAGTAGCGTACCTGGTGTTTGTTGAACTTATGGGAGAAATAGCAGACAGGATGATCAACTCCCGCCGCATCGTCCTGCAGTAAAACAGCACCAGCCCCCACTGCACTAGCATCCACCTCGAGTTTAAAGGGCTTCGCAAGATCGGGAGCAGCGAGCACAGGAGCGTGACTCAAAAGTGTCTTTACACACTCTAATGCATGCTGGCACTCAGGGGTCCAAACATAATCCACCTTGGGACTTATCAACCTAGTTAGGGGTTGGGCTACAGTGGAGAAGTTGCGGCAGAAACTGCGGTAGTAGCCTGCCATGCCGAGGAAACGGCGGAGATCACTCCTGGTGCCGGGCACCGCACATTCAGCCACCGCAGTAACCTTAGCCTCCACTGGTCTGACTTGGCCTTGCCCAACCTGCTTTCCTAAATAGGTGACCGTAGCTTTACCAAACTCACATTTGGCCAGATTCAAAGTAAGAGACGCCTGTGCGAGCCGGGTGAATACCTGCCCCAGGATCTTCTTGTGCATCTCCCAGGTGGGCGTGGACACAATGAGATCGTCTAAATAAGCGTTACAGTTACTTATTCCGGAGAGGACAGTATTCACCAATCTTTGAAACGTAGCGGGAGCGTTACACATGCCAAACGCCATGACTGTGTACTGCAGAAAACAGTCAGGTGTAGCGAAAGCGGAAATTTGTGAGGCACGGTCCGTTAAAGGTACCTGCCAGTAACCTTTAAGTAGGTCCAATTTACTGACAAATTTAGCGGAACCTAAATTGTCGATGCAATCCTCCATTCTCGGCAATGGGTAGCAATCTGTCACCGTAACAGCGTTCACCTTACGGTAGTCCGTAATAAAGCGCGGAGAACCATCAGATTTCGCCTCTACCAGACACGGCGAACACCATGGGCTAGAGCTCTGTGTCGCCAGGCCATTTGCTACAAGATAGTCAGCCTCCTGTTTCATAAGTGCGCGTTTGGTGGGATTGGCGTGTTACGGATGCTGTTTAATTGGCCTCGCACCTTTTACATCAATGTCATGTTTTATCACAGTAGTTTGTGTGGGGACATCATGGAAAAGGCACGGGAAATCATCCACCAACTGGGTTACGTCATTCTGTTGGGCCTCCTGCAGATGACCTAACACAGTGGACAATGTCTTTACCATCTCCGAGTTGCACAACCGAGCACCCGGCTGGTGATGTGAGCGCATTACCAAACCGTCGTCAGACGGGCCGGAACTATCTACCACTATTAACGCCGAAACAGCTACTCTTTGATTCTCCGAGCCGGCAGGCTGGCTATCAGCGGCGGCGCGGGAATAGTAGCGTTTCAACATATTAATATGACAGACGCGCGTTTTGCGCCGTCTCTCCGGAGTACAAATAACATAATCCGTGTCACTAAGACAATCGTGGATTTCATATGGACCGAGGAATTTGGCTGAGAGCGCAGAGCCGGGGATAGGTAATAGTGCGAGGACCTTGTCACCTATTTCAAAGTGCCTAGGGACAGCGGCACGGTCATAATTACGCTTCATGACAGCTTGTGAAGCGGAGAGCGACTCTCTAGCAAGTGAATTTGCTCGGTGCAAACGCTCACGGAACTGACTAACGTAATCTAATACGTTTTTATCAGGAGGACTATCAGCCGAAAGAAACTCAACGTGTAGGATTTTAAGTGGACCGCGGGGCGTATGGCCGAAGACGAGCTCCGCGGGACTGAATCCTAATGACTCCTGAACAGCTTCACGGGCTGCGAACAAAACGAAAGGAATTCCCTCATCCCAATTTTTTTCTGTCTCCATACAGTATTTTCGCAGCATGCTTTTTAAGGTCTGATGCCACCGTTCTAATGCCCCCGAGACTCGGGATGATACGCACTAGATATTACATGTTTAACCTGCAGTGTTTGGAGGACCTGTTTGAACAATTTAGATTTAAAATGTGTCCCTTGGTCACTCTGGATTACTCGCGGAATTCCAAATGTAGAAAAGAACTTCGTCAAGGCCTTAACTACAGATGTTGAAGTAATGCTACGCAGCGGAATCGCTTCCGGAAAACGAGTCGACGTACACATTATCGTGAGTAAATACTGTTGACCTGTTTTCGTACGTGGTAAAGGACCAACACAGTCTATCAACACCCGGTCAAAGGGCTCACCTATAGCAGGTATGGGATGTAACGGAGCCTGCGGAATTTTTTGATTAGGCTTACCGACAACATGGCACACATGACAGCAGCGGCAGAAGCTAGAGACATCTTTCTTTAAACCTGGCCAAAAGAAATGCTTCAGAATTATTTGGTTGGTTTTTGTCACGCCCAAGTGTCCCGACCATTGACTTTCATGCGCTACAGATAGCACATGTTGACGGTATGGCACCGACACGACTACTTGATGCACTACACTCCAGTCAGCTTCAGCAGTAGCAGTGAGGGACCATTGGTGCACTAATATCTCCTTATCCAACACATAAGCCACCTTCTCAACCCTTGCTTTGTCATTACTCACCACCTGCTCGAAACACTTCGCAAGCGTCGGATCCACCCTCTGCGCGGCGAGTAACCGCTCTCGGGTTACCAGGAGTGTGGAACCGTCAACGGCTGGGCTGGCAGGTTGCGCTGGCGCAGGGGTCATAGCAGGGAGAACGGAATTCGCCACTACTGGCTTTTCCTTACTTGGTTTACTTGGTCATCTGTAAACAGGGTCCCAAACATAGTATCATATAGCAACACCTCCGAGTCACTCTTATGCGCCTGCGCGCGGGTGACAGCACAAATGGGGAAAATGTGAGCATTTGTGGCCTCAGACAACACAGTCTGAGGAGAATCCAATATTTCAAGTGCAGGAGTTACCTTACCTCCTGCGATGTCGTTTCCCATTAAAAGGACTATACCCCGTATAGGTAATGCTGGGCACACAGCAACAGGGAAAAATCCAGTAATTAATTTTGACTGTATGTGTGCATTGTGTACGGGACAGGGCACGTAACCCATTTCAATGCCACATAATAGTGATCCATACCCACACGCCGACTTGTCTGAGAATGGCAGAGCCGAGGCAACAATCACTGACTGTGAGCCTCCAGTGTCTCGTAGAATGCGGACGGGTCTCTGATCGTCTGACTCCATTTCCAACTTTCGTAGCTCCAGCTGTAACTGCCTGGCTTTCTCCCTGTCGTTAGCTTCCCACTGACGCTGCCTGTCCTTGGCTTCCAACTGGAGCCGGGTGAGACGGACCTTGAGTTTAGCCCCCTCCCGGGAATCTGTACTACCAACAGGAGAGGGTGGACATCTACGAGGCGGCGTGAGCGGTGCCTCACACGGCTCGCCCCCCTCGCTGTCACTACCCCTGCCTTCCTGCCTCTGACCTAATGGGTCTTCAGCCAACACATCAGACACGGGGAGCTCAGCTGGTACAGCCGGTACCAATAACTCTCTTTTCACCATCTCTTCCACCACCAATGCCTTCAACTCTTTCTTTAATATCTGCCGACTTACCACAAGACTGAAGTGCCGCGCTATCTCCATTAAATCGTCCTTTTTACATCGGTCCAGCTGCTCATAGCATGGCCACACCAAGAACGCCTCCATGTCGAATGATGCCATACCTGAGTGTACCGCCCACACGTTTTACAACGAGGACGAGCCCCCACGTGTTTTACAAGTTTACAGCTACAAAAAAACCACCTATAACCCCCGGAATTGATTTAAATGTATCCCGGACAAATAAAACCACCGGTAACCAATACCAATTACAAACTGGTCGTGTTACGTTCCCTCTTTGCTAGGGGTAAGAAAGGGAAACGACACGACCAGTTTGTAATTGGTATTGGTTACCGGTGGTTTTATTTGTAACGTCAAACTGAGCAAAATGTTGCACACAAACAGCTTGGCCCAACAACGGGTCAAGCTGTCACTAGTTCACAAAAAGGGTCTCCAAAAGAGAGTAGCCCAGTACTATACTAAGGAAAGAAAATACCTCACTTCTAAAGTGGAAACAAACAATAAACCAAACGGGACTGTGGAAACACACACAGCTGATGCGGGTCTAAAGGTGCTAATCACCTGGCTCTATGCACTATACACACAGGAATGCTGATCTACAGGTGCTAATCACCTGGGTCTAAGCTGTTTCACAAATTACCTATCCTAAGTGCGGTTCTACAGGAGCTAAGCAACCTGGATCTACGCAACACACACACACAAACAAACCCTACCCTAAACACAGGATACCACGACACACTGCTAACCAGTGTGCTCGCACAGAACCCTACAGAATACACTGTTAGGCAGTCTACAGAAGCACAGAATACACACTGCTAGTCAGTCTACAGCAGGGGTGGGGAACCTTTTTCCTCTCAAGGGCCATTTCAATGTTTTCAACATCCTCCGAGGGCCGTACAAATGATTGACCTCTGCTTAAAAATACTAAAATCACAGCCCACTCATTTCACCTTTCTTTCATGCTGTGCAAAGAAAAAGCAACCTCTTAATCAGATCTTGCCATGACTCACGCATGCATGCACGTGCACGGTTGTGGCATGACCACCCAAAGAGAAAGATATGGACACAAGATGTGTGCAAAAGTATTTAGTTTCCTATCCCTGTGGACATGATTTAAGTGGGGGGGGGGGCCTAACCTCCTCTAGGGGGGTCCAGGAAGATTTTTTTTTTAAATGTTGAAGTTAAAAGCATCAATCTGGTGCACTTTGAGAGCAACATTAGGATATCTATGGATACATCTCTCAACACCCATTTGAAACAGAACTGTAAACAGATTTTCTTTTTCTTTATGAATATTTTACAAATCACTCCCCTTTCAAACTATATTCTTGTTTATTAATGACAACTTTTTTTTACTGTCATATAGTATTTTATACCCGTTTACTTTATTCTCTTATTTTTTTATAATTATAATGATCATATAAAGATGTGCCTTTACCTCACTGGTTGTAGAAAAAGCTTCTTATAATCGTTAGCATAGCTAGCTAACCAGATGCTAATAACAACAAAGTTATTGACTGTATGATCAGTATGGCAGATCGCCACTGGGCTTTCAACTAAAGACACAGCCACGCAAAAACTGCAGCATGTGTACGGCTCCTTATGGGTACTGCAATTTTTGGAAGTGCTGGAGCGGAGCTGCGTTCTGGTGCTCTCGGTCAGAACTGCACCCGTCAGACATATACCACGTGATGACACGTTAGGCTTGTGTTGTGTTCAAGGACCCTGACCTTGGCCAGTAAAAACAGGCACTCACTTGTTTAATTACTTTGCGGTCTAGATTTCTTTAATTTTTTTCTTTTTTGCGTGTGTTTATAAATTACCTCGAGGGCCACACCAAATGGTCTCGCGGGCCGTATACGGCCCGGGGGCCGGAGGTTCCCCACCCCTGGTTTACAGAATCACAGGAGGAAGGCTTTGTCACAATGAGAGGGTTGAGGCGTCTGTCACACAATACAGAGCCTCCAAAGTGTTGTCCGTGCTCAGCCTTTATACTCCTCCCCCGGATGACGTGGCAGAAGCGAGCAGGGGTTGAACGGTCCGGACGGCCAATGACAGCAGGGGAACTGCACAGCTCATTTACATACACAACCATCTTAAAGACACAAGGTAGCAGCGGCTGTAACACTCTGCAGGGGCTGGAAGGCATTGAAGTCTTCATGGACGATATCCTGGTCTATGGGACATCGACAGAACAGCACGACGCCAGACTTGAGAAGGTACTACAGCGTGTTGACTCAGCAGGCTTAAAACTTAAGATAAATGCTCCCTCAGACAAAGCCAGCTACACTCTCTGGGACATCTCATCGACCAGTCAGGAGTCAGGCCCGACCCTGATAAAGTTGAAGCCATACATCAGCTGGCTCCACCAGGAAACGTCCATGAGCTGAAAAGAGTCCTGGGCATGGTGAACTACCTGGGTAGGTACGTTCTAAACCTTTCCACAATAGGTCAACCACTGTACGAGCTTCTGAAGAGCAGGAACATCTGGACCTGGGGTCACTCACAGCAGTCCACTTTTGAGAACATTAAGACAATGCTGACCACAGCACCTGTTCTTGTCTTCTATGATGTGGCTAAAGCCACAGCGGTGTCTGTTGATGCCAGTAGCTATGGCCTGGGGGGGGGGGGGTCCTCCTCCAGCTCCATGAAGAGGAGTGGAAGCCAGTAGCCTACTATTCGAGGCGTCTCACAGAAGCGGAGACACGCTACGCCCAGATAGAAAAGGAGTGCTTGGCTAGCGTATGGGCCTGTGAGAAGTTTGACAAGTATCTATGTGGCTTGGATCAGTTCAGGCTGGAGACCGACCACAAACCATTAGTGCCACTGATCAACAAACAAAGCCTAGATAACGTCCCCTTGAGATGTCAGCGTCTACTAATGAGGCTCATGAGGTACAAACCTTTAGCAGAGCATGTGCCTGGGAAGACCCTTGTTGTCCCCGACACACTGTCCCGAAGCCCACAGACACATACAAAGGAAGAGACTGACACTCAAGAAGATGTGGCATGCTATGTAGCCACAGTGATACAGGGCATCCCAGCATCTCCAACGAGAATGGAGAATATCAGAAAAGAGACAGCAGCCGACAGTGAGCTTCAGGCTGTCATCAAGCTGATCAGGGCAGGATGGCCTGATTACAGTAGTAATGTTCCACTGAACATCAGGGACTACACCAAAGTGAAAAATGAGCTATCGGAACAGAGGTCGCGCTAACCGAATATTTTCCATCTATGACGGATTTTTTTTAACAATGACGGACAAATCTGAAAGCAGTCCGTCATTTTGACACATTAGAACAAACTCGGAACAGCGCCAAAGTTTCCCCGCAGCGAGGCTCTGGTGTTATGCCGTGTTATGCATGCCCTCCAAAAAGGAAATTATACCGTTTCCAAACCTAACTGTGCCGTAAAAATCATTGAAATGTCTGTGAGTTTTGGCTTTACGCTGTGCACGCTACCGCGAGATGCAGCAGCCATGCATAACACGGCGCATGTGAACTGCCCCCCCCCCCGTTGACAGTTCAGGACAACACACTCTCACTCCATAATCGTCCAGGAGCGACGTTTGGTCAGTGTCCGTGGCGTGCAGTTGTGACACTCCTAGGCTCCTTCAGCTTCATAAAGGGACGCAAATAGCTTTCAACTGATTGCAATGTATTCCCATCTGCGGCGGGATTTGACGCTCATGGGAGCACGGCATTCGTTTGTGTCGGCTGCCCTTAAAGGCAATGTGAGCGTCCATTCTCATTGGATAACGGAGAATTGTACACCCGGAAGTAAGTATTCCTCTTACTGTCGATTGATTTTACAATGATATCTGCACTACTCATCGACTAAAAAACACCAGATTATCCTTGTTAATTACACAACATTGATTGGTTTAAATTGTGTGCAATGCTTTTGTAAAAGATGGCAGAAGACACTACACTACCCAGAATCCCCAGCTATCGTTTGGACTACACCATGTGCTCTGTTTGATAAACCCCGTGATAGTTCTCAAGCTCTGTGATTGGAGAGTGTGCTCCGAGGGTTACACCGAGCGTCGAATACAGCACTTGAAATGGGATGGAACCATGGCAGACTGTCCAAAACTGGATTTGAACGGGTCCACCGCGTCCCCCCCTCCCCCACCCTGTCCCCAGAACTACACATGCTGGCTATTCTGTTTCGCACCATGTTCTCTATCTATGGCACGTCTCTACTGGGAGTTGTAGTTTTAAAAGACGTTTTCGTATTTCGCATAATAAGAAGTTGCCAGTATTAAACTGTGTACATCCCTGGAGGTTTAGGGGATAGGAAACACTCAAATTTAAAACACATAATTAATAAATGGGTGGAAATTGCTTGTGCCCATGATGGGCAGCATTAATATATATATACTAGGGCCGGGACTTTAACGCGTTACGATTAATTAATTACACAAAAATTAACGCGTTAAAAAAATTAACGCATTTTAATCGCACTTTAATCGCACTTATTTTTGCACAGCGGAACGTTTCTCACTGGATGAGTTTCAAGCGTACCGATTATACTGGAGCACCAACTAACGTTCATGACTTCAGCATGGGACTTCAAACAACAACAAACCACGGTGAACAATAGTCAAACATGAACGAACAAGCTGATGAGACCGCTTTGGTCGGCCCCGTGGATGGGACATTTTGTTTTAAAAAACGGACGGATGGAAGCGTCGACAAGAGCACGGCTGTGTGCAAATTATTCAAAAAAGAATGTGCATATCACCGCAGCACATCAAGCCTAAAGTATCACCTAAATGCAAAGCATGTAGCAGCTAGCGTGGACGTTAGCCCGACTCCGAGTGCAAGGAACCACACCCTGACCCAACCCACACTCAACCAGACGACTGGTTTCAGGGCCAGGATAAGTAAGTCCACGTCTGAGAAAATAACCAGCTCACTGGATTGTCACTGGGCTCGACATTAAGGACTGCCCGATGGTCCGGGGCCATCTAGTATTTAGCTCGGGCAATGAAGCCTCACCTGCTGGTTGCCCGATCGGGCAATCTATTATGCCAGTATCATGCAGCTCGCGGATCCAGTAATGAGTGACCCGACAGTAAAACTAAACATATCTACATTATAACTAGTTTAGGTAGTTTGAGAGGTAATTAAAATAGCTACGTGTGATATTCTAACCTGAAGTGTGTGTTACTTTTGTTCCGCTCACCGCTGCATGTGATAATGCAGAGCTGCGTGTCGAGTCTCGACTCGTCAGCAGCAGCTGATCTCTCTCCCGTCAGATTAGACTTCACTCGCGTTTATGTCCATATCGATCAGATCCAGCTAGTTCTAGCTAATGATATGACTACCTGCTTATTAAAAGACACCTACACAATAAGTGTCGCTATGCAACTGGATGAGGCCACAAAGTATAGCACAGCATTATGCATTTGTTTACATGCCCACCGGAGCCCCGAGGCATTACCAACAGATCAACGCACAATCAACCCACACAGGACATCTCTTTCTCCACATTAAGTGTTAGACATTAGAGTTGACTATTCTTGTCTGTCACATACTCTTCTTGTCTGTCACATAAGTGGCGCAACTGAAGCGGTATTGCTCTAAAGGGAAATTATTTTGACCGAAGATATTTAGATTTGCCGGCTAACGGGAACTCTGACGTGTGCTTCGCGGATGCGCTCGGCTCCTCTCGACTGCTGCTCGGGTCTGCTCGGTCAGCTTCCGGATGAGGAGGCATTCGTTCGACCAATTTACAGTAGTTAACATTACAAACATTTTTAACAGGGGCCATAATAGTGTAAATAATGTTTGTTTTGGCAGTTATAACTGAATGTAATGTTTTGACCAACAACTTAATTGTTTCTTATAGCTATGCAGGAAGCGAGCAAACACAAACAAGAACAAACAAACAAGTGAAATGAAGAATACAATTGAAATTGTACAATATAATATTGTGGTGGTTCATCTTATAATTCAGTCTAGAGAATGCACCAGACAGCATCTAAGACCTGCAAAAATTAAAAAATGTCTAGGGGGAGGCCCCCCAAACCCTTCGTGCCATTTCGTCCGCATGCATTTTTCAGGGCAATCTCTATTGGGCTCAGGGCCATCTGTAAATTAGCTTAGATGGCCCTGTGCTTAAAAATGCGATTTAAAAAAATGCGATTAAAAATGCGATTAATTTCGATTAATTAATTACAAAGCCTCTAATTAATTAGATTAATTTTTTTAATCGAGTCCCGGCTCTAATATATACACATGCCAGCTAAGGTCAGGAGAGCCTTATTTAACAGCTGGTCTTATGTTTGTGACCCCTGTTGTTAATTGATAACATTACATTACATTACATTAATTGATAAGCCTGAAACATGCACTTGTCAAGGTTCAGAGGCACATTTTGCAAATATGGCAGTAGCCATCGATCAGCTTAAGATAAGATATACTTTATTGATCCCAAGTTGGAACATTTGCGTTACATCAGCATGTGTAACAGTTGTAAATATGCAGTGGTGTTTATTTGTAAATCATTTAGTATAATCACACAAATTCTGTGCTTTATATTTAACAATTCTGTGTTCTTTATTTATTGATTGTTCAATATCTGACAAGGCCGGAGATTAAATATATACATACATCTTATAAGAGTATAATACATTATGTATAATATCAGTTAAAATAAGTGCTTCAACATAGTTAACATTGCTGGAGGTATGCACAAATATTGATAGATGTCTTGTAATGCACTATTGAGGAACCTGCGACCCAAGTTTTTCATTCAATGCATAACGACACCATAGTTGTGTAGGCCTATATGATATGTCAATAAACCTTAGAAAATCTTGAAATCTTGAAAGGGATGTGCAAAATAGTCATTATACAGTCTTTAATTAACTATTAGTAGAGAATAACGAGTAATGAATATACTTTATAGGGATCCTATTAATATCTAATAATAAAAATAATGAAATTCAATAACATGCTTTAACCACTAGGTGTCCCTTTATATCAGCTGTGCACCTTTATGGTGTAAATACAGCCTATCTACCAATTGGATCAAATATAAAAGTCAGCCGAATTAGTGTTGATACTGCAAGGAGACGTATTGTGTGAAAAGAAATGTAAGATGTTGTTTAATGGCTGATATATTTATGATCCACGTCACGTTTTCAGTTCCTCATGTTTGTCTAGAAGTCTTCTCATCAGGGCTCTATAAATACAGAACTACGGCAGATATGTCATATTTAATGCAGCCGAACCGTGTATTACAATGCCGTTATGTGATGACTTTCAAAGAGAAAAGCAAGCACACTCGGAATAAAGTATTATTATTTATTTTTTTAAATGTTTTCGGTCTGTTTCCGGTATTTGTTAATGACGATGTGCTGTGAGATGTGAGACTGGAATTGCACAGGGGAAAATAACGTCGGCTATCTTTAGATGCGGATTTTGTTAAACTAATATGTTTGCGCTGTGGACCAACACTATACATTGACGGGGAAGGGGGTAGCAATAAAGATAACACCATTAAACAGTTACACAACATAACATAAATAATATCGATAGCAGCGTCCCTAGCAACCACCTTGGTAACAATGAAAACGTTCTATGGACGCAATTTCCTGAAGTAATCTTCGTAATAACTAGCAAACTAAAGATCATGTACATCAACTGCACACATAATCTGAAATAACAACTCATATTTCTCGCATCAAATGACATCAAAATGCATTTTAATGGCTAAACTAACTTTAAAATAGGCATTTTCCACCGAGAATAAAACGAAGTTCGGCCATGTTTTGTTTTTCTGCAGGGAGAAATTTGAAGATCACGTGACATAGGCTGCTTCTCAGGTCGACTATTTTCATTTCCTCGCTCCTCTGTCTCACCGGAAGTTGATTTTCCTGCGGCATCTTGAGTACCGACCCATGGCTCTTATTTCTGCCGGAGGACCGAGGATCGAGGAGCGAGGAGTAGGGTTGGGTATCGTTTGAATTTCCACGATTCCGATTCCGATTCTACTTTTCGATTCCGGTTCTTAACGGTTCTCGATTCCGATTCTTTGAGGGGCAGGGTAAAAAAATGATACATGCTTCTTCCACCAAAAAAATTACATTTATTCGAGAAACTTTTACACAGGTTAGTTTAAAGTAATATTCACATGAATCAGTCTGTTTATATTCACTGCTATGTAACTTTAACCTGAGAACCACTGAAGCTACAACAGTGCAACAGTCCAACTTTTAAAAACAGTTCTTGTTGAGAAAAACAAGCATATCTGCCTTCTCAGGCATACCGGGAAGAAATGTTTGAACATTTTGAAGTAAAATGCTTCAATCTGGTACACACGCAGAATTACTAGAGACTAGATCTAGGGGGTACAACTCTAAACACCCATATGAAAAAGATCGGTTTACATTTTAATAATTAAATAACAAATAGCCTACATGTAACGCATTTTATTTTATTCATATCTTATTTTACTATTTTATTTATGCATATTTTTTTATCTCTCCAGTTTAAAACGATATGTCTGGTTTACTGTCCTATATACATTGGAATGATTTCAAACCTGTTTTATCCCAATAATTATAAAAGAGTGCCTTGGAAATATGTGTTTACATAAATTGTGATCAAAACGTTTGAGACCCACTGAGACTAAAGTGAACTATCTAAACACTCAGAGTCCTTTACCTCACTGAGCTGAAGTTATCAGCCTCTCAGTCTGACTGGAGAGGACTCTCCCTCCACATCATTGTAGAAACATCTTCTTCTTCCGTTAGAGCAGCTAGCACCAGATGCTAATAACAACAGCGCCCTCCCTTTCTCCCTAGCTCACTCGCACTTTGGCTGTGAGCTGCGGTTGCCAGATAAGCCAACATCCCCCATTTTCATCTCTTGCAGCGCCCATCGTACAGGGCAAATAAAAAGTGTAACCGGGATGAAAAGGATGTTACATTTACTTAATTATGAATATTGTTACATCAAGGCCGAAAATTAGGATGAGCACCAACGGTCAAAACATTTGTTTTCCCTCCCAGAGCTGTCAGCGCAGCGCCTCCACAGATCTGGCGCCCTAGACGAACATTTATAATGCCAGTGCGACGGGCCGGCCCTGGTCTCAGGTTACACTGTAGGAAATGTAGATACAACGCTACATTTCCCGCCCCTGCTGCAGTCATGCAGTAGGCTACGGAGAGCGGCGAGAAACATTTCCTCAGGAATCGAAAAGCGGAACCGAAATTCACATTTCTAAATGATGCCGTTGGAATCGAAATGTTGGAACCGGTTCCGAACCAACCCTAGCGAGGAGCGATCATGGAGGAGCGATAATCGAGGAACCACCAGACCATCCTCCGATGAAATCCTCAGATACTCACCCCGCCCCCTTACTGTGTATCGCTTACTGATTGGACGAGGCAGTGCATGCACTGATCTGATGCTTCTTGACATGAGAGCAATACCCCAGCAGAGTGAAGAAAATACATGAACCTCACGGGACGGGAATTTTATTCCTATTGTGCACTCTAATCAATATTAATCAAACTATTGTTCGTTTAAATACATTTTAAGAATGGCGTTTATCTTTTTTGAGAATGACTTCTTATTTTATTTCATGTATTTGGATCTACAACAGATGATACTAATGTTTATGTCAGTAAATGTGCACTAACAGAGGCGGGGGTGTTTGTGGAAATAACGGGGACAGAGCTGCTGCCAGACAAACAGCTGTGCAGCGTCATCACAAACGGAAGTCGCTTCACGTGACGCTCCGGAGGAAAGGACGTCCCATTGCTCTTAAAACTCATTTCCCTACTTCTTGTGGTTTCCTTGCATCCCTCCATGCTTCCCTGGTGGGAGGGACTAAATGCAGGGAAACGACGCAAGTGAGGGAAGCAAGGATTTCATTTAATCAACCTGAGAAGCAGCCATGGACGCCAGCCATTGGAATGAATGGTGAAAAAAAACGGGGTTTTTCAAACAGAGCACATGGTGTAGTCCAAACGATAGCTGGGGATTCTGGGTAATGTAGTGTCTTCTGCCATCCTTTACTACGAAAAAATATTTGTTTTTCAGAATCGAAGGGGAAAAATACAAAAGCATTGCACACAATTTAAACCAATCAATGTTGTGTAATTAACAAGGATAATCTGGTGTTTTTTAGTCGATGAGTAGTGCAGATATCACTGTAAAATCAATCGACAGTAAGGGGAATACTTACTTCCGGGTGTACAATTCTCCGTTATCCAATGAGAATGGACGCTCACATTGCCTTTAAGGGCAGCCGACACAAACGAATGCCGTGCTTCCATGAGCGTCAAATCCCGCCGCAGATGGGAATACATTGCAATCAGTTGAAAGCTATTTGCGTCCCTTTATGAAGCTGAAGGAGCCTAGGAGCGTCACAACTGCACGCCACGGACACTGACCAAATGTCGCTCCTGGACGATTATGGAGTGAGAGTGTGTTGTTCACGAGCATGCTCCCCCCCCCCCCTCGTCAGAGTTGTGTAAAGGCCGACGGGTAATTCTGGATTTTGACGGAAGTTTTACGATCCTGTCCGTCAAAAATGACGGACAGCGAAAAAGTCTAGCGCAACCTCTGTATCGGAAGCTGATGGCTTAGCCATACGAGGAAACAGGATTGTGGTTCCGGGGTCACTGAGAGCAGACATTTTGCAGAAAATACATGAGGGACACTAGGGGCTCTCAAAATGCAGAGAAAAGGTGAATGCATCAGTTTGGTGGCAGGGCTCTCTGTAGACATTAAGAACATTGTCAACATATGCAGGAGCTGCCAGGAGCAGAAGCGGGCTCAACAAAAGGAGCCGCTTATTTCCACACCGCTGCCTGATCGTCCATGGAAAATAATCGCTCTCGACCTCTGCGAACATAACAAGCACAACTACCTTGTGATTTCAGACTACTATTCACGGTACCTGGAAATACTACAACTACCATCTACGACCAGTTCCCTTGTCACCCAGAGACTTAAAACGACCTTTGCTAGGTTCGGAATTCCTGAAGAGGTTGTGAGTGACAATGGTCCCCAATTCTCCAGTGCAGAATTCCCGGAGCTGGCACAGCGGTTAGACTTCAGAAACATCACGTCTAGTCCTCACCATCCTCAAGGAAACGGTCATGCAGAAAGAGCAGTACAGACCGCTAAGAGAATCCTTCGTCAGGAAGATCCGCTGATAGCCCTTATGTGCTATAGATCCACTCCCTGTACTACCACAGGAGTCAGTCCAGCAGAACTGTTAATGGGGAGAAAGATCAGAACGACGCTCCCGACACTCGAGAAAAATCTACGGCCTAAATGGCCTAACAGACAGATTGTCAAACAAAAGGACACGAGTGAGAAAGCAAAACAAGCCTTTTATTACAACCGACAACATCTACCAGCTCTACAGCCAGGAGACACAGTCTACACCAAGCTCGACCACGAGAAGTCCTGGAAGACACCAGCAATCGTCTCAAAAGAGTGTGTTACTCCGAGGTCTTACCTCATTAACACACAAGGAGGTGCAGTGCTGCGGCGGAACCGACTTCATCTCCGGGCAGAACCAACTTCTCGACCTGCACAGCACATCCCACTAACGCCAGCAGAGAGTGCTGTGGCGATTTCCCAGCCTGTAAGCGCCAACACACCAGAGACTGTTACCCTGAAACCAAGTGAGGTGACAACCCATACACCAACACCAGGACATGTTCAGACCAGGTCTGGCTGTGTCAGTAAGCCGGCCACTAGGTTGGACTTGTAGACAGGAGTGTTTTGGGTGTTTCACAATTACCTCTGGGGGTGAATGAGGAAAAAAACACCTATGGCCTTTAGGGCTGTGCATCTTCACTGGTCTCACGATTCGATTACGATTATCCTGTCAACGATTCGATTCAATTCGATATCCCGATGCATCACGATTCATACCAATGCGTTGCATCCTCAATTTTCTATATTACTGCACATGGCTTATTTTTCATCAATGCATACATGCAGTAAATACATATGAACTCTCTTTGTATTATTTAGAAAGTGCTTCAGAAATCAATAACATAAATGTCTTGACATTAAATTATAAACCATAATAAATCAACTGTATAGGTCTAGCCTCCCTATATCTGTCTGTGAAATTGTTCCATCCTGAAAAACAAAAAAATAATGCTTCTGCAGTCTAGCTGCAGCTTCTAGCAACAGTCCTATGTTAAAAAAAGGACACTGAATGTCCTGAATATGGCATCACACACAGGACTTGAGTCTGAACCATAGACTGTATATATAAATGGACGTAGTGTCCGTGACGTCACCCATAGGATTCTGCAGAGTTGCCGTGAAGCCCTTGGTAGGCGGAGTCGGCCACTAACGGCTCGACTGTGACGTCAGTCTAATTCCGCCTGCTCCAAATAAGGGCAAAAAGGCGTAGCCGAGGCGGGACCTGCTGCCTCCGAAATGGAAGTAAACAGAGCTAGCTCAGGCTAAGAAGCTAAGCTAACATGAAATACATTAGGGATGCTCCGATCGATCGGTCACCGATCGAGATCGGCCGATACTCACTCTCTACCGATCGATCGGTGCTCTCTAAACATGCCGATCGCGAGAGCCGATCGCATGACGTAAAATACATGACACTTTTCTCTGTGTGCGGCAAAACAAGCTCGCCAAAATGGCTTCACCGGTCTGGCATTATTTTAAGGTGTCCGAAAAAGACAGTAAAATGGTGGTATGCAACGTGTGTGAAGCAGAAATCCTGCAGCTCCGCCCGCCGGACCAGTAAGCGCAGCGAAACACACACACAGGGAGAACCAGACCGCAGTTCATTTCCTCATATTCCAAACGAGAAATTACTGTAGCAAATTACCCGGTTATTTACGACCAGAACTATTAACGGGCCCCGAAATTGGCGATCGGAGCATCCCTAAAATACATGCATACCAAGTTACTGTGTAGTTCCCCTATATAAACGTTACATTCATAATCAAATGAGACAATCTGCAAGAGAATTGGCTATATTTTGTTATTCTTAATGCTTGTCATTCACACGTTGAGAAAAGACGGACTGCACCGCCCGGACCTAACGGAGCCTCAGTGGGTTAGCTCCGGCGGCCACCACTAGGATAATTGGGTCCCCTATTAACATTTGCTCCCGTTTAGCATTATGGGCGTCATAGCCATAGACCAGAGGTCTTCAACTAAAATTCAACGAGGTCCAGTTAGAGAAAATCTCCCCATGCAAAGGTCCGGAACATCAAAATGAACTGGGGGGGACTTGAAACGCCCCCTTGATAAATACATTTAAATACATTTAATTATAATGAAACCAGCTGCAATGGATCATGGATCCACCAGGGGGAGCCGTGAAAAACTGCCACACTGGAACTCATGTGAAATAAACAGCTGATCTACAGGTATCTGATATAGCGGATATTTGTTAAGATCCATATGTCACGGATAGGATCATATGCTGTGCTAAATAAGAGACATGTAATCATTTACTAAACATCACCATGTTTTTATTTAACAAAATAATGTTTAATTCACGTTGGCGTAAGTACAAAACCATCGCTATGTTTTTAGATCAGGAAATGCAGCCCGGCTCAAACAAACGATTTTCAATCATCATCCTCACGATCATTTAATGTATCATATGTTCGCGAATTGAAATGAATGCACATGTAGTTTAATCCACATGAGTTTACAACAACAAAAATAATCGCTTTGTTTTTATATCACATCCGACCGGAGGAAAATGCAGCGGCTCTCACTACCGATAATCCTAATCACACGGGCAAACAATAATATGTACAGTGTTAATAGTTTACTGTATTATTAGTGTCTAATATTACTGCTATAATAATCACACATTGAGTTGTTGAAATCAGACCATCGTTTTTTTTAAACAGTCTGAATGAAACGGCAGCTCTCAGTTGATCAGCTGTGTGTTTACACAATAAAATATGGTTAGTAATTTAATACCTTCCAACACACATTGTAAGAACAGTTCTGTTTCATATGAGTGTTGAGGGCTGTATCCACAAATCTCTTAATGTTGCCCTCAGTGCACCAGATTGATGCATTTAACTTCAATTTAAATAAAAACATCTTCTGTTGTAACAACAATAACATTATAAATAGTAACATAGCATGGTATTGCACATTTAGCTTTGAGTGTTACTGGCCTGAGATTTTTTTATTACATGAATTAAGATGTATAGTATTCGTTTATTAGTCCCCGAGGGGAAAATGGGTAGCAGCACATCACATTCTGGAAATGTTCACATCAGGCACCTTCAAGTTAAACAATACTACAGTAAACAATTAACACAGTAAATTATGTGGATTAAATCACATTTATTTCGTTAAAAATAAACGAAATATGATTTCTTCCGGAGTCGGCTTGACTCGGTTTGCATTCATAAAGAATGCACAAATGTGTTTAATCGTTAATGTCAGATATGTAGGCTACTAAGTAAATAGCCTACATTAGTTCCTGCTCAAGATTAGATTCAACTTTATTATTATTGCACAGATTACAGGTACTGAGACAACGAAATGCAGTTTAGCTTCTAACCAGGTGCAACAAGCAGTAAAGTGAAAAGTAATGTACACAATCTACAGAATAAAATATAGAATGAATTGAATGAATCATACTTCAATAATGAAAAGTAAACTAATATTAGACAAATATGAGCTTTAAACATCCATGACTTAAACATATAATCCAGGATACACAGAGTTGCACCTGCAAGGTGAATATAGAACAACTGGTTAAAAAATAACTACCGAGTGTTTGAAAGCGTACAACAGTTTTATGATATCACTGCCCCATCTAAGACACGAGTGGATCTGTCTTGAATTACATTTGAGTTGAGTGTTTAGTCAACTTAATGTGTTGCTTAAAATAATGTAATAATGTACTTCTGCATACAGTATGTGACAATGTAGGTGATGCACGGCCAGATACAGCTCGAGAAGCTGACTCAGATAAGGAAATGTGATATATTATGATATTATATCTGAATGATAAAGTGCGACACGTCGGCGTCTTCTCTGCATACGGCAGTTTAAACTGTATTTCCTTTATCCTGTAATATGACTTGATAGATTTAAACTCCGCACACTGAGCTCTGATTGGTCAGCAGGCGGTGCTTTCACTGAGTTGATCTCTTTTCTATAGACGCCGGAGCCGGGCAGCGTCAGGTAAAAACCTGAGCGTCACGCGCCGCCTATGTCCTTAGGACCATACCGTTCACCAGCCCCAACCCCCCATGTTTCCTATGCTGTATGTTGGGAACTCTTTGTTTAAAACTAATTGGCCATCGGAATGTGTGGAGTCACATTCCACAGCTCTCCCCCCCCCCCTCCTGTGATCCCCCGCACACAGAGAGACACAGGGAGATCGCTCTTCTGAAGTGAAGAGAGCGGAAATAATGATATTGCAAGTTAGAAACGTAAAATGCATTTTGACAGACACTTGGGGGAAATATGCTGCATTTTGAATGTCCGATAGTCCACCATTAACACCTTAGTCCATCTCGTCTCATCAACGAAAACTAAATATACATTTCGTCATAGTTTTCGTTATCAAGAATCTATTTTTAGCTCGTCATCGTCTCATCTTAGTCATGTAAAAAAGGTCGTTGACGAACATTTTTCGTCATAGTTTTCGTTGACGAAATTAACACTGGCATATTTAAACTGTCGCACTTTATGTTGCTTCTATCGCGCATTGCCGGTATGAAAGGGTCTGTGCCGGAAATATCAAACATTTAATAAAAGTGAAAAACAATGAACAAGACTTAACGTATTCATCATAATTAATTATATTTATTTCGTTTCGTTATTTCGCTAAGCGCTGTCAGACCGGACCTAACCCTGAAAAGTATTATCATCTGAAAGTAATCATTATGTTATTAACCATTTGGAGTCCTGGGCTAATTTGGCCGTTTTCACATACTTTTGATTTGTCTTACTAAACCCCATTAAGAAATGTTTGGCATGTCAATGTTTGGTATCTTTTTTTAAGGACAACCTCACCTATATAACCTGATAGTTATTTCTTTCATTTTGAGATACTATATGAACATTTTGGACCCAAAATCACAAAAAAAAACGTAAAAACAGATTTTGAAAATGATATTATTTTTCATATAGGTAACACAAACATACACAACGAAACCATTTAAAAGCTGGAAATATATACATGGGATGTCACTATGATAATGTGAAAGTTTGATTGAGGTAGCATGGGATTTCATTCTGATAAGGCAAAAGTGTTATTATAAATATAATACAAATATATATATACACATTATGTACAAAAATCTGTTTTTTCTGTCTTTATCTGTGCCACGCTTCAAAGCGGTTTCTGTCAACTACGACACAGAGGGCAACATCATAGGTTCCTCCTCCTCCATGTCAAAAAACAAGCTTAAAGCTTGACTCACGTTCAGAGTTCTCTTCATCATAGTTGAATCTTCAAAACTCTAAATCTATCTAACTATATCTAAATTCTCAATGTTTGTCTGTCACTTGACTTCAATCGCAGTCTCCCGCCGTCTCTCTTCGTCTCTCTTCGTCTCCCGCCGCCTGTCTTCGTATATCTTCGTCTCTCTCCATTTCCCGCCGTCTCTCTTCGGTTCCCGCCGTCTCTCTTCGGTTCCCGCCGTCCCTCTTCGTCTCTTTTCGTCTTGTTTCGTATCACTCCGTTTACCTGATTACCTTACCCCCTCCCTGGTAAATACATCCTGTTGAGCAGAATCTACAGTTTCCAGTATTTTCCGTTTCGTAAAATGATAAAATACGGCGAAGATATTAAAATATGTGCTTCCATTATTCATACTTCTGAAATATATCTGTATTAACTTTATATCATCGTATGTCCGTGTTTATTGGGTATTTTTGCATGAAACAAAGACTGGCATAGAGTTTCAAGCCAGTACTTTCGACAGAAACACACGGCAATGTTGTCCGTACTGTTGTTTTTATGCGGCACCGGCTTGAACAGGTCATGTGATCTGATCACGCCGGCGTGACGGTCGACTCCATAGGGTTAATATTAAATACATATAAGTATTTTTACAACTTGTATTGAGAAATACTCTGTTGTAATTATTGATGTGTAAATGTGTTCATCCATTCAATGTGGCATCTGCTATAATGGGGTTAATGTATGATATTACTTAATAATACAATACATTATAATATATGATATGATAATTACATTTTACTTTTATTCATTTCTTATTTCATAGTTTCTCATTATTATTATTTTTATCGCTCATCTTATTTTTGATTTTATTAATCTGTGTGAATCTGTGCTGTGCTTGAAAACACAGTCCAAAAATTATTGACTGATATCATGGTGACTATGTCCAGTTCTCAACTCTGACCACCCATTTTTGAAGGAATTGGTTGTTATAACTCACAGGGTGGCCAGTCCCCTGGTAAAAAGCACTAGGTTTAGAGACATCCTGTTGTGTAAATTATTCACTAAATTGCACTTAAAGCTCACCTATGAGGCTATATTTTAACAATATGTTATAGGGCCATATCAATACAAAACATGTCTCTGATGTGTTTTGCTCAAAATACAAAACAGATCACCCTTTGTAACCAAGCCTCATACCCCTCTATTTCAGCCCTGTTACTAAACTGCTGATTCTGGGTATGGCCCTTTAAATGTAACCGAGCTGCTGCTGGCCACGCACCTTTGGAGCATCCGCATGCAAGCGGTGAGCTCTGTGAAGAGAAGGGTGTTTACCGGAATAAACTCAGCTAAACGCTGCCGTGATTAAACATCAAGCATTATTTCTGAAACAGAATGGAGCTCAAACGCTTTCTCTCTCGCGGGTTTACCACAAGGTGAGTACCTTTTTATAACCTGCTTTTTTACACATACTCCCTCCAGTACAGCGTTAGCTCTGAGTGTTAGCGATGCTTGCTAATGTAAACACAGACCATATTACTTCCAAAACACATCGTGCATTGTTTCTGATGTATACAGCACAAAGCTTGACATGTTCTTTATTCAGTGTTTACCGCTAGGACAGTGCCATTATATGTATACCAACTTCACTCTAAGTCCCTCCTGTAGACATCCTGCTGAATACACAGACACACAGCTGCGGGAGGGGATTCATCTAGTCGACTATTTGGGGACGATAGGTTGGGCCGTGGGCGGCACGTTGCCAGGAGTTCAATGTAAAGCCACCCCACATTTTAGTAATGATGTCAAGTTCTCTGCAAATCTGGATCAGCTCCGTTGTACCCCCGTTTTTAGAGATTTGGGCATGGAGGAAAAGAGAGAGGGTTTTATTTTCAGGGGACACATATTTATGTATAAAAGACATCAAAAAGTACATTTTGCATAATAGGTGACCTTTAACCCTAATTTGACTGCAGTAGGCCTATCACTGATATTTTTAGGTTTGTCTTTCTTTTTAAATGTCTTGTTTGCTATTTATTTTTTTACTGTAGTTGAATAATGTCCTGTTGACTGTACTGTAAACCACAGTTCCCCTCAAGGGTGAATAAAGGTGAACTAGATTGAAGATAGAACAAACCAAACAGGAGACAATTAACAGTTTACTATGTATTTTAAATTGTAAGGTACTATGAGGCAAATATGACAGCCACATATTTAAACCTATTCATCACATTCAACATTTGCATTTTCTTTTGTAATGTCCTATTTCCTCGGACAGTACATGCATTGAGTTTGCTATGGAAAAAAAACATGCAAATAAAATATACAAAATCATATTTACACATAGGTGTATGTGTTAAATCTGTTCACATGTCCATGAAGACACATGTATACATGCACGCATTGTTCAACTGTGAATTGAATTAATGACTTATACAGCAGAAGCCAAACTGAACTTTTAAAACTAATCTGTATCTGGGATATAGAAAAAGTAAAGAGGGGATTATGGGTGGTGATTATTGGGGTGATCTGTGTCATTTGCTATCACGAGTTTTATGTTGTAGTGTAAAAACATATCTAACAATAAAATGTACATATCACCTAAGGTTTTGTCATATAAACTTGGTTGGAAGAAATAATTAACTTGAATGTTCAAAGTTCTCCCTACCATTTTTTTCCCTTGTATTTGCGGTTGCTTTCTGAGTTAAACCCCAGATTTTGCTCACCTGCGTGCCCAGCTGCACCTCGTCCCTCATTAGCTCTTCCAAGTTTGTATATAAGGGGTGATTTGGAGTGGCCAGTTTGTTTCTTATCTGTACCTGCGATGCCTCAATCGTAGTTCTCTCTGTGGTTAACAGTTCCATTGTTGCCAGCTCAGACCACTTGACTCGAGCACTAAGAATCACCATTATAAAACAAGCATGCAAAGCATTTACCGGGGGTTGGATAAATGGTTAGAGGTCTTACTAAAGTTAGGTTTCTCCCCGATCAAGAAAGGACCGCTTTCATCACACCGTGTTTTCAGGATTACTTTACACTTCATAGACTCTGATTAGCAGCCAAGAGCAGGAAAGCGTATAATGTCAGATGTTTAAAAAAGAATGGAAAAGTCACTTTCAACGTGTTTGTCCTCTTCAGTAAAGCTAAAGAGAAAACAAACACATGCAGATATACCTTGTGTAAAACACGAGCCCTCAAAGCTGAAGGAATCGGGTAGACCAATAATTCCTCCAACATTAATCTCATTAGTTGGCAGTCATTATACCAAGGTGTCCCAATTAATGTTATTGTCACATATTGATCTGCTTTATATGTTACCAGGAGCATTGTTTTATATGTTTTCGTCTCTTTTTACAACTAATATTTGTCGTAATGCTTGTGTTCAGAATCCAGGGTAACTCCACATCAATTCAGTACAAATTAAATAACAAAAAAGAAGAGCTGTTTAAATCATCCTAAAATTTAAATAATAATACCATTGCTGCAACAATCTCAAATGAAACTGCAGTAAAAACATTTATTCAGTTTTTATTTTTTTAATTGTACATCTGGAATATTCAGTTTTCTTTTACCAAGCAACACTCAAAGTGTACAGTATCTGATCACAGTCAAACAATGCATTCTACTGTGTGAGCGCACGCTATCTCGTACGAACAAATAGGTATTGGATGTTGCAACTTTCTTGATTGTAGTGAGAAAATGTTGTAAAAGAAGAAGACTGAAAAAAAAATAGACACGCTTTGGACCTTATATGTAAAAGGAAATGTGTATATATATCATATGAGAAATAACTTCCTGATGTCAAGCATGTCTCTCTCAGAGTGGCACTAGTCTGACATGTGTTTAGAATTTATTTCACACCCTCCACTCTCCAGTACTTTACGTTCACCATGATGCTGACCAATTCAGCTTTATCTGTGCCCGGTTTAAATATAAACTCTATTGTTAGAGGAAAATTAACCAGCTGCTTGTGAAAAACAGAGAAGAAATTCTCTCTGCAGCCACAGTGGTCACATCTGAAGAAGCCCTTCATGCTTTTCACTTCATCAAATTGTCTGTCTTGGCTGGAGTGTGTGAATAATAGCCTTCGATATTCTTGAGACATTATGTTCTTTATATCCCTAAACATATTGTTTATCTCGTCTTTTTAGCAACCTTTGAAAAAATGTGCTCCTGCAACTTCTGATCAAGTTTTCTTCTCTGCGTCATTTCCACAATGCATGCGGCAGCGCTTTGCCAGCAAGGCTTCAGTAAGACTGTAATCACCTTAATTATGATTGGGTGCAGTTTAAAGTTATTACAAAATATGAGTACACAATGCTGCGCTGAGCACCAGCAGGTACAAATATCAAAGACATCACAGCCACATCCTCAATCCTTATTCCAGTAATCCCTCATGGTGCAGAGTTTGCCAGCCCTGCCAAAACACCTGGAAATGCTCCCGCTCCGTTAATCCCAGGTGGTAACAATGAGCTTTAACCCTCACAATCTATTGTCATTCAGATTAATTCATAAATACCTTATTCATCTCTGCCATAGACCACCATTGTTATCAAAAACGTTTTTATTTGAGAATACTGAGTCAATCATTGATTGGATTATATTGGATGCACTCTATTGACAGATTTACAGCAGCATGTCAAATAGGCATTGCATATAAATAAAAAATAAAATAAACAAAGCGCGAATGCATAGAAAGATGTATGTGTGTGTATATATATATGTATATAATATGTACACAAAATAAAAATACAGTACATAAGAATATACAGAATAAGTTAAAATATACTAATAGACTAAAAACAGAATAGACTATAAACATAGACACAAATACATACATTATGCAAAGTGGTAATAATTAAAACACAGTTTATGAAGCTGTGAGTTATTTGTATTGTTGTGTATCATCATAATAATTGTGTAAACAAACTCAAGGTGAGAAAAAGGGTTCCTGTAATTTGCAATAGAGTCTGTCTGCAGACCGCAGCAAGGAGGCGTTTCCTATAGTGAACGACGGGAGCCGGCTCTCGCCCGCGAACGAGACGTTTTTTGTTTTGTTTTTGCGGAGGGATCTAGATCGGCATGAAGGCACATTATGCAATGTGCAATGTGGACATTATCCCGCTTATTACACATGGCCACATTCTCAACAAAGTAACGACATGACTCCCAATAATAATTGAAATGCTTTTATGGATTTAGAAAAATTGTTATTGATTTAAAAAATAGTTTTTTGTATTGACTTAAATTGACATGCATCCGCTAAGAAAAGTAGTCCGTTGTTACTGTTTGAACTAACGTAACAACGGCAGGAACTGCTTCTATAGTGTTTTTGATTACAGATTTGAAAACATCGTTGCTTGCTTTAAAAGTAGCACAATTCATTATGTCAAACCTTGAAAGATATCCCTGCCCTAATGCCCTATGTCTGGACTGCTGCGTAAAAAGGAGGGTTTCTGACCCATTACTTCTCTTCCTACTTTTTGTCCCCCTCTTCTCCCCGCTGCAGCCTAGCAGTTGATCTCAAAGCACGCTCCCCTCTCCTGCAGGGAGAAAAACTATATTTATATACTTTATATAGGTTGATACAGTAGCCCCTTTTTTTAAATAGTTTTTATAGGTGTTGCCATCTGTTTTGTGTAGCGTGGTTCTACAAGCAAGTCAATGCATTAATTGGGTGATATGGTATCAGAGAGTTACACGGGTCTGTAAATGCAATGAAAACAATTGGCCACAGCAAATAATTTATATTAAACATGTCATTTTTACTTTTGAATACTTTAGTACAAAGGATGTCTTGAATAATTTAAGTGATATATGTGTACACATATAAACCATTAGTCAAAACAGCGCTACATTTGATTTAATTAAAAGGTATAATATGTGGTAAACTGAAGAGCCCTTTGGGAGCCGAAAAAGCCGGCTCTTCTTGGTGAGCCAAATGATCCGGCTCAGCAAGAAGAGCCGGAATTCCCATCACTAGAACAATGACTTCTTCTGCGAGGATTTATAAAAGCAGCTGGATAAAAAAAGTTAGGAAACGCCTCCTTGCTGCGGTCTGCAGACAGACCCATCTCGTAATTTGGGTGAACCGGTCCCTTAAACTGAGACTGATACTCGAGCAAAGAAACTCATTAAACTCCACACAACTGACCCTCCTCTCAAGCCCCCTGCTATTCCCCCCGTAATGTGTTTCCATTAGCAACTTCCAAGAACATCCTGTGAGCTTGGGTTATGACTTGCAGGAAGTGTCAAGCTGCGAGCCTACCGCTAAATCCTCTGGGACATTGTTCAATCTTTCTTACTCATTTCCTCGGCTGATAGAAAAAGATCTAGCACCTGCAAAGAAATGGCAACATGATATTTGATGGGAACACATGTATGGCTCCAATATTTGATGCCATCTATGACCCCAACTGCTTCCCCACTCAGATCCGGATGTGAGGAAGTTCCTTTTAAGGCAACAGAATACATATTGCCCAATTATTGACTCAACAATGAAATTCAGATCTAATTTCTAAGCCACTTCTATTAACTCCACCTTTACAGCCAGCAGGCTCCATACAAAATGTAACATCACACTGGCAGGCAGGGAATATTGAGAGTCAGACTGAAATTGGTGGCTGGATATTTTCAATTTGGGTCTGATTACCTGGTGAGGGGGAATGGCAAGGCAATTTACTCGTCCCATTGGATTGAATGGCCTCACCATAGTGTACAGATGAATATTTTATCAAGGAGCGACAGTATTGAATCTGCAAAGCTTGATGACACTGGAGAATAAACTGCATTCAGAGAAAAACATATTAAAGCAGTTATATTCAGTTTGTGGGTGTTTTCTTTAAAATGTTGCTATAATTTGAGAGCATTTTGAATAGACCCATTTGCATTATCCTTAAGTTTGCTCTTCACACTAGAGGTTGGTTTTACTCGAGATGCTGGAATTATAATTGTTTTAAAAGCTCAGTCCTGGTTTGCTGCTGCAGTGTTCAGTATGCTGTAAAATCAGCAGTATATTACACCATCTCTGACGCATACTTTTACATTTCTGTCTGGCAAATTGGAGATTCTCCATCAATATTGACCTCAAAGGACACAATTGCAATGATTTGCATGCATCTGTAATAATAAGGGGACATATGCTAAAGAATATTACAATTATAATAATAACATTCATGATAGAATATCTAATTTCAATATATCATTATTTCAACATTATTTGAGGTCAAAGGTTCCTTTTACTTTGGTAAACATATCATATTCCCAATGGTCAAAAAGGTTGTTAAATGATTATTGGTTATTCACAATATGAAAAAGACAGACAGCAAACAAAGAATATAGAAGGAGGGGAGATGTCATGAGGTTTTAGAGGTAAGACAAAACCCACATTTGTAGTGAAAGCAATCAACCATGAGTTCCCATTGTCTTGCTATAAAGTATTTGGGAATATTGAAAAGGACATAAGAAGCTACTAAAGAAATACAATACATGTCATCTAGCCTGTCATAAGCAGCCTGAGTTTATTTGTGAGTGCCTGCATGATGCCGGGCATATGATATATTTCTAGGGTGATGAAAGAAAGATGGTTCATGTACTTGTCCTTGCAACAGCCAAGGATAGTGTTGATCCATTAAGTGTCAGGCTGAGAGAGAGGGTTGAACCCAACCTTCTCACAGGAAGACAAACCCTGAGCATAAGATACTGTAAAGAGCTAAACTACTTCACTCCTGCTCAAGAACGATGTTTTTGTCATCTGTTAATTTACCTTGGGTCAGGGTGGTTGTTGTCTACCAAACCTTGAATTATTGACACGTCAACAAATGAATTCAACTGCCAGTCTATAAGTGACAAGGATACTTTAACAGTTAGGAATTAAGTCCAGAAATCATTCCATGTGATGTGAGTGAACCCACCACATCATGTTTGTGTTTACCAAACTGGCTACTCTGAGATCATTTCATGACTAAGGAAGCCAAAAGAGACAAAGCCCAGGTTTCTTTGGATGAAAGGCTTGGTCACAGATTTGTTTGGCAACATTTTGCTTTTCATTCATCAGTTGTGCTGCCAGTCACCATGGCAAATGGCATACTTGTATCTAGTCAAAAGTGAATCTGCCTATTTTACATGGATATTGGGTTTTATTGAGATTCTCTTCTGCCACAGTTCTTTGGTTAAACAGTTTCTTAATTGTCCTTTTAATAATAATAATAATATTTCATTTGGACGGCGCCTTTCATAGCACCCAAGGACACCCTACAGGGCATAGGGGCAATATAGGAACAATTAAAACAGTGGATTTAGTGAAATACCAGCCGGAGTAAAACAACAACCCTTTACTGCAGGGTCGCATGCTCTAGTCCAGTGGTTCCCAAACTTTTTGTGCCCAAGGCACACCAAAGGACAAGTCAAAATCTCAAGGCACACCTATTGTGCAAAATAGCCCTTATAACACGTGTTATCACTCGTATGTAAAATATCTGTAAATGTGCATAATTATTTACAAATGCCAAATAAAATGTAACAAAGACAACTATATTACTCATGAAATATTTAGTAACGAAATATTTCAGAAATGAATTTGAAACGTTATCAAATTAGGCTTCATCAAAGCAGCAACACACTCATTTAAACCAGACAGGTCACAACATTAAAAATGAGACAAAGGAAATTCAGCACAGATAACTGTCAATGCAAGGAAGCTGCATTGTCCATAGTCCTGAACTACAAATTATAAATGTAACATTTCAGCAGAGTCGTTACTAAAAAAAAGTAATATATTACATATTACTTAAGTATTACACTACTTCGTTACTCTCTACATAAAGTAACTCGTTACTTTACTCGCAGGCAGATCACGCAGACTGCTAAAGTTTCAAATGTTCTCTTTAGTTCAGTTTCCATCCTGAATGTTTTCCTATCTGACCATGGCTGTCCTCTGTCTACTGCTATCTGTATATTTTGCGCAGTCTATCTCTGCTCACTCTGTTGCGTCGGCGTGTTCTCCTGCGTGTTGGCCATGTGTTGCACTGGAACCAGACACCGCAAAGACTTCAGCCGAGCACGTACGAACTGCGCATGCGTGAGTGGCAATAACTCTCCTTACCAGCAGGCGGCGGTAGTGTGTATTCGTCATTCAAAACAGGCAACAACCGGAAGACAGAGAAGAAGAACAGACTGTGATATAAACAAACACATAGCGTGTGCGGTAGCGCTCCACCTTAGCATGTGTTCTTTTCAGGTGCTTGTTGGGGTTTGACGTGGTGTTTACAGCAGTGGATAACAGCTTCTGGCCTGGACACAGTTTGCAGCTCGCCGTCACATTCCTGTCTATTCTTCGGATGAACTCAAAGTAATGGGCATACCTCCACCCCTCGAGAGTTATCGCTGACTCAGCCATGTTTATGCAGCACTGCAGGTGGAGATGTAGTCGCGCAGATTACGTACATATAAACCTACAAAGTACTGATATAGTAAATAAAAAAATAATTATTTCTATGTAGTTGTATATTGCAATAATAACGTATGGTTGTCACAAAATCCCACGGCACACCCGGACTTGCCTCACGGCACACCAGTGTGCCGCGGCACACCGTTTGGGAACCACTGCTCTAGTCTATTCAATATCCAATGCAGCTAAAGCATCTACCAGATTGTCTGTGTTCAGTGTCCTTGACTACTACTCTTGGATTTGGCTGTCCTCTTGAAAATGGACCTTGTTGTGCACTCATTAAGTGTTACTGTAATAACTCCTACTTGTAGCAACCACCAAGGACAAGTGGTTTGACAGGCAGATGGATAGCTTGTATGGTGTAGTTACATTTTATTATATCATAGTACACAATTTCTAGAGCTGGATGAATGAAGGGATAGGTTTTCTGGCAAGAATCCTGGCTAGATTAGTACATAGCAGCAGCCAAACATGGAGTAAGCTTGGTTTCCATTTTACTTTAAAAATGATGTTCTGTTCAACCCATCCAGTTGCCGTTTATTTCTTAATTCATACAGTCAAAGATGTAACGTTTTGAAGAATTGGCATAGGGTTAGGGTTAGGGTCAACAACAGGATAGAATGGTATGGCATCACATAATCTCATTTGTAAATGTCAATATGTGTGGAATCCGCTTTTAATCTATGTATGGAAAACTTGTTGAAAAGGTCAAACACATGTATTGATTATTTTCATCTCATTCTCAATCTCATTTTATGTTCTGTATCACGTTAGAATTCTAAATCTCCTTCCATTCGTGGCTTTTGATTACATCTTCTTGAAAGACTTGTTGATGACTAAATCACTATGAATAATAATATGAAGGCTCATTTGGGCCCTAATATAAACAGAGTTCCACTTCCAAGTTGTGATGAAGCAGCCGCATGCCTGCCAACCGTTTGATTCAGGCAGAGCTGAATTTAAAGTGTGTTCTAATGAAAGTATTGAAGCCTTTTGGTCTGTGTGATTCCAGGAGGATATGACCAGTTATGCTAATTGTTGTTGAGTGTGCAAATACACACACAAAATATAGATTTTGGAATAATAATTGGAGATATGACTCATTACTAGGGATGGGTATCGTTTAAAATGTATCGATTCCGATTCCGGTTCTGCTTATCGATTCCGATTCTTATTGATACCCCGTTTTGATTCCAAAATTGTAAAAGAAAGAGGTCAAACGTTTAGATAACAAAAATATCTTTATTTTTTTAAGCTTTAACTGACATTTTTACAAAAAAAATATATACATGCAATACAAATTATTTGCACAACAGCTGTGCTTTATTTTAACTGAGCTATGCCTGTGGCAAGCTATTAACAGGCATTACACTGTGCCTTGTCTTTTTATTTTTTAGAGTAGTGGAGCATCACTTTAGAGCGTTTACCGCGATCCATCTTTGGTGTTATGAAGTGACTGAGTTTGTGAACTGTCTACGGGAGGGCGGGGGGGAGCCTCGCTGCGGGGAAACTGTGGACCTCTGTCGCCGCAATTTACATGATGCCGTTTAAAAAAATTAAGGGCGGTGCCGGTGTTATGCCGTAGGTTGAAGCCTTGCCGTGGATTGAAGCCCTGTTCGCGGGGACGCGCAAAGGTGACGTAATCGCCTGTGTTGAGCGTTCGCCTTATTTTCACCCTTTTCAAAGCTTTTTTCTCTCTTTTGAATGATATATCAGATTAAACAGCAAACGGCTGAATACATAATGTGCATACAATTGCGAGGAGGCTCGTTTTAAGGACACGTTTTTCAGATCTGTCACAATCTTCGTATTGGAATAAACTTACGTTTTTGAGTGTATAGTCCCACTCTGTTATGTTCCTCCTTCCTGCAGAACAGACAATGACAGGATAATATGTGATTTGTCAATAGTCCTATTTCTTAAAACCTTCTCTGTTGTTTAAGTGTCTGATAACCACGAATAGTAAGCAATGATATAACAGTAATGATATCAGACACTGTGTTATTTTCAATCAAGCCTAAAAAATTATGTGTTCAAACTGGCTTCACTCACTTGAATTGCTCCTTTGAATATCATTTTTATATATCCCTACTCAACACATGTTTGTATTGTAATGCCACTCCTATCAACGTCAACGGCCCACTGACGACCGGCTGTTCTGTGATTCTCCAGAACACACAGATGGCCAGTCCTCCCTTACCCTGGCTGTATTCCACGGAAATTGTTTATTTTGTATGGGTACCTGCCCGGCATTTTCTTATCGGTTCTCATCTGGAACCGAGTTTCGGTTCCCAAACCTACTCATTACTCCCCATAAAGTACAAATTTTTCTGCATAATCCGGTGCGTTTTCGTCAGCAAAAGCCAAAGCAGAAGCCAAGAGCTTCTGAGAATTCTCCAGGTGCTTATGGGAAAACCTGTTTGGATAGTTAGTTTGATGATTAGTTTGATGAAGTTTGTCAGAAAAGGGCACAACTTTATCGCATAGAGCCACATTTATTTTTTACATTTTCATTAAATATTTATTCAGGCTGTATAGTTTCAATACAATTATGGTTGGTTTGTATTGTCTTATTGAGTTTTAAATCAAGCCACTTGCATTCTTGCCACAAAAATGTAAAAGCCCAACATATAATGTATTGATATTCACTGGCTATCAACCTCTTTAAAGCCTCCAGTTAATGCATCTCATGCATACTCTTAATGGGCTGCTTTGTATTTTCTACCCACGGGCCACTGGTAGACTTCTGGGGAGAGAGCAGCTTCAATTCAATTAAAACTGGAACTTTGGTGACTCCTGATCCAATCAAGCTCTTGGCTGGGGTCCATGACCATGACGTGAATGATAATGCCGCCGAAGACAATTGCAGAAACAGACAAAAAGACGACACACTGCAATCTGGCAGGCAGTGATGGCAATTTAATAGCACTGAGATGACATTAAAAAACAGTGACACAATTCATATGTCTATAAGCTATTGTGGCATGATTGCCAGGTGTCTAGAGACTGCAGTTATGATTTTTCAGTTGATAGAAGGAAAGGGTGAGGCAAACACAAGCCTCCCCCAATGCTGCACTACTCCGTCAGGCTGATGGAGGAGAGATTGGAGAGAATTGGGAGATGGAGATAATTACATTTGAAGGTAAATTTGATTAAATGTTTGTACTTATAATACAAATAATGGTTTTGGAATTGATCTCCTTTCTTTCATAAAGGATGGTCCAGTGTGTCCTATGCCTAAAGGAGATACAATGGAAGCTTCTTTCCTATCATCTACAGAATTTGAAAAGCTCTTGGCTGGCAATTAATACTACCGGGTAATTTCACTCTCTTAGGAACCATTCTACTATAAGCAAACAAGTCTATTTGACAGTAACCCAAGTGTTGAGGCACTTTGGGAAATGGCATCACTCTTCAGACCCAGAAGTTGTCACATAGTCCCCAAATAGCACATTTCATAATTGTTCAGTTGTTTGTCACACAGACTGATTAACTGTTCTTTACAATTAATATATATTACATTGTCTAAAGCCAGACAATTATTTTGCCAGTATTTGTTTTGCCTTCAAAATCATCTCAATCAATGTTATGCTCAAGACTACACAAATTGTAAGCTATGCACTGCCAATAGGCCTTATGTATTGTTTTTGAGATTTTAGGTTACTAATA
The DNA here is from genome assembly GCF_902827115.2 of Pseudochaenichthys georgianus. Lineage (NCBI taxonomy): Eukaryota > Metazoa > Chordata > Actinopteri > Perciformes > Channichthyidae > Pseudochaenichthys > Pseudochaenichthys georgianus. The sequence goes on along the minus strand of NC_047511.1, from coordinate 15,637,929 downwards.
CTTTTATGAACCGAGGGCATTAGCATTAGGATTGTTGTTGTTTATGAGGTGAGGTGAAGTGTACTAGTGTGTAAACATTACATGGCCCAAATTGCTCCTGTGGGGATTGCCCACAGTATTGAGTATGTAAGTCGCTTTGGATAAAAGCGTCTAACAAGTGACATGTAATGTAACATCTGCCTTTTAAATACAGTTGCCCATGATAAGTGTACATTTGATTTGGCCTTACACTTTCGACTTACTTTCAATCACAATCATTTTACCTCCAGAGGTCACAAGTTGTCAACCAAACGCTAGCAGCCTTATTGAAAAAAGGGATTTGTAACAGCATCTTCCTTGATCTCAGGAAGGCTTTTGACACTGTTGACCACCAAGTGCTCCTTACAAAGCTGACTCATTTACATTTTTCAGTTGTTTCAATACATTGGTTTAAGTCTTACTTATCGAACAGAAAACAGTCTGTTTTGGTCAACGGTGCCAAATCCCCCTACCTTGTCAACCCTGTTGGGGTTCCACAAAGTTCCATTATTGGACTGTTACTTTGTTCACTGTACATTAATGACTTGCCTAATGTATGTCCTGAGTTGAATGTGCAAATGTATGCCAATGATGCGGCATCTGTATACATGGGAAAAATACTGAAATAATCTCATCTCTCAAATGCTTTGGACAAGGTTCAACACTGGCTGAACAACATTTGCTTACAGTTAAACGTCAAAAAAACAGTATGCATGATGTTCAGTAAACGACCAGTCAAAATCGAAGGATCCAACATATTTTTAAACGGAGCAGAAATAGAACTAGTCTCCCACTTCAAGTATCTTGGAGTCATACTGGACTCGAACTTGACTTTTAAGAAACATATCAAGAAAGTATCCAATACCATTAAATTCAACTTGCAACATTTTAAACAAATTAGACCTTTCTTAACTGTCAATGCTGCAAAGTCAGACCTCCACTGTATGATTCTATCTCACATTGAATGCTGTTTTACAAACTGGTCGTTTGTTTGTGCCACAAACCTGAAACCCATAGAACAGCTGTACAAGAGAGCTATCAAGGTTTTTGACAGAAAGCCAAAGTCACACCACTGTACCATCCTTGAAAAACAAAATGTCCTGAGTTTTGACAATTTTAAGTCTTTTAAAAGTATGTGTTTCTTTTATAAATGTTTACATGGACTGGCCCTCCCTTCGGGAATTCATCCACAAAAAACACACTGGACGCTGCACTAGGTCAGAAACCAGAGGTAGACTGTGAGGTCCACCGTAGACGGACCAAATGTCCTCTCCATTAAAGGCAGCTCATTGTGGAATAGCCTCCCAACTGAGATATGGGATTGTCCCTCTCTCAATAGCTTTAAAGGTCAACTCAAAGAATGGTTGAGAAACAAAGAGATGTGCAATCACCGCTAACTGCACTTTAACACAGGGGTATCTTCTCTTGCACTTTACATGTCGTTGCTGCTATATTGTACTACCATGTCATAAATAATTGTGTATGCTGCTCTTGCTCTTTTTGCATATCATGTATTTATTGTTGCTATGTTTATTGATGTCATGTTCTTATATGTTGTATGTGAGGCCGGACTACGGATGGAAATGAGCTCAAAGCTAAAATCCGGCATATTTACACTTGAAGCATTATTTGTCTTAAGTGTTCATTTATGTGCATTTTCCCTGTTCAAATAAACGAATAGATGAAATGAAAAAATCTTGATTAACCTTTGCTGCAGTCTGTGCTCCAGCACAAAGAGAAAATATTCCCAGGTGCTGGCTGTAACAAGGAGTGATTTGGTCTCATGATTTGGAGTTTTCTATTACAAAATCAGAGGAGTTTCCTGTCACAATATTAGGGTTGCATATAGAGTACATTTGTGCAGTAACGATTTTACTTTTTGCATTTGTGAAGAAAGCACACAGAGTATTGTATATGTCACTCTCTAATCCTTCAGCAGCTACCTTGTTTGACCGCCTCTTGCGGCACCACAGCCTGACACCTCTGCAGCACAGAGCTGAGCCTCTGTTTACGCAGTTGTGGGATATTACAGTCTATGGATATTATCCATCCCTGCAGAGATAACTGACTGGTTGATGGCTAGAGCCAGACAGTGTCACATCTCCAAAATGTTGGATCCAGGCTTCCTATATTTCAGGTATTAACAACTGCTCAAGAAGATGACTAATTGTGGCCTTTTGCCTGCTGTGACCTTAAGCTTTTAATTAAAAGCTTTGTAAAGGGTAAATTATTGGGCATTTCTCCAACTACACTCATTAGGTAGCTACAAGAGCACCTTTTAGCCTTTTGTGCGAATGGGAAGTTACAGTGCCTCATGAACAAGCACTGTTGCTAAGGATTTCAGAAACTTTTGATCAGAGACTTTTAAAAGGCCAGTTTGTTTTGTGATCGCAACACTAATGCAGGCCTTTTGACTTTTTAAGCTATTTTCACTGTCGTAAACACATTAACAATGTCATCATAACATCACAAGAGCTTGGCTTATTGTGCCACCTTTTTGGTCTAAGGTTTTTCTTAACTAAGGACCAGCTGTCTTTAAGTTTTTTTTCTTGTCTTGATATTCCAATATAAATCTACATAGCTAATATTATCGCAGGTTTAATGCCATGAACATTGGCAACAACCAATAGCGCCCTATCAAGCACCTTATAGGAAGCAGCAAACCAGGAAGACCATAATGGACTTCGTAAAGGGACATTGTTGACAAATCTCTGTTCGGTTTGGACTATTGTTAGGAGATTTAGTGGACAACTCGTCCGCTTTCTTAAATCTCCTCGCGTCCCTACACAAGCCGTTATCTTACATGAAGGAAACCCAGAGCATACAAGTAACCGTTTAACAATAATCCACTTTAATGGTAATTATACAATGCAATACAATCAAATACATTACCATACACAACCATATCGTATCATATGTGCAATGTCAGGAGTTTGGCCTACTCCTGGCTCCTGCCCACAGGCCGCCACAACCTTCCAGTCCGAGCGACGCGAGGAGAGAGAGAGAGAACAGCAAGCCGGATAGGCTTTCATACCAAATGATACAGGAGGGGGTGGAGTTTAAGGACAACTGGTCCAGTCATCTCAAACAAACACCTCTGACCCTCACTGTCTCCTATTTCTGCAGCATCCACACATCCCCCCCATCACATTCCAGAGACCACAGCGGGGTCTTGTTCCAGCTCCCCCACAGCAATAACATCCTTAACAGCCCTTCACAGTTTGCATGAATACATACAAATATTTCCTTACAATTCCCTCTTTTGCACTCTTAAAATAGAGTGCAATTTACACAAGGCACTTGCAAAAAACTGCATCCTTGTCTGCTGAGTCTCCATACTTTTTATTCTCAGTGTCCACAGTGAAGGGCACTCCGTCCAGGCTCTCGTTGCAGATGACGCAGCGGAAGCAACCGGGGCGGTAAGACCTCCCCAGGGCCTGCCGGCCTGCATGTCCATGATTAGATGTCCACCTGCGTTGCACTTGTCTGCAGACTGCTGGAACCCAGAGTACAGAAAGTCCTCTTCACAGAAAACCCTTCCTGCGTCATAGTAGAACGCCTTCCCTCTCAGCCTTCGACTACAGGCGCTGCAGGTGAAGCAGCTGTCATGGTAGAGGCTGCCCTTAGCTTGGCAGGCCTGGCTGGCTCCATACACCGTCTTGTTGCACTTAACCCACACTCCTGTTTCAGCGGAGAGTGGAGTCCCCTGTGATCCGCTGACGGCGGCTTCTGGGCTGCCTGCTAGAGAGATGTCTTCCTTCTCCTCCGGCTTGCTGATGGCGGCTTCCGAGTCGATGCTGAATAGATGTCCTCCCGATCTTCCTTCTCCGGTCCGATGATGATAGCATCCGAGTCGACCTCCATGATGAGAGCCCGATCCGTCCTGATGTCGTCTAGGGTCCTCGCAGGTGTTTTCCCCCGCCGCACACTGGCTCCGCACAGTGGTACCAGTTGTCCCCCTTTCCTTGTAGGCGGACGGCATGGGATGTCCTCTGGGTCACTCGGTCGGGGCCGGAGAGCCTGGGGTTGACAGTCAGCCTCCTGCGTCTCGGGTCCCCCTTTTGGCATCCACAACCTGTGTGGAGAAATCTGATACAAATCCCTCAAGCCTACGCTCCGGGCTCTGGGGCCCTCGGCTGTTTGACCCACCAGTGCGTGGCAACTTGGAGCCTGTTGGTGGGGTGTCTTAAAACAACAGACGTGTGTGCACAGGTTTTCTAAATTAATTGTGCTGCTTCAGAATCTTGGACTGTGCCCACTAAATAAGAACCCCAACATCTTTAGGTAAACTAAATAACATATTTCAATAGCTCTGAATTTCTGACAAGCATCTGTATTTATTTTTAAATGAAATCCCTGAGATCCCATTAAAAATCTAAAAATATGATTTGAACTGTTAATGTTTCTGGTAAAGAAACACACTAATCTTATGGATTCAAAAACAACCAAAATCACAATACTAACAAAGTGAATGGCTTCCTGGTGATACTGCTTCTACCCGTCAGTTCTTAGATATTATCCCACTGAAAAAATGAATACAGAATTCCCACCAACTGTCATCAAATGTCTTTCTAAATGTAGATGAAATGTATATCCCCATAATGACCTAAACAATAAAGTCTATGGCTTTTACTTCTTTACCAGACTAGTTACATGATGTTGTCCAAATTACATTGTGTCTCATTACATTACTATGTTTTAGCTTAACTGTAAATATGTTCTTTCTACATTTCAAACCTCAGTTACTTTAATACCTGTTGAAACATTAGTTGACACATTACTCACCGGTCAGCCTCTCCAGTATTTCATTCTGGACTTACATCTCTCTGGTAGCCCCTTGGCCACTAATTCTCTACCTGTGTTACCTGCTATAACTCAATCAATACTAGAGACATGTCAACATTCACCAAACAGCCTCTTATCCCCAAATATGGAGCAGGTCAATTCTAAAACTGTCAATCAATGGTCAGATTGAACAATGGAGTTGGGCAGCAGGTTCCTTTCAGTCCCTAAATGAAAAATGTACATTGTAAAGTTTACACTCCCCCTTTTTTACACATTCTCATGTGTAAACAAAAACCTGTATGGGAAGAAAACCTTCAGGTCATAATGGATTATAAGACAATACCAAACATTTTTCCCAGTAAACACTTGAGAGTGTTTCTCTCCATCATTCAGTCCTAAAAGAAACAGAATTCCAAATGTCATAGTTTGAGTTTCACATTCTTCAAACCGCCACCTCCTGTGGGAGTGAAACATCATGAAGCAGATTAGATACGGTTTCCCCTTTTGTGCAATGTTAGGAAACCTCTCATTTCACACATTATTATCACCCAAAAATAATGTGTTAGTCCAAAACATGCTTGATTAGTCATCGTTTTAAATCATGCAGTTGCACTGATCAGGTGCAGACCTACACACACTCACACTCACACTGTCAGGTTGTAAAGTCAGGTTTGGTCAGGTTCACCGCAGAGTCAGTCATTGACAGTGCCTTCCCAAGTTACCCTGTCGGTCAGTTGGTCTCAGTCTTTTTGGCCATGTGTCGTGCTCTGCAGAGACTATGATGTTCCAGCACAGGCCAGCATCCTCCGTCTATACAAATCTGTATATATGGAGCGCCATCATTTATTAATTCACAATTACAACTATAATGTTCAAGATATCTCCAACCCCTCCTTGCTGTTTCCCACATTCCCTGAAAAGTGTCTAGCCAAAAAAATGTCACTTCCTTATTGTACTATTACTATTACTGCAATTCATTTACACCTAATTAGTATTAAAATGACTAATAGATCTATTTCAGAAACATGTGTACATCACTATCTTGTGTCAAAACATTACTAGGATCTGTAAAGATCTGCTATTTATTCCATAACTCATTCTATCAATGTATCTTCAATTCTGGTGCACTTAAAGAACAATGTTACCCTCTTTAACAGTGCGTGGAACTCTGGGTGTCTGAACATGAAACCAGTACCTCAAATTGAAATACTATATTTTGTTTAGAACCAGCTTTCCCTTCAACATGACCTATATAAATAAATATTTATCTGATCTTATAGAGCTGTTACTAAAACTCTCCCTTTGAACTGATCAATACTGTAACAAATTAAAACACTACCAAATTCACACACGAATAAAAAGTCCAGTGCATACTTCCTTCATGCCCCCCCCCCCCTTTTTTCTTTTATCAGTGTGTATTAGACTGATTTTCCACTTCCCTTTAATAGTTCCCCTCTTTTCCGCTATTTTTATTTACCACTTGACTAATTTATGGTCCATACATCTTCTTATCTTCACTTATTTATCAAGTCAATTCAAGTTCTTTACAATACATTAGTAGATACCTTGTGGAGTCTTCACAATAACTAATCCCCTCTAGGATATGAAATCCATTCATCTTCAAGCAGATACTATGTCCTTATTTATGTTTTGTTCACGATAACAATGGTATAACAACCACATGTCATCAATTCTGGTCCACCTAAAAACCAATGTTAAACTCTTTAGCAGTGTGTGGAACCCTGGATGTCCGAACATGCAACCATTACTCCCTCCTTTATCAAGGATTTAAAACAGAAGTCATTTCATATTTCCTATGGTAATAACTATGCTACAATGGTGAAATCAATTATTTAGATTGGAATACGATATCTGGCTTGGCACCAGCTCTCCCTTTAACATTATCCATACAGATAAAGATTTGCCTTATAGAGTGGTTCCTAAAACTATCCCACTACTTTATTCACACGTGAATAAAAATGTCAAAGAATATTTTGTTAACCTGATGAAAAGATTGAAGAATATGGTTGTACTCTGAACCCTCAGTGTGTTCTCATTTTACTCTAATAGTTTACTGCTATTTTTAATTTAATAAATCTTTCTGTCTTTACGTATTTATGCTTTAAATGTGCGTTTTGTGAATAAGTGTGTTTATGTGTAAACTCACTCATTCCCGGTTTCCTTTTCTCCTCCTCTGGTTTTCTCAAGCCATGACCCCGGCCTCCTCACTTCTAATCGACCATGCCTACTCCTCTGATTCTGTGTTCTCTTCAGTCCATCAGCTGTAGCCATTGGCCCAGTTACATCTGCATGCGCCCTCATGCCAATGTTCTTGCACTGCTTTACATTTCATCTCCTCCTTTACAGTCTCCCTGCTGTTTTTATGGAGGGCGGATTCTGCTCTCATGTCCCACACTTTGCGCCTGTGCTCAGCTTGGAACTTCATGGTCCCGTCTGAGGGACTGATGAGCGTAGATCTCTGCCCGTCAGCATGCTGTTTGGTTCTGGATGCCACAGGTGGAGATAGTTCTGGCTGCAGTCTTGTTGTTGTTATTTCAGCTCTGGTTCTCTGTCTGTTCGATGGAGAAGGAGGAGTCTCCTGTTGGGTTAGGTCTTTTGTCTGCTTGGAGGGTCGGGATCGTAGCCTTTTCTAACTCAGAGGGGGAGTCCAGGTCTCGGGACGCATTACCTATAAAAAATCTAGCACACTGAGGTTAAATAAATCCAACCCTTTCCACTCTGACTCTTTGTAATCATACTATCTGTCTTAATTGTTAAATGCCATCTAAACAACCTAAGTGATGTCTACTAATGATATTACAAAAACTCACTCAAAAAATTGTTTCATCCATTGCTACATATTTACCCAACAACTCTTTCAGGAAACCATTTTCTCCTATAAATTGAAAAACATACATGTTCCCAGCATCACATATTCCACACACTACGAGAGAACATCTTCATATTTTCTCCAATATTTTAAGCTAGTTTCTATAGCAAGATTATCATGTGTGACATAATAATCAGATGTCTTGTTTGCTAACCAAGAATATTAAACTTTAAAATCTCTTTTGACCAGTTGAAGTCCTGCTTACTTCATCCTTAAACTCTTCTTTAATTTGAAACCAAAAAAGGTCTTCCTTCTCCACCATGATCCTATCTCTATATCAAAGTCCAGACAAACTGATGATTTATCTTCAGAAACCATGAGGAATGACTCATAAAACACTATTCTCCCTTACTTCAGTTCTAAATCAAATGAGCCAGACAGGAAACCCCCTTTAACCACTTGAAATTGTTTATCTAAGTTGTGTTGCAAGCAGGTTAGATCTGTAATGAATTAAAATCAATATTTTAAGGACGCAATATAAGTTAAATATATTGTTAAGCTAATTACTGTTTTATTGTGAAGGCCTCTCTGGCGAACAGCGGCCTTTGGCTTTTATTTTGAAAGGCCGTTCCGGAACAGCGAGTCCGAATCCTAGAAACACGGCAAGTTGACAATCGTTCTAATGCATTAACTATAGTCGTGAAAGAGACAAGGAGGGTGAAGGCGTGTGGAAGCAAGCAATGAACTGAAAATGCCACCAATCCTGTTTTAACGTGATGGCGCACATTGCAAACCTAAGTGCCCTGTCATAACTGACAAGTGTTAAAAAACCTTTCTGCTTATCCCTTAGGCCACTACTTTTTGTTTTATTCATAACCTAAAAATACAATTGTGATGAATAGCTTGCTTTTGTATCATTACATTTACCAACATAAAACAAGGTCTGTACTAATCAACAATGACAACCTACAGACAGCTCATTTAGTTAAATATACGCAATATATTGACTTCGCTTTTATTTATCTGACTTAATTAACGTGCTTCCCCCCCTTTCAGCCACTAGATGGCAGCAGCAGAGCACAAATGAGCTTCACTCTTCTGAGCGAATGTCTGATTATCACAGACAATCGGTCACACAGGTTATTTGGGTAAAAATCACACAGATGTATTCCCCGTACAGTTTGTCCGGCTTGATAACGTGCTACATATGTCGTCACGCAGGACTCTCTGCCTACCTTGCGATCAACGTTATGTTTACGTCAGCCTTTCAAATTAATTTTTACAGACAAGGGAAACGGGAGCCGGTCTCGTCACAATGTAGGTGACGTTAGCGCTCTCTCCCAAGGATTTAACAGATAACAGTCCACTGACACTTTCGCTTATTCGGTCTCAGACTGCTATTTTACCCCCAGTTTTAAACGGCGGCTCGATCTGAAAATATCGAGCGTCCAGGTTTCGTCGTGTGGGAATCACACCCGACAACCCACGAACTGCACCGTCTCTACGCCACTTCAGGAATCAACTACCTGAGATCCACGCTAACTGCTTTTATTTCTCGTCACGCAGGACTCTCTATACCTTGCGATCAACGTTCACGTGTTATATATAACTTTCCTAACATGGTAAAAAATATGCATTGTATACTCCATTCAAACTTCAAAAACACTCTGAAACGCCTACAGACAATCCTACAGGGCCCTGCTATTGTCCGAGGCGTCTAAAAGTGCTTGTTCCCGACCCAGTGTGGTCGTCTGAATCCTTCCACAGCTCATGTTTATTCAGAAACGTCGGAGGTCACCATTTGTTAGGAGATTTAGTGGACAACTCGTCCGCTTTCTTAAATCTCCTCGCGTCCCTACACAAGCCGTTATCTTACATGAAGGAAACCCAGAGCATACAAGTAACCGTTTAACAATAATCCACTTTAATGGTAATATACAATGCAATACAATCAAATACATTACCATACACAACCATATCGTATCATATGTGCAATGTCAGGAGTTTGGCCTACTCCTGTCTCCTGCCCACAGGCCGCCACAACCTTCCAGTCCGAGTGACGCGAGGAGAGAGAGAGAGAGAGAACAGCAAGCAGGATAGGCTTTCATACCAAATGATACAGGAGGGGGTGGAGTTTAAGGACAACTGGTCCAGTCATCTCAAACAAACACCTCTGACCCTCACTGTCTCCTATTTCTGCAGCCTCTGCAGCATCCACACATCCCCCCCATCACATTCCAGAGACCACAGCGGGGTCTTGTTCCAGCTCCCCCACAGCAATAAAATCCTTAACAGCCCTTCACAGTTTGCATGAATACATACAAATATTTCCTTACACTATCGAAACAGAAAAGCCACTGGCAGAGTTAACAAAAGTGCCTCTTTTCAATTTGTCCTCCCATTGCACGATCTAGTGGAGAAGGGTAAAAAAATGCATTGAAATTGCTACATCCCTTGAAATCTGTGGTGAGCATAATATGCTACAGCTAGCTAGCTTGCAAACATCACAGTTTACGTTAGCTACCGGAATGCTTGCTGTTAGCCTACAGCTAAATGTACTTTTCAGCTTGCCAAGGTTAGCACTAGTTCTACTTTTCGCCTGCAAGGAAGGTGTATTTGGTAGTTTAGCTTCCTGCTGGATTAGGTTAAAATTAAAATAGTTAAAAAATAGCTTATTTTCAAAACAATGTCTAAAAGCATATTTAAGTATAGCAAACTCTCAAAACACATCTTTGTTTTGTACTCAATTGAGAGTCTCTAACCGAACAGGAAGAGAGAGAATGGAGTATGTTGATGAAACACAACAAAAGGGCTTGGTCATTGACTTAATGAGATGAGTAAAGGGTTAATTTGACTTAAAATTGAGTTTGGCTTGCTGCACAATTTCTCTATAATCCCGTTGCTCAGAAGAGTGGGTAAAACAACCCTCCACTGAAGTTCTGTCACATATGATGAAAAACAAAACACAAAGCTTTACCTCGTGCCAAAAAACACCCATAAAATAGATAAAACATAAATGAGTAACCAATGATAACAGGAAATAAAAAATGACATTTCTGGCAGCTACAGCTGGCCTGACAACAGCAGCGCGTAATCTATCAGCTCTCATCAAGCACAGCAATGATGCCATCAAATAGGTCCCAAGATTCTGGCTCACATAGGCAAAGTGCCTTGACCTAGGGATCAACTTGAATGACATATTTTCCTTAGCTTGAAAAAAACATTGTTTGGTTTCCTGGAAGTCTGTTGATTACTCTACTCCAGAGCTGTGTACGTGTTGGAAGGCACAGAGTGGGAGGGAGTGGCAGCCTGAACTGGACAGGAATGTTGTTCCAGTGATTGATGATTTCAAAGTGGACAGTGGTGGGGATGAGCTGCGTTCATGTTTGGCTGTGTGGAGGGAATGTGTTTGTTAACATGTAGTTTTAGTAAGAAGACTTGTCATTTCTTGTTGCGTGCATGCCCGGCGCCGTGGGAGGGCCAGGCCCCCGGCAAACCCCGGGGCTGAGTTAGCGAGCCCAATCCTTGACTCATCAAGGCGGCCGCCACCAACGCTGTCCTCCGAGGCACAGCTCCTTGTGCCCCCGTTGCCCTGTACCACACCCGCCAGCCTCCTCCTCCTACTCCACCACTACAGACGCTACCTAGCAGCACATCAACTATTGGGCCAGCAACCGCTCAAAGACCAACAGCCCCAGATGATCTTGGGGTTAATAAACCCAACCAGGTGAAACTGGATCGTTATCCAGGGAGATTATTTTCAGGAAAGAAGCACACTTTTGCCGCTGCATGGTACAACAACAGACCATGGCTTGAATATTCGTTAAAAGCAGATTACCTTTTATGCCTTTTGTTTCTCCTGTAGAAAATTTAAAGTCAATACTTCATCTGATGCGGCTTTTACTGTCAAAGGTTTTTGCGACTGGAAACATGCATTACAGACTGATAAAGGACTGCTAAGGCATGCCGCATTAAAAGAGTTTGAGGAGAGAGAGACAGATACGCGAGGAAACAAATAAGGAAATTAGTACTTTGGTGCAGATCAGCTGGCACGGAACCGTTATTACATGTCAGCTGTCGTTGATATTATAGCTTTTTTAGCTGTCAACCAACTCCCTCTCAGAGGTGACCACGATTCACTCCACAGCATGTCCGAGTCAGGCAGTGGGCTCTTCCTATCGCTGTTTGAGTATACGCTGCACAAAGATGCAGAGTTGGCCAAAAGAATGGAAAGCATTCCCCACACAGCAACATACACCTCTCACGACATGCTAAATGCCATAATAGAACTAACAGCAGTTAATCATCTCCGTCTCTACTATTTCTCTCCGAGTGCAACGATGAGGAAGCTGCCATCCTTATGTGCCTTGCTCGTGATTTACCAGTGTTTGTGCTGCCACGCACACAATGTTTCAAAAGTGGTTTCTATGTTGCCCTTTATTTGTGTATGTATTTGCGATAACAGTGTGCGTCTTTGCCCAACATTGGCCTTGCTGTTTGATATATATTTTGTGCCGCAGTCCCGCAGCATATGACGGTTGTGTGTGCCCTCCCATGAAAATCATATGCTCTCCCTTTAGATTTGTTCTGGCGCCGGTGTCAGTATCAACCTGATCTCACCAGAATGCGTGACTCCACCACGACTCCTTAACACCGCATTGCGTGGTGGACTCACGAACTTTGTTACATTTACGTGTCTGCACCACGTAAACAACCCCAATGTAAAGTGAATGAGGCTCTTTTGTCGTGGTGCACACACGCATTTCTACAACGTCCTGCAGTGAGCTTTTATTCTATAAAACGTTTTTAAAATCTACTTTATAGCTTGTAGTAACTCACGGGAGGCTTCTTTTATTTTATTTGTATTCATAATAATTTTTATTTTTCGTCAGAATGTATTATGGTGCATTATTTACGATTTTTTTGTTCTCAAAAAACAGTGCATTGTGTGTAATACAACTGTGATTTTTATTAAATTAGTTAGTTTTTAAGGACGGCCAGAGCTTCTGCTGTGTCCAATAGATTGTTCCCTTTAGTTAACGTTTTTTAAAAGAACATTATATTCCTATTTGATCATGTCCCCTTTATTGTATTACGGAGAGCAATGTGAGCGTCCATTCCCATTGGATAACGGAGGATTTTACACCCGGAAGTAAGTATTCCCCTTACTGTCGATTGATTTTACAGTGATATCTGCACTACTCATCGACTAAAAAACACCAGATTATCCTTGTTAATTACACAACATTGATTGGTTTAAATTGTGTGCAATGCTTTTGTAATTTTCCCCTTCGATTCGGAGAAACAAATATGTGTTCAGTTTAGGATGGCCGAAGACACTACACTACCCAGAATCCTAAGCTATCGTTTGGGACTACACCATGTGCTTTGCTTGACAAACCCCGAGATTTGTCCTCAAGCTCTGTGATTGGATGTTGGAGTGGCAGTGCGCGAAGTTTACGCTGAGCGACAAACAGCATTTTGAAATGGAATGAAACCCATCGACGGCACACTATTCAAAACAGGAATCGAACGTCTCCTACCCCCCCCCCCCCCCCTTAGGTCACAGGCTCCTCCAACAGTGCAACACAATAAAACAGATACACAGACAAAATAGTGCAAGTCCATACAAAAGGAAAAATAGTAAAAAGTGAAATAGTGCAATAAGAGTCTATACAAGGGATTGGAATATGATATATTAGACAAATAATTTCTAAGTAGCAGCCAGATTAATGCTATGGATGTTATTTCAAAGTTCAGGTGTTTAATAGTCTTATGGCCTGTGGGATGAAACTGTCCCTGAGTCTGGTGGTTTGAGTCCGGATGTAAGATAAAATAAGATAAGATGGTACTTTATTGATCCCAATTTGGGACATTGTTTTTGTTGCAGCAGCATAAAATACAAGGTATTTTACAATAAAACAAAACCACAAATAAACAAGAATAGAAAAAAAAGAAAATAGAAAATATACATGTTGAAATAGAAAATATACATGTAGATATTATATTATGCAAATATACATATTCAAAAATATGACAATGGAATATGGAATATCAAATATTGAACAGATTATATATGTGTAAAATGTACAGCAAGGTTGTATTACAAGAGAAACTATGGAGCAGAGAGTTCTCTTCCAGACAGAGGTGATTTATTGCAGTGGGCAGGAATGTGTTCCTGTATCGGTCCTTGTGACAGCGGAGCTGCAGCAGTCTGTTGGAGAAGGAGCTCCGTTGTCTGCAGCTGCAGGTGGAGAGGATGGGTGGGGTTATCCATCATGGACAACAGCCTGTTCAGTGTCCTCCTCTCCACCACAGCTTCAAAGGGGTCCAGCTTGATGCCGATGACAGACCCAGCTTTCCTGATCAGTTTATTGATTCTGCTGGTGTCACCGGCTCTGATGCTGCCCCCCCAGCAGACCGCAGCAAAGAAGAGTGCACTGGCCACAACAGACTAGAAGATCTCCAGCATCTTGCTGCACACGTGGAAGGATCTCAGCTTCCTCAGAACATAAGCCGCGTTCACACCGCAGGACTTTCCCTGGTACTTTAGTTCTTTAGTTCCGTTAGTACCAATAATGTCGCGTTCACACCGCCGGGACTATTCAGTGCCGGGAACTCTTTTGGAACTCTTTTGGTACTTTTTAGTCCCTGCTAGAGAGGTGGTACGAACCTGGTGACAAAAGAGTGCCAATTTCTATTCTATTTCTATTGGCTGGGCGAATTGCAAACCACGCCCCGTTAGACTCTGAATTTGTTTTGTTAGGCAGCCATTTTTTTCCTTGCTACAAAACCACATCCACACCTGAGCGAGTAGTTTTTTTGTACTTTAAAGCAGTTATGACCACACGTACTACAACACCGGAGCGGTGGAATGATGAGGAAGTGTCGGCGCTTCTGGCAATTTACTCCAAGGACGGGATGCAGCAGCTTCTACAGAAAGCAGTTCCCAACTCCAAATGTTTTGAGCGATGTTCGCTACTTGAGCTGGGAATCGTGCACAGTGCACACGGATGCCGGGTAAAAATAAAGAAACTCAGGCAGGACTATAAAAAAATTAAAGACCACAATAATAAGAGTGGTAACGATTTTCTATTGTTATTATATATATATATATATTGCCACTGTTTTTTAATACTGACACCTAACTTGCACTAAGGCGTGTCTGCTGCTATATATATTGCCACTGTTACATTGTTTTGAAACTACTTACACTTTATTTTACATTTCACACTGTTATTTAACTTCAATTTACATGCATACGACACACCTGGAACAGCATGATGCCGTTATTGTTATGTCTTGACTGTGCAATAAAACAAACAAACTGGCGAAGCTTTATTTATTGTGTCCCACCCCAAATTTGCAGAATAGAAGAATGTGAGAGCAGACAGGTGTCGGTGGTTGAATTGATCAGAAACACAAGTCTTACACACATGTAATTTATCATGTCATTTGTTTTAGATAAATAAGGGAAAAACACCAAACAAGGGTTGATGTCCTTTTCCAAAATCAGCCTGAGGGGGTAATATATAATAAATACATAAAGATAAAGTCCATTGTTATAATGGGGTATTTTATTTGTAAATTACCCTTATGAACTCCATCATGTCTGAGGTCGGAAAGTAAACAAACGCCTCAAACAGCGGGTGGGCTTTATACCCCCTCCCCCCCCCCCCGTGTAGTTCTTCTTCTCTCGTTTTTTTGTTGTACTCGCCGTGAAGTGGTTTTGCGGCCTGCCAGTAAACCCAGAGAAGAAGAAGACGAAGTGACGTCAGCGTAATTGTGCCTCAGGGAAAGTACTGCGGTGTGAATGCGATTGGCACTAGCCCCCTGGCGGATTTAGTGCCGTGGTACTTTAGTGGTACTTTAGTGCCGGCACTAAAGTACCGCAAGTCTTGCGGTGTGAAAGCGGCTATAGAGTCTGTTCATCCCCTTCTTGTACACAGCGTCAGCGTTGATCCTCCAGTTCAGCCCATAAGTGCACTTCCAGGTACTTGTAGTCCTCCACAACAGCCACATCCTCTCCTAGAATGCGGCTGTTGTGCCAGACGGCAGCAGACAGAACAGTTTGTGGCTGGGGTGACGGGGGTCTTTTATAATCCTGAGGGCTTTCTTTAAGGTTAACCAGGTATTTTTACTCCACTACGTTTATTTTAGTTACTTTACAGATTCTGATTAATGATGTGAAATATAAACAACCCTTAAAGCAGACTTTAGTTACACCTGAGTAAAATACAGGGAAGGTGATTGTCAAGTGCCAACAATCAGGAGAGATATTTGATTGGAGGACTGGCTTATCTAAAGCCAGTTGAGTAGCACTTGAAATGTTTTGGCTCTATGAAACCTGATGTACTTATATGATTCTGTTTTCTTCAAGCTTGTATTTTGTTGGTCGAATGCACTTATTGTAAGTCGCTTTGAATAAAAGCGTCAGCTAAATGCAATGTAATGATTGTTGGTGCTTGAGAAGACTAAATATTTATCTGCAGATCCCTATAAAGTATATACATTACTCGTTATTCTCTACAAATAGTTAATTAAAAACTGTATATAATTGCTATTTTGGACATACCTTTTCAAGATTTCAATATTACTCAAAACGTGTAATAACGTGCTTTAACCAGTATGGGTTAAAAACATCGGTTAAAAAGCTGTCAAGTTTACAGTGTTAACAAAATAAAATATACTGCTGTTTCTGGTTTAGTTTACGACGGATATATTCTGTTATTGTTTTTGATATTTGTAACACAAAAGCGATGGAAAAACCCACAGCAACACAGAAAAGATGGTCTTAACATGAGTAGTTAATAAAAAACAATAATATCAAAACAAATTATTACTACTAACTTTATTGTGAAATTAAAACAGAACGGTAAAAGAATAGTTTCCGGTCTATTTTGAGGCCAAAGATCTCTGTAGATAAATAAAGAACTACGACAGATGTGTAATATTTACAATGCATTCATGTGATGACTTTCAAAGAGTAAAGCAAGCACTGCTGAATAAACTATGATTTATCTTTTACGAAACGTTTTTTTTCATATGGAATGCAGTTGGAGGTCAACCAATCACAGAGCTTGAGGCAACGCGGAACAATAGCTGAGGATTCTGGGTAGTGTAGTGTCTTTGGCCATCCTAAACTGAACACATATTTGTTTCTCCGAATCGAAGGGGAAAATTACAAAAGCATTGTACACAACTTAAACCAATCAATGTTGTGTAATCAACAAGGATAATCTGGTGTTTTTGAGTTGATGAGTAGTGCAGATATCACTGTAAAATCAATCGACAGTAAGGGGAATACTTACTTCCGGGTGTAAAATCCTCCGTTATCCAATGGCAATGGACGCTCACATTGCTCTCCGTAATACAATAAAGGGGACATGATCAAATAGGAATATAATGTTCTTTTAAAAAACGTTAACTAAAGGAAACAATCTATTGGACACAGCTGAAGCTCTGGCCTTCCTTAAAAACTAACTAATTTAATAAAAATCACAGTTGTATTACACACAATGCACTGTTTTTTGAGAACAAAAAATCGTAAATAATGCACCATAATACATTCTGACGAAAAATAAAAATTATTATGAATACAAATAAAATAAAAGAAGCCTCCCGTGAGTTACTACAAGCTATAAAGTAGATTTTAAAAACGTTTTATAGAATAAAAGCTCACTGCAGGACGTTGTAGAAATGCGTGTGTGCACCACGACAAAAGAGCCTCATTCACTTTACATTGGGGTTGTTTGCGTGGTGCAGACACGTAAATGTAACAAAGTTCGTGAGTCCACCACGCAATGCGGTGTTAAGGAGTCGTGGTGGAGTCACGCATTCTGGTGAGATCAGGTTGGTCAGTATATGTGTTCGCCCTGTCACTACCCGATCCGTCCCCCTGCCCGATCGGTTTATCTAAGCAATACTTAATCGTGTAGGGGCTTCCCAATAATTCACTGACGGGCTACATCTTGAAAAACCTGATGCGTGCTACAGGCATGAGCTGACTAGTGTAAAAAACGTTGCTCTTGTTAGTTTTATTTTGTCCACATATAACAGTTATCAATGTCAGAACCTCTCTAACTATTCCTGTTTTTGAACTATCCACAGTTAAATGAGAACATATTTGAGGTTCTTGGGATCCAACATTCTGTGTCCAGTGCGTATCACCCTCAGACAAATGGCCAGGTAATGAATTCATTCTTTTTTAAATGTAATTCGTATATGTCTTCAGAAAAATATCATTAAATATTATTCTGAACAATTTTTCAATGTTTAGGATGAACGAACAAATCAAAATGTAAAACGGGCTCTTAGAAAATATGTCAGCAATAATCACAATGACTGGGACATCCACCTGCCTGCAGTTGTGTATGGCATAACCACAGCTTTGCAAGTAAGTGTTTCATGGTGTTTTCCTCCTGGTTGCTGATGGTAATAGTTACCTTTACCTTGGTAAATGCTCATCTTATTTGTATCCAGGCTTCCACAAAGCATACTCCTTTGTATTTAATGTTCAACCGGCATCCACGCCTGAGGTGATGAATGCCTGTCCCATGGGAGACACATTTGACATAGGAGATCCGGAGGAGGACATCGACACTGTGGTGAGCCAAATGAAGGAGTTAAATAAAAAGGTCAGTGCCCTTTCAAATCCAACCGACATTGAAAGGCTAATATGAGAGAATGTTAACTTCAATTCACTCTCATTTTGTAGGTTCTTAACAACATAGAAAATGCCCAGGCAAGACAGCAAAAGTTTTATGGAAAACGTAAGCGAAACGTACGCGTTTGCTCCATCAACAGTGGTGATGAGGTGCTCATCTCCGAAAACCCCATGAAACGGTCCCGTAAAGAAGGTCTTGCTAGCCATCACCAAGGACCATTTGCGGTTGCCCGTGTCACTTCCAAAGGTGTGGCCACTGTGGTGAAAGGCAACGGAACCAAGAAGCAGCTGAATGTCTCACGGCTAAAGCCGTATTACAGATTGGAAAGTAAGAGTCTCAATTTAACCTCTTAATCCTGTTACTTGATCAAACCCGCTGTGGTGCAAATAAGATCCGAAGATTGTTTTTTCTTAAATAGAATAAGAAATACAGGAACCTGAACCGGCCCAGTCCAGGAGGACTGACAATTGAAATAACTATCATTCACAAAAGACAAATGCTTTTTGTGTTTTCAGATCGTGGACTGACTAAGCTGGCTTTTCTCCATGACCACCAGTATCTGAAAACAAATGAAGGAATGCAACATTTATATGCTTGCAGAGGAGAGAAATGGAGCAAGGACTTGGGTCCTCTTCAGGACAAACTGGTAATTGACAAATCCAATCAACATCATATTGACGGATGGCTTATGCTAACACACAGTGCAATGAGGATGATAGTGAGTTACTCAACTGTTGGATAACTGAATATTGAATTGCTTTTTAGCTGAAATACGTCCTTGACAGTAGTCAACCTGCAGGAGAATTAATAGTCAGAGATGGAGATGTCTGTGTCACCCGTGAGGACTTTCTGACTTTGGGTTTAGCTCGGTGCATGGATACCAATGTGAGTACACACGTGTTGCTGTCATTTCGCACTCTTATGGCGCATTTCCACTGCAACGGGGTAGCCCCGTTTAAGCGTCCCTAAGCGTCCTCGCTCAGGCCTCGGGCTGCCTCGCTGGCCGTCCGAGGCCGTGGCGCATTTCCATTAAAACTGCAGTGGCGTCATTTTCAATGCGACACAACTCACAAAACACACACAACAATGGAGGATGTGGAAGCGATCGTTTTCTTGTTTATTGTGAAATCCATGGTGCTGACATGCTGTGCTCTGCATAACGTCTGCGAGAGTCATGGAGAGGACTATGATGATGGGTGGAATGCACCAGCAGCAGAGCCTGGGGTAGCAGTGTATCAAGGTGTCTTTGATGCGCTACCTGAATACCTACATATGCATTGTATTGCATTCATTGTATTGAACATAAATACATCTTTTTGTCAAATTTTTTAAACAAATGTTATCTGAATTGAATATTTAGTAAATATTTGAATTTCAAGCACCAGTAAGTACTGCCCCATAATAAGAACATTTGAGGAAATATCAGATCATGAAAAGAAAATCTTTCTAATAAATTAAGCGAATATCAAAGCTAACTATAAACATAAATACTAAAGTGTAAAACACAGCAAAACTATATTCATAAATGCAAGTGTAAAATAGTGTGGACAATTGTAAACATGGATGGAGACTAAAGTATCCACAACATAAAATAATATATTAAATATAACCTCAATCTTTCTTCTAGATATGTTAAAAGCTTGCTTGAATGGGTTATAGGTTTATTTTGTTCTCTCATCTTTGAAATATATAAGGAATGTGTTGTTTGAGTCTAGTAGAACGAGGGTATTACAATTGAGCAATTTCTACATGTATTATATATTTATCATGTATTCTTAATACCATTACAAAATAAACATGTAATAATGTTTTAGAGTAGGACCTCAAGCTAGCAAACTCAATTTCTTGCTTTAAATCTCTTAAAAGTAAGGGGCTTTTTCCTAACTGATGGTGTTTGTTATTGCTTTATAAATTCATGTATGTTTATGATTTTTTTATGTTGGGTGCCATTCATTATCAACAAGAGATAAGATAAGTCAAAGAAGTACTTTATTGATGGCAGTATACAAATACAAATGTTGTATCAAAAAGGCATGCCATTAAACAATACAAATAAAAAATGTAAAACTGTATTGCAGCCAGCATAAATATACATGGAATTGTAAATATAAAATGAACATTTTAAAGAAAATAAATAAACAAGGAAGTACAAATGTTGCATTTAAAAATTAACTAGATAAAAAATATATAATATGTACAATAACTATTAAGGTTTTTTGAAGTATCAGGGAGGAGACGGGCCACATCGGCTGCCCAGTCATGGTGCCGTTCCTGCTGGGCCTGATCCTCTCCTCCTCGTTTCCTCTTTCCTGGGTGACAATAAGATAATAATTAGCAATAAGGAAAACACACAGGACAGGTACAGGTCACACAAGGATATAAGAATAACATGTATAAACAGAACAACAGTAAGGTGAACTAAAGAAAGTTCTGGCACTAGATGTTTACAATGATTGTGAAAGTGAATTACATTATGTCCAGCCTGTTGATAATGAATATAAATATATGTATATGATAGGATGTCACACACAACTGTACTAGCTGCTTACTAGCTAAGACTTTACTTGTAACAGAGCATTTCCACACAGTGATATAGCTTATTTTAATTACTGACGATGGATGATCCAAGGTTTAAAAAAACAAAACACAATTCCAGTCGTTTTGCCATTTCTATTTCTTACCTAGAACCACACGCTGCGGTGTCGTGATGGCACTCGGTGTTGGTGGTTGAGTCGGTGTCGATTCTTCGGCTGGGGTCCGTTCTGGATTCGATGACGATGTGGACGGAACACTGCCATCAACCGTTGTTCGGGAATGTTCCTCCTCACGAGTCCCAATGTAATCATCTAGAACAGCAAAATGACTTGTTAATTCCACAAACTACTGCAGCACAATACTAAATAGCAACAACAACTATAGAAAAGAAAAACTGAACGTAAACAATGGCACATATGGTGTTAGCAAACAATAGCTCTAGCTAAGGCTATCTGCCTTAGCTAGCTATGTAGCTCTTCGGGGCTCCATAAAAGCACGGGTTGTCGAACATTAATGTAAGGATAAAATAGACTTCTTTGTTAGAAGTGAGCGTACCTTGCAGGGACTCCAGTAAAGCCGTTGCCGTTTTCCCTACATCGCAGGAAAGTCCTCGAAAATCCGCGTTCGGACATCTGTGCAGAGACATCCTGGAACACTTTCACATTTCGCGTTGTTCCGTCGAGCTCCCGCTGGATTTTATCATCCCCAATGAGATGTAGGAACGTCGTCACCTCCTCGTTCGACCACGGTGTGCTTTTCTTCGACGTTGCCAGTTTTGTAGCTCCTCCGTTTACAAAATGCTGCAAGCTTGCTTCTTGATATATATGTGACGCGAGGGATGATCTCGCGCGCGATCTTGTGACGATTCTCTCTGACCAATCACCAGTCGAGTGTTGACGTCACAGCCCTGGCCTGGTCTGATAGAACCACGATTTTATGGGGCCGGAAATAGAGGGAAAAAGTACCCGCTAGCCGGTACTAGGCTATATGGAAATGCCACCAAAAACTGGCCTGGCCGCTTGAGGACGGTTCAGGACGCTTAAACGGGGCTACCCGCTGCAGTGGAAATGCGCCATTAGATCGAAAGTCAAAGGAAAATGACATTGAAGTTCAGTTTCTCATGTGACTTTTTTCATTTAATTACTTTTAGATTGGAAATGGCTGTCTGAAGATAGTGGGGGAGGCTGCCCAGAGACATGTAATTTCTATATGGTCTCATAAAGTTACACTTTTTGAGGTAGACTACACATTCTGTGTTGGTTGATTTGAGGTAATGATCAATACTCTGAACAGGGAAAAGATGTTCACATTGTGGACATGTTTGCTGTGCCCA
Source organism: Pseudochaenichthys georgianus (assembly GCF_902827115.2). NCBI lineage: Eukaryota > Metazoa > Chordata > Actinopteri > Perciformes > Channichthyidae > Pseudochaenichthys > Pseudochaenichthys georgianus. The sequence continues at coordinate 15,615,761 of NC_047511.1, read as the reverse complement.
CCTGGAAAACCACAAATATGGACCCCCTGGTTAGCCTGCTGGTGAGTTCCAGTGCAGTACTATAACTTTTTTACACATTTAAATTGCATGAAATTATAAATTATGTATCGTATTTATGTATTTATATTCCAATGCTACCAGGACAACATTGGCTCTAAGGATGCTATTTTGTTTCCTGCATGGAGCAGACAACCTGATCACGCTGATCACTACCTGCTATGTGTTGAGTACAAATTGATAAATTGAGATACATGGAATTTCTGCTATATCAAAGTTATGTTCCCAATGTGTTTGCAGTGAGATCATTTACGCATGTTTTTGTTGCAGGTGTTATTGATAGCAGAAAGGGAAATCCTTTTTTTTTACTCTATTCTTCCTGGTGGTTTTGGAGATGAGGCATACAGAACCATATTTAGGTCCATAATTAAGATTAACATGTTGCCCTGTTCTGTGGCCTAACAATGTTCTTCAAGTTGGTTTGACTGTTCAAGTTTAATAATGGCATGTTTCATGAGTAGCCTTGTTCTATGGCTTCACATTTCTATATAAGCCTTGTTCTATGGCTACATATTTTGAGAGGCTGATTCAGGGGCACAGACACACTCACAACTATAAATGAACCAAAAATAAATAAATAAACAAGTGGCTTTTAGCAAAGCTCAAAAATAAAACAAGAGATGAGTTATTGTTATTACAACGTGACTTCACTATTATTTAACAACTCTTTATTGGGTTCTTTTATTTGGGGTTAAGTACAGTGTCAGAATAAGTGAGAAATTAATTTAACTTCTGTTAGACAGCCATATGCCATACATTTTTGCATACATTCACAGTAAATATTTATTCAGTATGATAGCTGTCTAACAGAAGTTAAATCCATTTCTCACTTATTCTGACAATGTATTTAACCCCAAATAAAAGAACCCAATAAAAAGAGTTGTTAAATATTAGTGAAGTCACGTTGTAATAACAATAACTCATCTCTCGCGAGTTTTCTTTTTGAGCTTTGCTAAAAGCCACTGTGTCAAGTGTCCAACTTGGGTTGCTGTCCGGAGTTGTCTAATATGGCGGACCATCTCGCACATGCGCAGTACCGATCGGGCAGGGGGACGGATCAGGTAGTGACAGTGACACGCCCTACCATATGTGTCCGGGGTCTGTCGCTTACCAATGACGTCACACATTGTGATTGGCTGTACGGTAATCGCACGCTGATTGGGTGTAAAAGCGACCTGTTATCATTCCGGAAACGACAGCCAAGCATCTGGGGTGTTTTCTGGCATTTATTCTGAGAATGAACACAACATTCTCTTTACATCCGTGTTGCATCTCCACATAACTGCTCACATCACTGTCACTAGAAATTGTATTTATACATACTAGGGCTGTATCCGAATATTTGTTCGTTGGAGTACTATTCGGGTTTCAATGTCGTTATTCGGATATTGGTTTTGTTTGTTTTTTAATTGAATTTATTGAAAACTCCAATATCAACGTAAGAGCTTGTGCCTCTTCGGGGGGTGCTAACACTTAACCATAAACGTTATTGTTTACTTTCTCCGTCTTCATATGTAGATATTACTTTTCTCTGTTAATCTCCGTCACGTTGTTTCCAAAGCAACAATAACTTCCTGTCAACAGCGCTACCTCTCCTTCAAAATAAAAGCATGTCCATAAATAGGAAGCCAAGCCAATTTCAAAGAACACAAATTGTGTTACATTAACAAATAACTATAAAACAACAATACTGTAGAATAACAAAATGAATGCCGTGAATACACCGAAATATGCGTGTTGAAGCGGTTCGCTGCTGATTACTACTACTTTTGGCTGATATAAGAACAGTTTGTGTCTTTGTGGCTGAAAGACAAAGCTTGATGTAACAATATGCTACAAATATTTCAGATAGTATAGAGCAATACAATGCAATTGTATTTCCCATTGGTTTTAGTTTTGTGCATAATTTGTGTTAATTACTGTGGTTGAACAATGCTAATTTAAGATGTGAAAACTTTCCTTAATGAAAGATTTAAAGAATAAGCTCAGATCCCTAGTTTCATCTATGGAGGCTAAACAGGCTCATCATAAATGGATGAGAAATGTCTAAATTTTTCTCCAGCTGCTGTGAGAACCAGTCCTCCTAATTAGTCGCTCTCCGTGGGAAATCATAGTGTGGCCTGATGTGACTGCTAATGTCCCTGTTGAGTACAATGTAATCTGATGCTGCAATATGCACTGATACAAATTACGGTACTGCAGATTTAGAGAGCTCGCTATTCTGTATGTATGTCATCTTTATGCATCCTGGGCAGTCAAATTGATGGTGATAGGAAAAGAAAACAGAGGGCTCCTTGCTGATTAGCTTATTTGCATAGTGCAAATGTATTTAGCACCTCTTTAGAGGAGCTTGGGTCATACGTGTTTTATTGCCATTTATACACTGTAGCTTTTGTGCACATGACATTAAAGGGAAATGGAAACACTTTTCAAACTGCTTTCCATGCGACAATATTACCATTAGGAAATGTATTTATCTAGTCTATTTCCAATGTAAACGATCGAGATACGCGAATTTACTTTTTGAAATACGTGCCTAATGACCATGGGCGCTTCCATTGCTCCGGGACTTTTCCAGTGACGTCACTGATAGGGTACGGCTTCCTGGGCCAAAGCTCAATAACAAACAACATGGCGTGCAATGCACCAGTAGTTTACATTACAAGAAAACGGTCGTCGTCAGGAGTTTATTGTATTGCCCCAGGCTGCACAAATGGATTTTATACAAAGAAGGAAGAAGTACATTTCCATAGGCTGCCACTAAAGGATGAGAAGCTGCTCAAAGTCCAGTCTGGATGCCTGGTTCAATACAAAACATTGGATTTGAAGCCAGGATCTGTTCCCACAATATTCGATTTCTCAACGTATGCAGTCGGGAACACCGACCGTCCCAGCATGTCGGCCGCGCAAGACAATGACAGTGTCAACAAACGTGAAGTTCGAGCCACCAAACGAGTTGCTTCAGCTGCCGAGAGAGAGGTAAATATTGCAGCACTACCAGATTACTAGCTCACACATGTTTTTACTGACACAGTGTGACCTTATTAATTCACGCAATCGCGTCCAAACTAAATGGTAGCTATTATTATGACGCACAATAGAGAATTGGGGGTGTTCTATAGCTCAACTAATTAAACTGGCATACACAACGCTCATCTGTCGAAAACAGCCCTAAAAAGGCTAGTATTGCTATTGATGGATGGTATTGCAGGACCCAGAGCTGCACAGAGCGGACAGCAGATAACGGAATTGCAGTTGTATTGCTTATAGATTATCAGAACATTTCAAAGGGGACACAGCTCCATTGGATATTAACCTATGGATTAACTACATCATCGTTTTTATCGTTGTAATGCCATTGAAGACCAGTTTAGACCAGACAATGAGGAAGGTAAGCCGTTAGCCTGGCGTATGTTAGTACCTAGCGCCACTTGTTTTGATGTACGTTTTTGTGGATAACCTCGCGAGTTTTGTATCTTCCAGTGTTGAGGTGGGCACCGTTAGATTCTGTGTCTCCTTGCGATCATAAACGATGTGTTGGATGTGGCGGCTAGTTTAAGTAATAAGGGAGCTATCGGTGCAGTAATAGGTTAGCATTTTCGCTCGGGGCTAATTCAGAGGCCACTGTTAGCATTGTGTTTTTTTAATTTTTTTATTCCGGATCGTATGCCACTCTATTCGACCGAATCGGTTCATAAGCATAGGCCATGGGATGCCTGGTAACTGTAGATGCTTCCACATTCAATGTCATCTCCCGACGAATAGTCAAATTCATCGTTCAAAACGTCAATCTCATTGCAAAATTCCTCCATCGCTGCCATATCTGCTACGTTGTGTTGACTTTCGGTGGAGCGAAAACACAGCCAGTGGACGTCACCATTTGGGACTCCCCTAATGGCGGCGGCCTGGTCCCGGAATTCCCCACCCGGCTGGCGGATAATTAATTTTCTTTTGGCGAGTAATATCATATACAATAAATATTACGATCAATATCCATTGTAAAATGAATAAACTACCGGAATATTATAACTGTAATTGGTGTTTCCTTTCCCCTTTAAAACCTTTGAATCTTTGAATCTTGAAAACTGTCAACAAAACATTTGATGCTACTTGTGGGGGAAACTTCTGAAGCAATGGGAGTCAGGACTCAAAGAGAGATACGATGGAGAGCTGGAGCTTTGATGGCAAACACTGAGGTTTTTTTTGGAGCTTTGGCCGGAGAATTCACAAGACACATATCACAGGGCCACCAACCCAGTCTCACAAAAAAACGTGTAATAACTACGTTGGTCCACAACGTAGGACGTATTATTTCTACAAAAACGCCTCTGAAATTGTAAGATCCCTACGTTTTTTTCAGCATTCATTCAAATGGCTGGCGTCTGTCACATGATCTTCACATTTCTCCCTGCAGAAAAAAAAGACATGGCCGAACTTCGTTTTATTCTCGGTGTAAAATGCCTATTTTAAAGTTAGTATCGAACGCATCTAAAATTGTGGCATAGATACGTTATTTTCCCCTGTGCAATTCTCCATTTACTCAACAATAACTGCGTCCCCCCTCCCCCACCCCTCCCCAGTCCCCAGAACTACACATGCTGGCTATTGTGTGTTTCGCAACATGTTCTATGGCATGTCTCTACTAGGAGTTGTAGTTTTAAAAGACGTTTTTGTATTTCCCATAATAATAAGTGGCCAGTATTAAACTGTGTACATCCCTGGAGGTTTAGGGGATAGGAAACACTCAAATTTAAAACACATAATTAATAAATGGGTGGAAATTGCTTGTGCCCATGATGGGCAGCATTAATATATATACCCACATGCCTGCTAAGGTCAGAAGAGCTTTATTTAACAGCTGGTCTTATGTCTGTGACCCCTTCTGTTGTTAATTGATAAGCCTGAAACATGCACTTGTCAAGGTTCAGAGGCACATTTGCAAATATGGCAGTAGCCATCGATCATCTTAAGATAAGATATACTTTATTGATCCCAAGTTGGAAACATTTGCGTTACATCAGCATGTGTAACAGTTAAATATGCAGTGGTGTTTATTTGTAAATCATTTAGTATAATCACACAATTTCTGTGTTTTATATTTAATAATTCTGTGTTCTTTTCTTATTTATTGATTGTTCAATACCTGACAAGGCCGGAGATGAAAAACGTTGGTCGCAGGTTCCTCAACAGTGCATTACAAGACATCTATCAATATGTGTGTATACCTCCACCATTAAACTCGTATTCTCCACATTTCTTATACTATCTACATACATCTTATATAAGAGTATAATACATATGTATAATATCAGTTAAAATAAGTGCTTCAACATAGTTAACATTGCTGGAGGTATCACAAAGTTTTTCATTCATTGCATAACTACACCGTTTGTGTATATGATATGTCAATAAACCTTAGAAAATCTTGAAAGGGATGTGCAAAATAGTCATTATATACAGTCTTTAATTAACTATTAGTAGAAAATAACGAGTAATGAATATACTTTATAGGGATCCTAATAATAAAAAAATGAAATTCAATTACATGCTTTAACCACTAGGTGTCCCTTTATATCAGCTGTGCACCTTTATGGTGTAAATACAGCCTATCTACCAATTGGATCAAATATAAAAGTCAGCCGAATTAGTGTTGATACTGCAAGGAGACGTATTGTGTGAAAAGAAATGTAAGATGTTGTTTAATTGCTGATATATTTATGATCCATGTCACGTTTTCAGTTCCTCATGTTTGTCTAGAAGTCTTCTCCTCAGGGCTCTATAAATAGACAACTACGGCAGATATGTAATATTTAATGCAGCCGAACCGTGTATTACAATGCTGTTATGTGATGACCTCCAAACTCATAAACTGGTAACAACAACAACTTGCTAGGGCAGCCCCTCCTTAAGGGAGATAGAGGCTGCTCAAGGTTGGAGCATCTGCGTCAGAGGGCAAAAGGTAAACATCAATGGACAATTATTCCCTGACACTACTGATTGGCGAATAATCAAGCTATTAGTAATATAATGTTAAGTGTTTTCCCGCATGATTGTCCTCCCATGTGAAAGTTTGCTTATTGGTCTAAATATGATTCTTATGGATGCGAAAATCCCCAGACCAAACTTTTTATTTGCACTCTAATTTGCTCCCGTCCATAAATAAATTGGTACTCCAGCATAACGGCTTAGCTCTAGTCAGGGTTGGCGACATGGTGGGCCATGCCCCGGGGGTGCATCAAAAACACAATTCTTGAATTTTGATATGGCTGGGTGCTAAAAGTGTTCCAATATATGTAGAAACAACACATGCAAAATATTTTCCAATACATGATGATTTAGGGGTGCCACCGCACATCTGTTTTTGTTGGATAAAGTGGTAAACAGTGCTCAATGGGCGCCATGGAGATCTGAGGTAAACAAGACTGCAGTTCAAGAAAACTGAGGTGATCTTTCTGTTTTTGTGTGGGTATGTATTATTACATATTACTGTCATATCTGTAGTTGTGTCTTTGTATACTTAAGTCATATTTATAGGTATTTGGTGCTCATTACATCTAGCTAACGTTAGCTAGCAATAGTTTGCTAACCACAGTTAGCTATCTATGTTAGCTAAGCTAGAGTATTGATGTCTCATGTTTATTGAGAGTAGCATTGTAGTTGTTACAGTAAATTAACATTTTAAATATAAGTATATTTGCGAGCACAGCTAGCTACTCTGGTAGTAACGGTAAGTTATGTTGAAGTTAGACTATGTACAGCTAAAATGTGAGGCTTATGCAAGCATGGTTTATCATAATTGAGTGATATTAAGTATGCCAATATGATTTTAAACTCTATCCTTGTCCTTGTATTAAATTAACATTTTAAAATAGGTATATTTGCAAGCACAGCTAGCTACTCTGGTAGTGATGTAAGAGTAAGTTATCATTGTAATGATGAAGTTGGACGATGTACAGCTAAAATACAGCATGGTTTATCATAATTGAGTGATATTAAGTATGCTAAGATATGATTTTAAACACTATCCTTGAGCTTGTGTCCTTTTCATTCCCAGGCACTGCACAACACAACCCACCCCAGGATCCAGCTCTCCTAAGATGCTGCCCTCACCAACTGGTCCCTGCCAGACTAGCAGTCGCAGCCTGGTCTTTGGTCTGGGCCCCAGCATCACCAGTGAGGATGGCATCATCACCGGCGCCAAACTGCCAACTGGTCGTCAGATCTTACGCTGCATGCTTGCCAAGAAACCTGGTGGAAACGGAGCGTTGTCGCAGGTCGAGGCAACCAAGGGTTTCCTGGATCAGGTGCGGCCATTTTACAAGAAAGCCAACATCCCAATGGAATTCCTCAAAACTTTGCAAAAGTCATTTTTATGTTAATTGGAACACAATGCAATCCCAGCCAAATAGATATTTTGAAATTAAAATTTCCCATTCAAATTTGATGCACCCTAAGCCCCCCAAATGAGTCACTGCCGCTCTCTGATTGGTGTGTTGCTTGACCAATGACCCCCGACCTTTGTTTTGTTATCATTACGTGGCTGTGTGTTTAGATGAAAGCCCAGTGGCGATCTGTTCATCTGTTACACTGATTATACAGTAAAGCCATCTAAATAATATGATATACAGTACAGTACAAGTCGCCTACTTCTGGGTCTCTGTGTTTCATTCAAGCTCGGGTGTGTGTGTGTGTGGCGTGAGTGCGCGAGTGGTAACGTGGAATGTTCAATCAATCAATGTTTATTTATATAGCCCAATATCACAAATGTTACATTTGTCTCAGTGGTCTTCACAGTTTGTACAGAATATCAGTATGACAATACGACACCCTCTGTCCTTAGACCCTCACATCGTACAAGGAAAAACTTCCAGAGAAAACCCACAATTTAAAGGGAAAAATGGGAGAAACCTCAGGGAGAGCAAGAGAGGAGGGATCCCTCTCCCAGGACGGACAGACGTACAATAGATGCCGTGTGTAAATTGAAAAGATAATACATTTGCAACATAGGTAGTCCAAATGTTTGGAAATGAATGTTGTTGTTAGCATCTGGTTAGCTAGCTATGCTAACGGATATAAAGAGCTGTTTCTACACCACGGTGGAGGAGAGTCCTCTCCTGTCAGACTGAGAAGATCGTATAACCTCAGTTTAGTGAAGTAAGGACTCTCAGTGTTTAGATAGTTCACTTTAGTGTAAGTTGTCTCAAACGGTTTGGTCACCATTTATGTAAACAAGTATTTGCAAGGAACACCTTTATATGATCATTATAGAAAAGATAATAAATGAAAACCGGGTATGAAATAGGACAGTAACACAAGAATACAGTTTAAAAGGGGAGTGATTAGTAAAATATCCATAAAGGACATAAAACTAGGGCCACCAGGGTGGGTGAGGGGGTCAGGCGGACGGGTTTGGGCTGACAACCCAGGAGCACCGCGGAGTTGGTATGGCATAACCACAGCTTTGCAAGTAAGTGTTTCATGGTGTTTTCCTCCTGGTTGCTGATGGTAATAGTTACCACCTTGGTAAATGCTCATCTTATTTGTATCCAGGCTTCCACAAAGCATACTCCTTTGTATTTAATGTTCAACCGGCATCCACGCCTGAGGTGATGAATGCCTGTCCCATGGGAGACACATTTGACATAGGAGATCCGGAGGAGGACATCGACACTGTGGTGAGCCAAATGAAGGAGTTAAATAAAAAGGTCAGTGCCCTTTCAAATCCAACCGACATTGAAAGGCTAATATGAGAGAATGTTAACTTCAATTCACTCTCATTTTGTAGGTTCTTAACAACATAGAAAATGCCCAGGCAAGACAGCAAAAGTTTTATGGAAAACGTAAGCGAAACGTACGCGTTTGCTCCATCAACAGTGGTGATGAGGTGCTCATCTCCGAAAACCCCATGAAACGGTCCCGTAAAGAAGGTCTTGCTAGCCATCACCAAGGACCATTTGCGGTTGCCCGTGTCACTTCCAAAGGTGTGGCCACTGTGGTGAAAGGCAACGGAACCAAGAAGCAGCTGAATGTCTCACGGCTAAGCCGTATTACAGATTGGAAAGTAAGAGTCTCAATTTAACCTCTTAATCCTGTTACTTGATCAAACCCGCTGTGGTGCAAATAAGATCCGAAGATTGTTTTTCTTAAATAGAATAAGAAATACAGGAACCTGAACCGGCCCAGTCCAGGAGGACTGACAATTGAATAACTATCATTCACAAAAGACAAATGCTTTTTGTGTTTTCAGATCGTGGACTGACTAAGCTGGCTTTTCTCCATGACCACCAGTATCTGAAAACAAATGAAGGAATGCAACATTTTATGCTTGCAGAGGAGAGAAATGGAGCAAGGACTTGGGTCCTCTTCAGGACAAACTGGTAATTGACAAATCCAATCAACATCATATTGACGGATGGCTTATGCTAACACACAGTGCAATGAGGATGATAGTGAGTTACTCAACTGTTGGATAACTGAATATTGAATTGCTTTTTAGCTGAAATACGTCCTTGACAGTAGTCAACCTGCAGGAGAATTAATAGTCAGAGATGGAGATGTCTGTGTCACCCGTGAGGACTTTCTGACTTTGGGTTTAGCTCGGTGCATGGATACCAATGTGAGTACACGTGTTGCTGTCATTTCGCACTCTTATGGCGCATTTCCACTGCAACGGGGTAGCCCCGTTTAAGCGTCCCTAAGCGTCCTCGCTCAGGCCTCGGGCTGCCTCGCTGGCCGTCCGAGGCCGTGGCGCATTTCCATTAAAACTGCAGTGGCGTCATTTTCAATGCGACACACTCACAAAACACCACAACAATGGAGGATGTGGAAGCGATCGTTTTCTTGTTTATTGTGAAATCCATGGTGCTGACATGCTGTGCTCTGCATAACGTCTGCGAGAGTCATGGAGAGGACTATGATGATGGGTGGAATGCACCAGCAGCAGAGCCTGGGGTAGCAGTGTATCAAGGTGTCTTTGATGCGCTACCTGAATACCTACATATGCATTGTATTGCATTCATTGTATTGAACATAAATACATCTTTTTGTCAAATTTTTTAAACAAATGTTATCTGAATTGAATATTTAGTAAATATTTGAATTTCAAGCACCAGTAAGTACTGCCCCATAATAAGAACATTTGAGGAAATATCAGATCATGAAAAGAAAATCTTTCTAATAAATTAAGCGAATATCAAAGCTAACTATAAACATAAATACTAAAGTGTAAAACACAGCAAAACTATATTCATAAATGCAAGTGTAAAATAGTGTGGACAATTGTAAACATGGATGGAGACTAAAGTATCCACAACATAATAATATATTAAATATAACCTCAATCTTTCTTCTAGATATGTTAAAAGCTTGCTTGAATGGGTTATAGGTTTATTTTGTTCTCTCATCTTTGAAATATATAAGGAATGTGTTGTTTGAGTCTAGTAGAACGAGGGTATTACAATTGAGCAATTTCTACATGTATTATATATTTATCATGTATTCTTAATACCATTACAAAATAAACATGTAATAATGTTTTAGAGTAGGACCTCAAGCTAGCAAACTCAATTTCTTGCTTTAAATCTCTTAAAAGTAAGGGGCTTTTTCCTAACTGATGGTGTTTGTTATTGCTTTATAAATTCATGTATGTTTATGATTTTTTTATGTTGGGTGCCATTCATTATCAACAAGAGATAAGATAAGTCAAAGAAGTACTTTATTGATGGCAGTATACAAATACAAATGTTGTATCAAAAAGGCATGCCATTAAACAATACAAATAAAAAATGTAAAACTGTATTGCAGCCAGCATAAATATACATGGAATTGTAAATATAAAATGAACATTTTAAAGAAAATAAATAAACAAGGAAGTACAAATGTTGCATTTAAAAATTAACTAGATAAAAATATATAATATGTACAATAACTATTAAGGTTTTTTGAAGTATCAGGGAGGAGACGGGCCACATCGGCTGCCCAGTCATGGTGCCGTTCCTGCTGGGCCTGATCCTCTCCTCCTCGTTTCCTCTTTCCTGGGTGACAATAAGATAATAATTAGCAATAAGGAAAACACAGGACAGGTACAGGTCACACAAGGATATAAGAATAACATGTATAAACAGAACAACAGTAAGGTGAACTAAAGAAAGTTCTGGCACTAGATGTTTACAATGATTGTGAAAGTGAATTACATTATGTCCAGCCTGTTGATAATGAATATAAATATATGTATATGATAGGATGTCACACACAACTGTACTAGCTGCTTACTAGCTAAGACTTTACTTGTAACAGAGCATTTCCACACAGTGATATAGCTTATTTTAATTACTGACGATGGATGATCCAAGGTTTAAAAAAACAAAACACAATTCCAGTCGTTTTGCCATTTCTATTTCTTACCTAGAACCACACGCTGCGGTGTCGTGATGGCACTCGGTGTTGGTGGTTGAGTCGGTGTCGATTCTTCGGCTGGGGTCCGTTCTGGATTCGATGACGATGTGGACGGAACACTGCCATCAACCGTTGTTCGGGAATGTTTCTCCTCACGAATCCCAATGTAATCATCTAGAACAGCAAAATGACTTGTTAATTCCACAAACTACTGCAGCACAATACTAAATAGCAACAACAACTATAGAAAAGAAAAACTGAACGTAAACAATGGCACATATGGTGTTAGCAAACAATAGCTCTAGCTAAGGCTATCTGCCTTAGCTAGCTATGTAGCTCTTCGGGGCTCCATAAAAGCACGGGTTGTCGAACATTAATGTAAGGATAAAATAGACTTCTTTGTTAGAAGTGAGCGTACCTTGCAGGGACTCCAGTAAAGCCGTTGCCGTTTTCCCTACATCGGCAGGAAAGTCCTCGAAAATTCCGCGTTCGGACATCTGTGCAGAGACATCCTGGAACACTTTCACATTTCGCGTTGTTCCGTCGAGCTCCCGCTGGATTTATCATCCCCAATGAGATGTAGGAACGTCGTCACCTCCTCGTTCGACCACGGTGTGCTTTTCTTCGACGTTGCCAGTTTTGTAGCTCCTCTCCGTTTACAAAATGCTGCAAGCTTGCTTCTTGATATATATGTGACGCGAGGGATGATCTCGCGCGCGATCTTGTGACGATTCTCTCTGACCAATCACAGTCGAGTGTTGACGTCACAGCCCTGGCCTGGTCTGATAGAACCACGATTTTATGGGGCCGGAAATAGAGGGAAAAAGTACCCCGTAGCCGGTACTAGGCTATATGGAAATGCCACCAAAAACTGGCCTGGCCGCTTGAGGACGGTTCAGGACGCTTAAACGGGGCTACCCGCTGCAGTGGAAATGCGCCATTAGATCGAAAGTCAAAGGAAAATGACATTGAAGTTCAGTTCTTCTCATGTGACTTTTTTCATTTAATTACTTTAGATTGGAAATGGCTGTCTGAAGATAGTGGGGGAGGCTGCCCAGAGACATGTAATTTCTATATGGTCTCATAAAGTTACACTTTTTGAGGTAGACTACACATTCTGTGTTGGTTGATTTGAGGTAATGATCAATACTCTGAACAGGGAAAAGATGTTCACATTGTGGACATGTTTGCTGTGCCCACCTGGAAAACCACAAATATGGACCCCCTGGTTAGCCTGCTGGTGAGTTCCAGTGCAGTACTATAACTTTTTTACACATTTAAATTGCATGAAATTATAAATTATGTATCGTATTTATGTATTTATATTCCAATGCTACCAGGACAACATTGGCTCTAAGGATGCTATTTTGTTTCCTGCATGGAGCAGACAACCTGATCACGCTGATCACTACCTGCTATGTGTTGAGTACAAATTGATAAATTGAGATACATGGAATTTCTGCTATATCAAAGTTATGTTCCCAATGTGTTTGCAGTGAGATCATTTACGCATGTTTTTGTTGCAGGTGTTATTGATAGCAGAAAGGGAAATCCTTTTTTTTTACTCTATTCTTCCTGGTGGTTTGGAGATGAGGCATACAGAACCATATTTAGGTCCATAATTAAGATTAACATGTTGCCCTGTTCTGTGGCCTAACAATGTTCTTCAAGTTGGTTTGACTGTTCAAGTTTAATAATGGCATGTTTTCATGAGTAGCCTTGTTCTATGGCTTCACATTTCTATATAAGCCTTGTTCTATGGCTACATATTTTGAGAGGCTGATTCAGGGGCACAGACACACTCACAACTATAAATGAACCAAAATAAATAAATAAACAAGTGGCTTTTAGCAAAGCTCAAAAATAAAACAAGAGATGAGTTATTGTTATTACAACGTGACTTCACTATTATTTAACAACTCTTTATTGGGTTCTTTTATTTGGGGTTAAGTACAGTGTCAGAATAAGTGAGAAATTAATTTAACTTCTGTTAGACAGCCATATGCCATACATTTTTGCATACATTCACAGTAAATATTTATTCAGTATGATAGCTGTCTAACAGAAGTTAAATCCATTTCTCACTTATTCTGACAATGTATTTAACCCAAATAAAAGAACCCAATAAAAAGAGTTGTTAAATATTAGTGAAGTCACGTTGTAATAACAATAACTCATCTCTCGCGAGTTTTCTTTTTGAGCTTTGCTAAAAGCCACTGTGTCAAGTGTCCAACTTGGGTTGCTGTCCGGAGTTGTCTAATATGGCGGACCATCTCGCACATGCGCAGTACCGATCGGGCAGGGGGACGGATCAGGTAGTGACAGTGACACGCCCTACCATATGTGTCCGGGGTCTGTCGCTTACCAATGACGTCACACATTGTGATTGGCTGTACGGTAATCGCACGCTGATTGGTGTAAAAGCGACCTGTTATCATTCCGGAAACGACAGCCAAGCATCTGGGGTGTTTTCTGGCATTTATTCTGAGAATGAACACAACATTCTCTTTACATCCGTGTTGCATCTCCACATAACTGCTCACATCACTGTCACTAGAAATTGTATTTATACATACTAGGGCTGTATCCGAATATTTGTTCGTTGGAGTACTATTCGGGTTTCAATGTCGTTATTCGGATATTGGTTTTGTTTGTTTTTTAATTGAATTTATTGAAAACTCCAATATCAACGTAAGAGCTTGTGCCTCTTCGGGGGGTGCTAACACTTAACCATAAACGTTATTGTTTACTTTCTCCGTCTTCATATGTAGATATTACTTTTCTCTGTTAATCTCCGTCACGTTGTTTCCAAAGCAACAATAACTTCCTGTCAACAGCGCTACCTCTCCTTCAAAATAAAAGCATGTCCATAAATAGGAAGCCAAGCCAATTTCAAAGAACACAAATTGTGTTACATTAACAAATAACTATAAAACAACAATACTGTAGAATAACAAAATGAATGCCGTGAATACACCGAAATATGCGTGTTGAAGCGGTTCGCTGCTGATTACTACTACTTTTGGCTGATATAAGAACAGTTTGTGTCTTTGTGGCTGAAAGACAAAGCTTGATGTAACAATATGCTACAAATATTTCAGATAGTATAGAGCAATACAATGCAATTGTATTTCCCATTGGTTTTAGTTTTGTGCATAATTTGTGTTAATTACTGTGGTTGAACAATGCTAATTTAAGATGTGAAAACTTTCCTTAATGAAAGATTTAAAGAATAAGCTCAGATCCCTAGTTTCATCTATGGAGGCTAAACAGGCTCATCATAAATGGATGAGAAATGTCTAAATTTTTCTCCAGCTGCTGTGAGAACCAGTCCTCCTAATTAGTCGCTCTCCGTGGGAAATCATAGTGTGGCCTGATGTGACTGCTAATGTCCCTGTTGAGTACAATGTAATCTGATGCTGCAATATGCACTGATACAAATTACGGTACTGCAGATTTAGAGAGCTCGCTATTCTGTATGTATGTCATCTTTATGCATCCTGGGCAGTCAAATTGATGGTGATAGGAAAAGAAAACAGAGGGCTCCTTGCTGATTAGCTTATTTGCATAGTGCAAATGTATTTAGCACCTCTTTAGAGGAGCTTGGGTCATACGTGTTTTATTGCCATTTATACACTGTAGCTTTTGTGCACATGACATTAAAGGGAAATGGAAACACTTTTCAAACTGCTTTCCATGCGACAATATTACCATTAGGAAATGTATTTATCTAGTCTATTTCCAATGTAAACGATCGAGATACGCGAATTTACTTTTTGAAATACGTGCCTAATGACCATGGGCGCTTCCATTGCTCCGGGACTTTTCCAGTGACGTCACTGATAGGGTACGGCTTCCTGGGCCAAAGCTCAATAACAAACAACATGGCGTGCAATGCACCAGTAGTTTACATTACAAGAAAACGGTCGTCGTCAGGAGTTTATTGTATTGCCCCAGGCTGCACAAATGGATTTTATACAAAGAAGGAAGAAGTACATTTCCATAGGCTGCCACTAAAGGATGAGAAGCTGCTCAAAGTCCAGTCTGGATGCCTGGTTCAATACAAAACATTGGATTTGAAGCCAGGATCTGTTCCCACAATATTCGATTTCTCAACGTATGCAGTCGGGAACACCGACCGTCCCAGCATGTCGGCCGCGCAAGACAATGACAGTGTCAACAAACGTGAAGTTCGAGCCACCAAACGAGTTGCTTCAGCTGCCGAGAGAGAGGTAAATATTGCAGCACTACCAGATTACTAGCTCACACATGTTTTTACTGACACAGTGTGACCTTATTAATTCACGCAATCGCGTCCAAACTAAATGGTAGCTATTATTATGACGCACAATAGAGAATTGGGGGTGTTCTATAGCTCAACTAATTAAACTGGCATACACACGCTCATCTGTCGAAAACAGCCCTAAAAAGGCTAGTATTGCTATTGATGGATGGTATTGCAGGACCCAGAGCGCACAGAGCGGACAGCAGATAACGGAATTGCAGTTGTATTGCTTATAGATTATCAGAACATTTCAAAGGGGACACAGCTCCATTGGATATTAACCTATGGATTAACTACATCATCGTTTTTATCGTTGTAATGCCATTGAAGACCAGTTTAGACCAGACAATGAGGAAGGTAAGCCGTTAGCCTGGCGTATGTTAGTACCTAGCGCCACTTGTTTTGATGTACGTTTTTGTGGATAACCTCGCGAGTTTGTATCTTCCAGTGTTGAGGTGGGCACCGTTAGATTCTGTGTCTCCTTGCGATCATAAACGATGTGTTGGATGTGCGGCTAGTTTAAGTAATAAGGGAGCTATCGGTGCAGTAATAGGTTAGCATTTTCGCTCGGGGCTAATTCAGAGGCTCACTGTTAGCATTGTGTTTTTTTAATTTTTTTATTCCGGATCGTATGCCACTCTATTCGACCGAATCGGTTCATAAGCATAGGCCATGGGATGCCTGGTAACTGTAGATGCTTCCACATCAATGTCATCTCCCGACGAATAGTCAAATTCATCGTTCAAAACGTCAATCTCATTGCAAAATTCCTCCATCGCTGCCATATCTGCTACGTTGTGTTGACTTTCGGTGGAGCGAAAACACAGCCAGTGACGTCACCATTTGGGACTCCCCTAATGGCGGCGGCCTGGTCCCGGAATTCCCCACCCGGCTGGCGGATAATTAATTTTCTTTTGGCGAGTAATATCATATACAATAAATATTACGATCAATATCCATTGTAAAATGAATAAACTACCGGAATATTATAACTGTAATTGGTGTTTCCTTTCCCCTTTAAAACCTTTGAATCTTTGAATCTTGAAAACTGTCAACAAAACATTTGATGCTACTTGTGGGGGAAACTTCTGAAGCAATGGGAGTCAGGACTCAAAGAGAGATACGATGGAGAGCTGGAGCTTTGATGGCAAACACTGAGGTTTTTTTTGGAGCTTTGGCCGGAGAATTCACAAGACACATATCACAGGGCCACCAACCCAGTCTCACAAAAAAACGTGTAATAACTACGTTGGTCCACAACGTAGGACGTATTATTTCTACAAAAACGCCTCTGAAATTGTAAGATCCCTACGTTTTTTTTCAGCATTCATTCAAATGGCTGGCGTCTGTCACATGATCTTCACATTTCTCCCTGCAGAAAAAAAAGACATGGCCGAACTTCGTTTTATTCTCGGTGTAAAATGCCTATTTTAAAGTTAGTATCGAACGCATCTAAAATTGTGGCATAGATACGTTATTTTCCCCTGTGCAATTCTCCATTTACTCAACAATAACTGCGTCCCCCCCTCCCCCACCCCGTCCCCAGAACTACACATGCTGGCTATTGTGTGTTTCGCAACATGTTCTATGGCATGTCTCTACTAGGAGTTGTAGTTTTAAAAGACGTTTTTGTATTTCCCATAATAATAAGTGGCCAGTATTAAACTGTGTACATCCCTGGAGGTTTAGGGGATAGGAAACACTCAAATTTAAAACACATAATTAATAAATGGGTGGAAATTGCTTGTGCCCATGATGGGCAGCATTAATATATATATACCCACATGCCTGCTAAGGTCAGAAGAGCTTTATTTAACAGCTGGTCTTATGTCTGTGACCCCTTCTGTTGTTAATTGATAAGCCTGAAACATGCACTTGTCAAGGTTCAGAGGCACATTTTGCAAATATGGCAGTAGCCATCGATCATCTTAAGATAAGATATACTTTATTGATCCCAAGTTGGAAACATTTGCGTTACATCAGCATGTGTAACAGTTAAATATGCAGTGGTGTTTATTTGTAAATCATTTAGTATAATCACACAATTTCTGTGTTTTATATTTAATAATTCTGTGTTCTTTATTTATTGATTGTTCAATACCTGACAAGGCCGGAGATGAAAAACGTTGGTCGCAGGTTCCTCAACAGTGCATTACAAGACATCTATCAATATGTGTGTATACCTCCACCATTAAACTCGTATTCTCCACATTTCTTATACTATCTACATACATCTTATATAAGAGTATAATACATATGTATAATATCAGTTAAAATAAGTGCTTCAACATAGTTAACATTGCTGGAGGTATACACAAAGTTTTTCATTCATTGCATAACTACACCGTTTGTGTATATGATATGTCAATAAACCTTAGAAAATCTTGAAAGGGATGTGCAAAATAGTCATTATATACAGTCTTTAATTAACTATTAGTAGAAAATAACGAGTAATGAATATACTTTATAGGGATCCTAATAATAAAAAGAATGAAATTCAATAACATGCTTTAACCACTAGGTGTCCCTTTATATCAGCTGTGCACCTTTATGGTGTAAATACAGCCTATCTACCAATTGGATCAAATATAAAAGTCAGCCGAATTAGTGTTGATACTGCAAGGAGACGTATTGTGTGAAAAGAAATGTAAGATGTTGTTTAATTGCTGATATATTTATGATCCATGTCACGTTTTCAGTTCCTCATGTTTGTCTAGAAGTCTTCTCCTCAGGGCTCTATAAATAGACAACTACGGCAGATATGTAATATTTAATGCAGCCGAACCGTGTATTACAATGCTGTTATGTGATGACCTCCAAACTCATAAACTGGTAACAACAACAACTTGCTAGGGCAGCCCCTCCTTAAGGGAGATAGAGGCTGCTCAAGGTTGGAGCATCTGCGTCAGAGGGCAAAAGGTAAACATCAATGGACAATTATTCCCTGACACTACTGATTGGCGAATAATCAAGCTATTAGTAATATAATGTTAAGTGTTTTCCCGCATGATTGTCCTCCCATGTGAAAGTTTGCTTATTGGTCTAAATATGATTCTTATGGATGCGAAAATCCCCAGACCAAACTTTTTATTTGCACTCTAATTTGCTCCCGTCCATAAATAAATTGGTACTCCAGCATAACGGCTTAGCTCTAGTCAGGGTTGGCGACATGGTGGGCCATGCCCCGGGGGTGCATCAAAAAACACAATTCTTGAATTTTGATATGGCTGGGTGCTAAAAGTGTTCCAATATATGTAGAAACAACACATGCAAAATATTTTTCCAATACATGATGATTTAGGGGTGCCACCGCACATCTGTTTTTGTTGGGTAAAGTGGTAAACAGTGCTCAATGGGCGCCATGGAGATCTGAGGTAAACAAGACTGCAGTTCAATAAAACTGAGGTGATCTTTCTGTTTTTGTGCTGGGTATGTATTATTACATATTACTGTCATATCTGTAGTTGTGTCTTTGTATACTTAAGTCATATTTATAGGTATTTGGTGCTCATTACATCTCGCTAACGTTAGCTAGCAATAGTTTGCTAACCACAGTTAGCTATCTATGTTAGCTAAGCTAGAGTATTGATGTCTCATGTTTATTGAGAGTAGCATTGTAGTTGTTACAGTAAATTAACATTTTAAATATAAGTATATTTGTGAGCACAGCTAGCTACTCTGGTAGTAACGGTAAGTTATGTTGAAGTTAGACTATGTACAGCTAAAATGTGAGGCTTATGCAAGCATGGTTTATCATAATTGAGTGATATTAAGTATGCCAATATATGATTTTAAACTCTATCCTTGTCCTTGTATTAAATTAACATTTTAAAAATAGGTATATTTGCAAGCACAGCTAGCTACTCTGGTAGTGATGTAAGAGTAAGTTATCATTGTAATGATGAAGTTGGACGATGTACAGCTAAAATACAGCGTGGTTTATCATAATTGAGTGATATTAAGTATGCTAAGATATGATTTTAAACACTATCCTTGAGCTTGTGTCCTTTTTATTCCCAGGCACTTCACAACACAACCCACCCCAGGATCCAGCTCTCCTAAGATGCTGCCCTCACCAACTGGTCCCTGCCAGACTAGCAGTCGCAGCCTGGTCTTTGGTCTGGGCCCCAGCATCACCAGTGAGGATGGCATCATCACCGGCGCCAAACTGCCAACTGGTCGTCAGATCTTACGCTGCATGCTTGCCAAGAAACCTGGTGGAAACGGAGCGTTGTCGCAGGTCGAGGCAACCAAGGGTTTCCTGGATCAGGTGCGGCCATTTTACAAGAAAGCCAACATCCCAATGGAATTCCTCAAAACTTTGCAAAAGTCATTTTTATGTTAATTGGAACACAATGCAATCCCAGCCAAATAGATATTTTGAAATTAAAATTTCCCATTCAAATTTGATGCACCCTAAGCCCCCCCAAATGAGTCACTGCCGCTCTCTGATTGGTGTGTTGCTTGACCAATGACCCCCGACCTTTGTTTTGTTATCATTACGTGGCTGTGTGTTTAGATGAAAGCCCAGTGGCGATCTGTTCATCTGTTACACTGATTATACAGTAAAGCCATCTAAAATAATATGATATACAGTACAGTACAAGTCGCCTACTTCTGGGTCTCTGTGTTTCATTCAAGCTCGGGTGTGTGTGTGTGTGGCGTGAGTGCGCGAGTGGTAACGTGGAATGTTCAATCAATCAATGTTTATTTATATAGCCCAATATCACAAATGTTACATTTGTCTCAGTGGTCTTCACAGTTTGTACAGAATATCAGTATGACAATACGACACCCTCTGTCCTTAGACCCTCACATCGTACAAGGAAAAACTTCCAGAGAAAACCCACAATTTAAAGGGAAAAATGGGAGAAACCTCAGGGAGAGCAAGAGAGGAGGGATCCCTCTCCCAGGACGGACAGACGTACAATAGATGCCGTGTGTAAATTGAAAAGATAATACATTTGCAACATAGGTAGTCCAAATGTTTGGAAATGAATGTTGTTGTTAGCATCTGGTTAGCTAGCTATGCTAACGGATATAAAGAGCTGTTTCTACACCACGGTGGAGGAGAGTCCTCTCCTGTCAGACTGAGAAGATCGTATAACCTCAGTTTAGTGAAGTAAGGACTCTCAGTGTTTAGATAGTTCACTTTAGTGTAAGTTGTCTCAAACGGTTTGGTCACCATTTATGTAAACAAGTATTTGCAAGGAACACCTTTATATGATCATTATAGAAAAGATAATAAATGAAAACCGGGTATGAAATAGGACAGTAACACAAGAATACAGTTTAAAAGGGGAGTGATTAGTAAAATATCCATAAAGGACATAAAACTAGGGCCACCAGGGTGGGTGGAGGGGGTCAGGCGGACGGGTTTGGGCTGACAACCCAGGAGCACCGCGGAGGACCCGGAAGGGATCTCGGGTGGACGGCCCGGGGGCAAGGTAGAAGCCGAGAAGGGGGACTCGGGCGGACGGCCCGGGGGCAAGACAGAGTCCAAGGTGGGGGTTATGGAGGGGCGAAGGCCACCACCACGGGCGAACTCAGGGGGCCGAGCATGAGGGCGAGGGCCGTTGCCGGGAAAGTCAGGGGGCCGGGATCGAGGGTGAAGACTGCGGCTCTCAGAGGGCCGGGCTCGAGGGTGAAGACCAGACAGCGCCGGAGGCCGGGCAGGACCCGGTGTCGGAGCTGGTGGGACAGGCCTCGGCAGGATCCCCCACGGAAGAGGACCAGGACACGGGATTGGCAGGACCCCCGGCAGGAGAGCAGTTGGCGGGACCTCCAACGGGACAGGACATAGGGTTAGCAGGACCCCCGGCAGGAGAGTAGACGGCGGGACCTCCAACGAGACAGGACAAAGGGTTGGCAGGACCCCCGGCAGGAGAGTAGTCGGCGGGGCCTCCAACGGCACAGGACAAGGAGCTGGCAGGACCCCCGGCAGGAGAGTAGACGGCGGGGCCTCCAATGGGACAGACATACGATTGGTCGGACCCCTGGCAGAGGAGTAGTCGACGGGGCCTCCAACGGGACAGGACAATGGGTAGGGACTTGAGACGTGACTCGAGAGGAGACTTGAGAGGGGAACCAAGGGGGAACTCGAGAGGGGACTCGAGAGGGGAACCAAGGGGGAACTCAAGAGGGGACTCGAGAGAAGACTAGAGGAGGGACTAGAGGAGGGACTAGAGGAGGGACTAGAGCAGGGACTAAAGGAGGACTAGAGGAGGGAACTGGAGAGGGAACTCCAGAGGGAACTGGAGAGGGGACTCGAGAGGAAACTGGAGATGAGACTGTGGCAGCTGGGGCCAGAGCTGGGTCTGGAAACATGGCTGCGGGGGCCGGAATTGAAGCCAGAATCATGGCTGTAAGGTCCGATTCTGAAGCCGGAAACATGGCTGTAAGGTCCGGAGCGGAAGCCTGGACCCTGGCTGTGGAAGCCAGGTCATCCAGTATGGACGCAAAGCTGCGTGGGCCGGTACTGGAGCATGGAGGCATGGCTGCTAGCTTGGCTTTGCGCCTCCTTCTCTTAGCAGCCGCCTGTAGCATCAAAAAAGCTGAATCCGCTGGGTCCATTCTTGGTCGGTTCGTAATGTTACGATGTGTGAAGCAGGTAGGACCCAAAGGCAGCTTAACATGAAAATTCCTTTATTTCAAGGCTATACTAACAAAGACAGAACAGAACACTCACCGAGGACTTTTTTTTATTTTAATTTTTTATTAGAAAAATATAAACATAGTTACATTTTAACACATATTCTATAACACATAGGTGTGAGCAAGCTCTCTGATTGGTCAATAGACGTGTTTGATTCCACGATCAAACAACGGTCAAATAGAACATGCCTTTTCACAACAAGTCAGTATCCCTCCGCGTCTGAGAAAAACGGTATACCGTTGGGCCGAAAAGCAAACTGCCTGCAGTTTGCTTTTCGAACTGGAACAAGAAAGCAAATGCCCGAATCAGCAAAGGCTTTCTACCACCATCCAAGGAAGTCGGTGAAGCCTGGGGATGCGGTGTGGTATAGCATGGAGCCCTTGGGGGTGAACAGCCTGGGGTCCATGATGACCCGCATTAGTGAAGAGGCTGGCACTGCTACGCGTTACACAAACCATTGCGTCAGAAGCACCTGCATACAGCGGCTGGCGGAGGCAGGGTTGGAGGCCAGAGAAATCATGTCCGTTAGCGGGCATAAAAATGAGTCATCGCTTCGCAGCTACTGGGCTCCATCTCTGGACAACAGAAATATGTGGAGCAATGCGCTTTTTGCCGGTCCGGGACACGCCATGAAACGGCCACTGGAGGAAAGCTCTTCCGATAACCTACCCGTGAACACCACAGCACCACCTGCAAAAAAGTCTGGCATGGAGTTCATAGAGAGCCGTTTCAAAAATTGCACTTTTAATGGCAGCATGAACATCCACCTTCATTCTGAAGCCAAAATGTTAAATATGTAAACAAATAAATAAATAGCCTAATTCAAGAATTGTTGTAAATAATTTGTTTTCAATAAATTGGTTAATAATATATTATTTACTATAATTATATCAATAACTGTAAGCGGGGAAGCAGGAGTGTTCGATTGATCGGCTAGCGTTACCAAGGGAACTATACTTTATAGGAACTACTTTCTGACGGAGATTAACTCAAGCAGAAAGTGTAGGTTTGGGAGCAAATGAGCCCACATTATGAAATTATTTTACGATATTGTTGATTACAATGATAGTTTGTGTTATAGAATCGCAATCATACACTTGAGGCCGTTCTTGAATGTCATTATTGGTACGACAGTACTGCGGCAGGACCGAGGCGCTTGCGCCGAGGTCCGTACGCCTGTACTGGAGTGTATGATTGCTTAAATCACCCACCTTACTGATCACCCACCTTACTGATCCCCAAAAAGAAAGCACCCCAAGGCTTTCAACCAAATCAATAACACAATCTCAGCTTTCATGCATATTCCTTCAATATACACATAATCTACTTTCTATTTCATATGAAAAAACATTACTCCTCACTCCTGCATATCACATATCAATAACACATCAGAACAAAAACATAATCATGCAGACCACACTCTCAGTTTACCTCAAGCATTCTCAAAATTCGCAGACAAATATTCAAACCATCGCACACTTTTGTCATACATTACACCCATCAATTACTCTTAATCCCATATTCCCTTTTCCACATCTTTCCGCGTCTCAAATATCGCCCATGCCTTTGTCCTTTCCCACTCCTCCTCCCACTTCTCCACCGTTTCTCCCCTCCTTTTTCCATACGGCCTTTGCGTTAGCGTGAGGCGATGCACATCCTTCTTGCTTTCCACCCACTTACCCTTTTTATTAATCACCCCTATATTTATGTTTATACCTTCCAGTCCTCCATTCCCTCCTCCTCCGCTCTTTCCTCATTCCTTCCCTTCTCCACCTTCTTCACTCTCATTAACTCCTGCTCTTTCAGACACTGCTTCTCCTTTTCCTCATCCACGCTATCCTCCACCATCCCAGGCTCTATATCCTTTGCCCCTCCCTCCCTTACTTACTTTCTCACCCCCCCCCCCCCCCTCAGTCTCCTCCATCTCACCCTTCACATCCTTTTCCCCCCCTCATTCTCACTCCCCTTCATCCTCTTTTTATCCTTCCTCCCCACAGCATACTCCACACTCTCCACTCCTTCCCCCCCGCAACCTCCTCTCCTTCATTTAACATCACATCCTCATCATCATCACTCCCACCCTCTCGTGGTCTTTTGTCCCCTGCTTCACCCCCCCCCCCCCCCCCCCCACACAGTCACCTCCCCATCCATCCTCTCCTCATTTCCACTCTCCGCTCCTCACCCGCCACAGTTAGCTGCGCAATGCCCCATTTTCTTTCCCTCTTTTTATTTTCTTTTACACATTACCTCTGGGCATTCCTTCATCATATGTCCCGCTTTATTGCATTTTCTGCAGACTCTCTCCTGGTTGTCGTGTATGACTCTGAAGTATTCCGATCCCCCCACTGTGTTAAACTTGGTGGAATATGGGAGGGATCGGACCTTGTCATTAAATACAACCCTCAGAAAGCGGGTTCCATCTGCTATTCTATCTCTTCCTGTTCCCGGCAGAAAGCGCCTTATAATGTTTGATGCTGGTTTCACCCCCCACTCCCACAATCTCGACAGAATGTCCCCATCACTGATATACACCGGCAGGTGCAAAAAGGAGACCGCCATTACATTGTCTCTTAACTCTTGTGCTCTCACCCTTACTCCATTTATTGTGCACCCCGCCAACAGCCTCCGCTTCCCTACTAGCGTTTTCATTGTCACTTCGTATCTCCCCTCCCCTCTCACCCTGCACCCTAGTATTACCCCGCACAAGTTCCTTATTGCCTTAAGCAAGTCCATCATCGATACCTCTCCTCTTCGCCCCTCTACGTACACACCCAACGTCAGTTCTGCGGAGTAGCTCACCCGCTCCTCCGCATTTTCTTCCTCGTCGCTCACTTCCTCTTTTTCTCCTCTCGCTCCTATTTCCATCTTCACTTGTTCTTCTGCTGTTTCCCCCGTTCACTCCGTCGTTTGGACCATTCTTTTCCCCAGAATCTCCATTCTCCTCAGCTCCCTCAACTCCACCTCCGCCTCGCGGGACCTCCGTCATTTTCGCGGCCGTCACTCCCGTCTTCACTCCAGCCTGCCCTCTTTCCAGAGATGCAGCCTCTCCAGCCTCTGTGTCCTTCGCTGCTTTCTCTCCTTCGCCCTCACTTCTTTTCGTCTTGTTATTAGACTTCTCCGCCGCCATTTCCCCCGTCTCCCACTCCACTTCCGCATTCTTTGTCTCATCTTCCTGCATTCCTGAATGCACGTCAATTTCCTTCGTTATTTCTCCTCTTTCAGCCATCATGAACACTCAGATAGGGCCCCCTCCCCACATACATGCTGTTAGGGGAGAGGATCGTACAAACAGCAACTTATTTGTATTCCAAATCTCGTTGTTTTTCCACTTTTCCGTACCAAGCCAAATCACAAGACGAACCGACACTGAACATAGGAAGAGACTAAATACAGGGAGGGGTAATCACAAGACGAGACACACCCAGGCAGGGGAGGAGAAACACAAGGGCCACAGGTGAAAACAATCAGACAACTAGACACACCAGGGAAACTAACGACGGGAGGAAAAACACAGGGAAAAGGACCAGACAATATACCCAGAGGAAAACATGACAGGGAGAACAGCAAAACACCCAAACCAAGATATAGAAAATGTGACATAACACAATAATCGTAACACATATGGATGCTGAGAGATGTAGGCTATCCATAGATCTCTTCATGTTGCTCTCAAAGTGCACCAGATTGATGCATTTAACTTCAATATTTTAATAATCTTCCCAGGGGAGCATGCCCCCAGACCCTCCAAGAGGAGGTTAGGTCCACCCCACCTAAAACATGTTCACATGGATAGGATACTAAATACATTTGCACACTTTTTATATGGTGGCCTATGTCCATATGTTTCTGTGTTGGTGGTCGTGCCACAACCGTGCATGTATGCACAAGTCATAGGTGCGCTATAAAATAGCACTACACCCCTGCAATGTGTGTGTGACCACAGCATATTACTAGACCGACTGGAAAACTGGGTGGGACTTTCGGAAACAGTTCTAAATTGGTTTAAATCCTACTTAAAGGACAGAAACAACTTTGTTTCTATCGGTAAATACACATCTGAGTTGACAAATATGACATGTGGGGTACCTCAAGGCTCCATCTTGGAGCCTCTTCTCTTTAACGTCTACATGCTACCACTGGCTCAGATAATGAAAAACAACAAAATAAGTTACCATAGCTATGCAGATGACACACACATTTACGTAACACTTTCACCAGGAGACTATGCTCCAATTCAAACACTGAGTAAGTGCATTGAACAAATCAATGACTGGATCTGTCAGAACTTTCTCCAATTAAACAAAGATAAAACTGAGGTAATGGTTTTTGGAGCCAAGGCAGAACGTATAAAAGTTAGCGCTGAGCTTCAGCCTGTTCAAAACAACAGATAAAGCCAGAAATCTAGGTGTAGTCATGGACTCTGACCTGAGTCACATTATCTGTGTCCTTTTGTGTCCATTATCTGTGTCCTTTTGTAGTCAATTTCCTGTTGTTTGTCTTGTCTTACCCGGCTGATACTTCACTAAATCGACTGTTTTAATTTGTAAAGTATAATTGTAAATGTAAATTGTAAATCTGTAACCCTGTAAGGTGTCCTTGGGTGTTTTGAAAGGCGCCCCCCCAAAATAAATGTATTATTATTATTAAAACAGTTACTAAATCAGCCTACTATCACCTAAAGAACATATCTAGGATTAAAAGACTAATGTCACAGCAGGATTTGGAAAAACTTGTCCATGCTTTTATCTTCAGTAGACTGGACTACTGCAATGGTGTCTTCACAGGTCTCACTAAAAAATCTATTAGAAAGCTGCAGCTGATTCAGAACGCTGCTGCTCGAGTCCTCACTAACACTAAGAAAGTGGATCACATCACTCCTGTTCTGAAGTCTTTACACTGGCTTCCTGTGTGTCAAAGAATAGATTTCAAAATACTGCTGCTGGTTTATAAAGCACTGAATGGTTTAAGCCCAAAATACATTTTTGACCTCCTGCTAAATTATGAACCATCCAGATCTCTCAGGTCTTCAGGGACTGGTCAGCTGTCTGTCCCCAGAGTCAGAACTAAACATGGTAAAGCAGCGTTCAGTTATTATGCTCCAAATATCTGGAACGAACTCCCAGAAACCTGCAGGTCTGCTGCAACTCTTACTACTTTTAAATCCAGGCTGAAGACTTTTCTTTTTGTCGCTGCTTTTAATTGAACTATTCATATCTTAGACTGCACTTTAACTTTTATCCATGTATTTTTTATTTTTATGTTTATTTTATTAGCTTTTATTTGTAATGACTGATTTTAAATGCCATTTTCTTAATGTCTTTCGTTTTTTGTAAAGCACTTTGAATTGCCTTGTGTTGAAAAGTGCTATATAAATAAACTTAACTTGCCTTGCCTTGAAAGACAATAGACTTTACAGCATGTATTTGGAAATTGAAGTTGCGTTGGTGTTTGTGTGTTGACGGCAGTGTGTGTGCCCCCCCTTGGTAAATGATTGCCCCCCCATTCGATTTGTTCTAGAGCCGACCCTGGCTCTAGTGCTTGCTCAGCAGTGTTGCAGACGTCAGATAAATGAACAGAAGAAGACAGACAAGAAGTAAACACTAACAGGAACACGGTATGGGCTCTGCATTGTTTAAGGACTTGTTAGTGGATCAGAAACTGTGAACAGAGTTGGACAGTGCTGCCATAAAGTTGTTGTTGTCGCAGTTCCAGCCATTGGTGCGCCGTGGAACAGTCTTCTTTTTTTCTTAGCGGAAGAAATACGATAATTTCAATTAATATTGGGAGTCGATTATTTCGTTTGTTTAGTATCTGGCCATGTAATAAGCGGGATAATGTGCAGCGACTTGGTCATTATGGGGAAAAGAACACCTTTAGTTCAGGCTCATCAAGATCAGCCTGACTGATTGCGTAAACACCAGGTTTACTAATCTACCCGCACAATTTTTCTCTGGTGTCGGAATGTCTTGCAATGTTAGTGAATTCTTAAAGGTCACATGTCATGGCCATTTCCACTGATCATAATTCCATTGTTGAGGTCTACTAAAATAGAAAAATACTGTGCAATTTTCCAAACTCACATTGGTTTCGCGTGTATTCACTCTCTGTCCTAAACGGCTAGTTGGAGCTCTTGCCCCCCCCTCCCTGTGAGCCCAGTGTGCTCCGATTGGTCAGCTCGGCCACTCTTTTCTGATTAGTCAACCACCAGAGAGGCTCCGCCGATGTCTAACAGTGCTTTTTTCGGCTCGCTCTGAGCGGAACATCAGGCCTCGGCACAGCCGTATATTTGATACGCTAACTAACCGAACTGTACCTACAACTGTTGTTATAGAAGAGTAAGTTATTTTTACCTGTAATAAACTACTACTGTTTGATGAAAAATCAAATCATGGTTTGCTATATATGAATGATATGTTATAGGAGCAAATAATTCAGGGAAGAAAGGCTACTAAGTATTTCCATCAAACTTTATTTTTAGAAATGTACAAAATGAACATGTGTAAATAATATAAATATATACACTGTATATCATCCATTCCTCCCCTTATAGGCATTTTCGGCATCTTGCCTATCGCAGCTTTGTAAGCTGCTGCCGGGGCTTTTTAGGACGAGGCATCAGAGTGGTCATCCCGTGTGTGTTTGTGTTGTCCGCCAGATACGCCAGGAGTTTCCTGATCTGGCAGGACGAAATCAAATGCAAATCACAAAAAATTAGAGAAACTTAGTTGTTTTAGATTCGTAGTAGTTGTGGTAGGAGTGTGTCTATCGTATCGTATCTATTCAACACAGTTATCTTGCCAGCTAATATGCTAACCTACGTTTGCTAGTTATTCAGTGTAATATGCCAACCTACTATGAAGAACAGCTAGTCTAGGCTAGCAAGAACATGTTTACAATTGCAATCTTATAGGGGTAGTCTGCTACGTTCGGTCATTCATTGTAGCTGGCATGAAACCAATGTTTTCCCTAGCATGTTTAGCTCTAGGTAGCCTTCTTGTTTAGCTATGTAGCATACACGCTATGAACGGTAGCTCACACGCCAGGAACGCCAACTATAATGTACTGACCGTATGCATAGGCAACCCAGTCTCACGGCATTTCGTGTTCACCAACACGATTTGCCCCTTTTTTCGTGTTGCACAGCACGATTTTAAAAGCAATGTATTTCTACTCGTAATGTGTTTCGTGCCTGCAGGCTGCAGCACGTCTTTTTCTCCGGTCGGGTCGTGGAAGACCGGAAGCTCTGTGGTTCATAAAAACATGTTCTTACTCAATATCAAGCCACAGTTATTGCTTTTATTTTAAATCGTAAAATAAATGGGGCTCAGAGCCTCAGGATACTGAAATCTGTATTTTTTAAATCTTTTTTTCCTTCTAATTTGTTATTCTTTTCAAGATAACACACTGTTATTTACTCACCAATAACACACAATTATCCTTGCTTTTATTTATTGGTTTAATTCCATAATCTCGGGCTTTTTTGGCGTCCGTCAGGAACTGAATTTCAAAATAAATATAACCGGAAACAGACGTAGGCATTTCGAGCGATTACCCAAGATCCTCAGCTATGGTTTTAAGCTCGCTGATTGGATGTGTTAGCCGCAATGCATGCTGGGATTTGGTGTTTATATTATATGAAATCCGGAAAACATTTTAAAAGTATAAAATAATACTTAATTCCGAGTGCTCTTGCTTTTCTCTTTGAAAGTCATCACATAACGGCATTGTAATACACGGTTCGGCTGTATTACATATTACATATCTGCCGTAGTTCTTTATTTAGAGAGCCCTGATGAGAAGACCTTTGGAAAAACTGGAAGAAATGGCGCCGAAACTGAATACTTGACGTGGATCATAAATATATCAACAATTAAACAACATCTTCAATTTCTCTTCACACAATACGTCTCCTTGCAGTATCAACACTAATTCGGCTGACTTTTACATTTGATCTAATTCATAGATTATAGGTTATATTTACACCATAACGGTGCACAGCTGATAGAAAAGGACTGTAGTTTTCAAAGATATTACTGATTTTCTTTGAATGTAAGAATGTAAATACTGAGTCTGAAATAGTATAGCAATATGCTGTAAAATTATGTGAAAGCATGCATAAAACTATACATCTTCAGATGTTGTACATACACACTAATAATACAAAGTTATTATGGCTGTGTGTACCTTGTGTGCACCTCCTAGTGGTTAAAGCACGTTATTGAATTATTGTTTTTATGTGTTATATTTGATTAAAAAAATATTAAGAGTACATACTTTCATAGGGGGAAAGTATAAATATAGAAATATAGAATATAAAAAATCAAGAAGATACTATAAGTGATCTCTACAATAAAACAGTTTAGTGCAGGATGTACAAAGATATTAATAGGAGGAGGTGCAAAACAGAAAAACGGATTAACCTTTATTTAAACATTAAATATTAAGCCTGACAAAGTAATTAACGTCTAATATATTGCTTTCCTGCAATGTTAACTATGTTGAAGCACTTATTTTAACTGATATTATACACATTAATTATACTCTTATGTATGTAGATAGAATAAGAAATGTGCAGAATATGACAGTTTAATGATGGAGGAACACACATATTGATAGATGTCTTGTAATGCACTGTTGAGGAACCTGTGACCCAAGTTTTTCATTCATTGCATAACTACACCGTAGTTGTGTATGATACGTATGTCAATAAACCTTTGAAAATGGGGTTCAGGGGGAGTGGCTGTACGGCTGTACCCGTAGCATAGAAAGGGGGAAGTGACGTCTGACTCAGAGGTTACGCGGCTGTGGAGAAGAACGTGTTGCCCACATTCAATTACTGAGTTTAGGCTAGTTAGCTAGCAGGTTTATTGTTTTGGGTGCAGTCACTTTTGCCTCCACTTGCTGTGGAGGCGCCACCCGTCCCGACCACATGGTCGGGACGGGTGGCGCAGTGCAGGGTTTCCGCCAGGATTTTTTCTCGCCGGTCAAATGTCCGGGCAGAATTTATTTTACCGGACAAATTTGAAACTTACCGGTCATATTTCAATAATAATAATAAGAGTTGTGTTGCAGAGTTTCCGTTAGCAGGTAATTACCGGACTATGAGCAGATATGCTTCAGTTTAAAACTCAGTTCACGGGGCTCATTTTTATATTGCTTCAGTTTATAATCGTAACAGATCGAAAAATTCAGATTCATTTTTCAATAAATTATTCCACAAACCACAAACAACATAATTATTACATTCAAACAAACTACATAGTAGATAACGTACATTATTCAAAAGTTTACATTACATTTGAATAATAACACGGGAGAAATGGATCCTCTCTTTTCCCCTCTCCCTCCCTCTTTCTCCTGACAGCACGTCAGTTTCTCATGCAGCTCCTGCAGCTCGCTAAACAGAGGGCGGGGCTTCAGGTGATTATACAGAGCTGCGTGTCTTGGTCAGACTCAGCAGCTGATCTGATCTCTCTCTCGCGTCCGGTTATACTTCACTCGCGTTTATGTCCATATCGATCAGATCCAGCTCTCCTGATCGGCCTTTATAGAGAGCACCGATCAAACTATTAAGAGTGAATATCGGCCGATAATGACCGGCGGCCGATCGATCGGAGCCTCCCTAATTATTACCAGACATTTTGACCGGCATGTTTTGAATTTACCGGTTTTTAATAAATGTTACCAGCTAAAAAACGGTAATTACAGGCTAACGGAAACCCTGGCGCAGTGGTCTGTGCACCTCTAACCCATCATCAGATCAAGGGGGGTGCTGGGGAACTCCAGTTCGAAACCCGCTCCTGCCGCCACTGTGTCAGGCCGTTGTGTCCTTGGGCAAGACACTTCACCCGGATTTGCTCCTGTGGGTATTGTCCACAGTACATGTATGATACTAATGTGTACTTGTAAAAGCGCCTCGATGACTTTGAGGCGTGAAGATGGACGGTGTGGCGCTGTGCAATGATCATCAGATCAAGGGGTGAAACCCGCCGCTGCTGCGTCTGTAAAGCCGTTGTGTCCTTGGGCAAGACACTTCACCTGAACTTGCTCCTGTGGGTATTGTCCACAGTACATGACCATTGCATGTATTTGTGAAGCGCTTTGAGCATCTGGAAAAGCGCTATAATAAATATAAGGAATTATTATTATGTTGAAAGAAAAAGTAAATCTGTTTACAGTTCTGTTTTATATGGGTGTAGAAGAAGAAGAAGAAGAAGAAGAAGAGAAGAAGAAGAAGAAGAAGAAGAAGATTTGGGAGGGATGAAACCCTCTTTAATAGTCACACATGCAGAGCACACAGCACACACAGTGAAATGTGTTCTCTGCTTTTAACCCATCCTAGTACAAGGAGTCTAGTACTAGGAGCAGTGGGCAGCTATTGTACAGCGCCCGGGGAGCAATGGGACTGAGAGGGGAAGGGGGATGTCCGGTGTCTTGCTCAAGGGCACCACGGCAGGGCAGGAGGTGAACTGGGACCCCTCCAAGTAGAAGTCCACACTCCAAATGTAGGTCTGGTCGGGGACTTGAACCGGCGACCCTACGGCTCACAGCCCAAGCCCCTACTGACTGCCATAGATTTAGTCCCTAATTTTGCTCTGAAAGTGCACCAGATTGATGCATTTAACTTCAACATTTAAAAAAATATCTTCCCGGGGGAGCTTGCCCCCGGACCCCCCTAGAGGAGGCGAGGTCCCCCTGTTAAATTGTCTCACCCACATTGAGGATGCTTCCTACGACCATGTTTTATTCCATGAGTCAAGTCAGGCAAATTGGGTTCAAATGTTATTGCATCTATGATCTGTTAACATTAAAATCACTAAAAATATGCTGTAACTATTTTGCTTAGGCAACTCAAGGGCTCAGGTAATGTGATTACTTTATGAATAATGGTCCAAAATAACATTAAATGCATAGGATTTTTTGTTAAATAACATACTTTCTTCGCCGGCCGGCCGATAGATGCCACGCATTAAGTGGGCCTGTCTGTCAATTAATCCCCGGGCCACTTTTTCCCCCCAGTCCGCCCCTGAGTATGTTGTGTGTGAATGCAGACATTCTCCTGCTATGAGATACATGTAAGGCATCTGCTGACATTGGAGTTGATATATGGAAACGCTAGCAACTTAGTTATCCCTGTTAGCACTGTGTCAATGGCTTAGCAGCCAGAAAAACGTTTACCCATTTACACAGTCGTGGTAGATATACCTTGTTTGTTTTAAACATCATAAATAAACAAACAACAATGAGTGTTTATGTAATAGATTGTTTTTGTGACATTGACAGTATTTTAACTGTTACCTTTGACCTTTGTTAATGTAGTTTAATTGTAGGATGTTTGGAAAGGATGAGAAGGTATTCTGTCTGCGCTTGCTTGTGTTCGTTTTGGAGACGTGTGATCTGTTAAACTGTGATCGACTAGATGGCCTTGATCTGTGAGACGGAGATCGATTGCTCTTGTCTCCGCCCACAGATCTGGGGGGTTTCGCGGTACTTTCCTCACTCGAGGAAAGCACCGGAGAATGAAACCTAACTTTGACTCTTGTCAAAATTCTTCCCTTTTATCAGGTATGTAGATAGTACAAAACCATAACAAATTGGGCCAAACTATAACATAACATGTGTAAGGAGTGTTTTAAAGCGGTTGTGTGAAATATTGAGTGTGTTATTATTACGTTTTATCAGCTTGGGCTGATGTGTGTGATAGCCGAGAATGTGTGTAGTAACGTCTACATGGTTACATGAACAAACACTGCGTAGCGCGCATTTGCCGCCATCTTGTGTATTGTGTATGCACACAGTTATGTGATATGTTGTCTTTATATTTTAGTTAAATAATTCTGTGAGGGTTCTGCTATGTTGTCAATTATATTATCTGAATTGAAATACAGTGTTGTATGTGCTATTGAAAGGTGTTGCATTTTCCGCCATCTTGTGTATTGTGTATGGACACAGTTATATGTAATATGTTGTCAATTATATAATCTTATCAATGATATTGTGGTAATTAAGAAGTTTCATGATTGAAATACAGTGTTAATAGCCACGTTGTATGTGCTATTGAAAGGTGTTGCATTTGTTGACTCACTCGAGTAAAGTACCGGAGAATGTAACCTAACTTTGACTCTTGTCAAAATTCTTCCCTTTTATCAGGGGCGTAACACTTACAGGTTGTGTACCCGAATCTCCCGCTGGTCCAAACAAAGTAGGAACTGCATCGTCCTTCAGTGCCCTACGCTGTACATATCCGGTATGAATCGCTCCAAGTTTTGTGACGCAATGCTCACAGTAAAATACCGGCTCGAACATCTGAAGGAACAGTGTTAAAAAGGAAAGTCAACCACTGACTTCGTCGTGGTTCTGCCCTCGGTAAGGCATGCATTGAACATTTCCCCTCACAAGACAGGAAACAGACCCTCGTTGGCATGACTGGATACAGTTTTGAACTGAACCTAATATTCCAACAGTTGCTAGGCTGGCTGCTGGCAGAGGGTGCGGCCATAACTCTGGGCGTGGCTACTGGGTGCTCCTGCGACACAGCATCCAGGAAATAAACAATGACGTTTCACCAACGAGGCGTTTTGGGGAGGTATTTTCTGTTTTAGAGTTGTACTCACTATAGGGTGTACTTTGAGGGTTTTGACTCTGCACACTGTTTACATGCATAAAAACCTTCATAACACACAAGGGGACGGGTCGGAAAAGCATGACATGTGTCCTTTAAAAAACAAAACACATTTCATTTCGGGTTAAAATTAGTTGTAACTGCGTTACTGAGAATTGTAACGGGTAGTATATTACCCAAATTGCATTAGTAATGCATTACTTTTTGCTGTAACGAAGTAATGTAATACATTACTGTAACTCCGATACTTTTGTAACGCGTTACACCCAACACTGTTGTTCAGGTCTGGTAGGAAAACATGCTCAATTGCCCATTTTGTTTGTGAAGCTGTGATCAAATTAGGGAAAACTTCTTCTAAGGGTTCACAGAAAAGTAAGGTATTTTTGAAACATGTTCTCGTGTTTTCTGTCTGCCACCGATTGGGCTCATGCCATGGGTTTCAAGTCATATTAAGAACTGTGACGTGTTCCTTTGAAGCAGCATCAAGATATAGTTTTAAGATGAAAAGCCATTAAGCTTTTGCAAGGAGGGAGATTGACCCAGGGCGCAGGAAGGCACTTGTGATATGCAGAACTTTAGTGAGAGCCCTTTACGGACTGATGCAATGGAGCTCTTTGTGAACCCTGCAGTTGAGTAATAAAGTTTCTGTGAGTCACTGATATACCACAGGGAATTCTTGGATACATCTGGCTTCTCAGTTTGGCGCTCCACTATCATGTAGAAACTGACAAGTGCCTCTTTGTTCGTTGTGATTCATGTGTTCTTGTGAAACATCGTTTTCTGACCTCCATTGATCATCAGGTGACCGTAATGGTTCGCTGGTCATTGGTTTTTAGCTTGCAGAGTAGTTTTTTATCTATTTTTGTTTCTCCAAGGTTTCTCTGCAGCACAATAAAAAGATGAATGTCATGTCCGTTATTTCCTTTTGATTATCAGTGTTCACCTTGAGGCATTCGACAACTGATTAAAGTTGGGACAAAATCAATGAAATACTTTTCCTATTTCCTCACTCTGGGTAAGACCAAACCGTTACTCATTCTATCAATGGCTTATGCTGCCATTTGGAACCCTGTACTTAGAGCATATCAGGCTGGACAAATGTGGTAAAGACACAGAAAATAGTTATTATCAGTTGTCTGTTTTTGACTGTGACCTTCTTCAAAATGGAATAATAAATCAAAGGGCTTTTCTTGAAGCTGCTATGCAATTGCCCCTGCAATGAAAAGGGAACTATACAGGAGAAGCTGGAGTAGCAAATATGAATAGGAGTTTGTAAATTACTTAAAGGTCCCATGTCATGGCCATTTCTACTGATCATAATTCCATTGTTGAGGTATACTAGAATAGATTTACAAAAATCACATCGGTTTTCTCATACAGCATCTCTGTATAGTATGTGTATTCACTCTCTTTCCTACACGCCTTGTTGGAGCTCCTGCCCCCCCCCCCCCCCTCCCCCCTCCCTATGAGCCCACTATGCTCCGATGTGTATATATGTGTTAGATTGGCATTTGTTAGCAACCAGAACAGGACACCAATGACAATGCTGCGTGGGGTCCGTGTTGGCCGGACGTTGCGGGGCTCGCTGCTCCACCCTTTGAGACTCGAGGAGAGGACAGTGTGGCTGGATTACTGGTGTCATTTCCTGGTTGCTGCGT
Organism: Pseudochaenichthys georgianus; assembly: GCF_902827115.2. Classification (NCBI taxonomy): domain Eukaryota; kingdom Metazoa; phylum Chordata; class Actinopteri; order Perciformes; family Channichthyidae; genus Pseudochaenichthys; species Pseudochaenichthys georgianus. The sequence goes on along the minus strand of NC_047511.1, from coordinate 15,579,090 downwards.
GGGGTCTGCGAAGACAGCGAGAGACCGCGGAACTCAGCCTGAGCACACATCCACGGAGCCGCAGCTGAGAAAAGATAATGCTGCGTGAGTGTGCCGGCGAAACTCCGCGGTGTACCGCGGATGAGAAAATATAAGGCTGAGTGAGTGTGTGTGTGTGAGGAGTTCCACTGATTGGTCCATCTGAAAAAAATGGAAAAATCTCCAACGAGGCGTTCTGGGGCAGCATAGACAGGTCTGTTCTGTGTTAGGGTTTTACTCGCTACAGGGTGTACTTTGAGGGTTTGTGACTTTGCAGACCGTTTAAGGAGGCGAGTGGCGCAGTCAGGCCCGCCTTAACCTGCCATCAGGCCCTGGGGCTGATTGGTAGGCCCCCTATTTAAACAACAAATCAAAGTCATTTTAGCCTCGGCAGGCTCTGTGATCGCACTTCTCCACTCTGCTCTACGCGCGCCTGGTCCTCTCCTCCAGTGACGTATCGGGCCTCCCTCATGTATTTGTCCGGTTGCCGTTGGCTCCCCTCCACGTAGCAAGTCCTCGTCGTCCTCTCCATCTCCTCCAATGTCCCTCCTGTCTGTTTTTCCTCTCCCGCTACTCCATCGCTATCAGAACCAGACGGCCTACTTGGCTCTGAGGCCCCACGGCCGGCACCGCTACTGCTTGGTACAGAACTCATCTGTCCTTCCTCCTCATCCTGGCCTACAGGTTTAAAATAACCTGTAAGCTTCGGCATTTTTTGTAATAGCTGCTTGTCTCGAAACTCCTTTTCCCTCAACAATTTCCTTTCTGAGCGCCACTCTCAAACTTTTTCTTCTCAAACATTTTCTCCTAAACAACCTTCATCTGTCACTCAATCACTCGCAATTTGAATAAGTCACATGTGAAACATATTCTCATTCTGATTGGCTGTTGAGTGGTGCCCACTGACTGTTTCGGAGTCATCTCTGGAATCCATCGATCTGATTGATTAGCGGAGCAAATGATCATAATACTACGGAGGGAAGATATTTTCGTTTGGATTACTGGTCTGGGGGAAGCTCGCGAGTGTGTGTGTTTGTGTATTTTTGCTTTTGTGTGTATTGTGTTTGTTTCCCGGGGAAAACACTCACGAGAAACACCGGCTGTTGTTATGCCTGCTGTGACGTCAAGTTACTCCGTTCTCCGCTTGTAATTATGCCGTTACAAGCTTCAAAGTTGTATTTATCATCTGAATTTGCCGAAACAAGTTTAATATTCTGAAAGCCAAGACTTTGAAACCAGATGAAAACAAACTGTAACGGACCCTGCCGTGTTATCTATGATTACTATACGCCTTACATTCATAATGTCAGCCGGAGGGAGGGGGAGTGAGTGGCGAGTGAGAGCTGTCATCTTCCCTTTACAAGCTTCAAAAATGTATTTATCGTGTGATTTTGGAAATAAAAGTTTCATATTCTGAAAGCCAAGACTTTGTTTATTTAAATGTTTTTTTAAAAACATCCGAAATAAAAAAAAAAAAATGTAATTACATTTTTTTAAACTTTTTTATTGGCTCATGATAGGCCCCTGATCTCCGTAGGCCCCTGGGCTTCAGCCCATGTCAGCCCGTGCATTAAGGCGGCCCTGGGCGCAGTGGCTAGAGCATTGGTGTTCGGTTCAAAGGAGCACAGGTTCAAACCCCACTGCAGTCAGCATGTCGTTGTGTCCCTGTGGGGATTGCCCACAGTATTGAGTATGTAAGTCACTTTGGATAAAAGCGTCTAACAAGTAACATATGTAATGTAATGTTTACATGCAGAAAAAGCTACATAACACACAAGGGGACGGGTAATAACCAGAAAAACATGACATGGGACCTTTACATTGAAAAATGTTAACCATTTGTTAGAGCACCTTTGAAATATAGGGTTTAGAATGGTCATACCTCACCCTGATTGAGCCATGTCTAACAATTAGATGTGTAGTGTCTTAGGTCCATAAAAACTAAAGGTGACAAGAAACAGAAACCTGGGGGTCCACTATCCAAGTGGGGGGCTGGTTAGGGTTGGGAAGGTGAGTGGGCAAACCGGTACGGTGCAAGGGAAATGGGCATTAGGGTAAGGATACAGACCCTGGTTAGGGCAACCTGATCTCACCAGAATGCATGACTCCACCACGACTCCTTAACACCGCATTGAGTGGTGGAGTCACTTTGCTACATTTACGTCTGCACCACACAAAAAAACCCCAATGTAAAGTGAATGAGTCTCCTTTGTTGTGGTGCACACACACATTTCTACAACGTCCAGCAGTGAGCTTTTATTCTATAAAACGTTTTTAAAATCTATAGGTTACTTACGTAACCCCAGTGTCAGAGTAACATTAAGTGAGATGTCTCACTATGGGATGCGCCTCATCGCGGAGCAAACAGAAGCATCAATCTCATTACGCCAATCCTGATTGGCCGGTGATTCTTGACGTCAACGTCAGGGGAAATCACCCCCTATAAGTAGCCTGCGCCACGACGCATGCGTCATTCAAAATAAGCACCTCTTCTCGCTTCACCATAGCAAGGAGTGCCGTCTGGTGAGACATCTCACTTCATGTTACTCTGAGGCCTGGGGTTACGTAAGTAACCTATAGTTCTCATTCATAACACTCCGTTCGATGTCTCACTATGGGATATTGTAGCTCCCGTATTGCCAGACGAGCTTATCTCGAAGATCACCGATCAACCAGAATTTAACAGGTGGAGTCCCGACTCAACAAGGTGCCCAGCACTGCTCGGGCCACGCTTGGAGCGGAGACGTCCAGCCTGTAAAAGCGGACAAAAGTGAGTGACCCTTGAACAAAGCCCAGGATGTAGCCAGGCCCCGAGTCGAGTGAGCCCGCAGACCCAAAGGTGCTTGCAGATTCTGACTCGTATAGGCCAAAGCAATCGCCTCCACGATCCAGTGGGATAGTCGTTGCTTAGTAACAGGCTTACCCTTGTGAGGTTCAGCCCAGGACACGAAGAGTTGGTCATTAAGACGAAGCTCTTTTGATCTGTCCATATATGTGTGCAAAGCCCGGACTGGACACAACAGATCCTGCTGCTGCTCCCCGGAGGAAACCAGCTGCGGAGGAAATGCCTCAATGTCAATCGGGGTACACGAACCAACCACCTTTGGTGTAAAGGCAGGGTTGGGTTTCAACAACACTCTCGTTTGCCCTGGGGCGAACTGAGTGCATGAGGGATGTACAGACAGTGCATGGATATCACTGACCCGTTTAGCGGATGCCAGGGCCAGTAACATCACTGTCTTGAGTGACAGATGTTTCATGTCAGCTCCCTCCAGGGGTTCAAATGGGGTCATTTTGAGCCCATTTAAAACCACTGCCAGGTCCCATAAGGGCACCAGCGACCTCGAGACAGGGAGGAGCCTGCGCTCTCCCTTCATAAAACGGCAAACCAAAGGATGTTGGCTAGCCGTCTTACCCTCAAAGCCCACATGGCATGCAGCAATAGCAGCCAGGTACACCTTGATCGTGGAAAAAGCTCTGTGTTTATCGATCAAGTCCTGTAGAAATGATAAAATCACCCCGACAGGACATTGAAAAGAGATGTGCCCTTCTTGAAGGCACCACTCCTCAAACACCCTCCACTTACAGTCGTAAAGAGACCTGGTGGAGGAAGCTCTCGCACTCTGAATAGTGTTTATCACCTTCTGAGGGAGTCCCACTGTATTCAGATTGTACCACTCACGGGTCAGGCCCATAGTGCCCCGCGCTCTGGGCGTGGGTGAAGGATCGCCCTCTCCGCCTGAGACAATCTGTCCCTGCGTGGTGGGGGCTGCCACGGCTGCCCGCACAACAGCTGATATATCCCCGCCAGCCCGTATATTGCGGGCTAGGGTGGAAACATCAGAGTACGTGTGTGGCGTTGCTCCCTCACTCTGGCCAGAGTTAAGGGTAACAGAACCAGGGGTGGGAACGTGTACAGAGGACCCGGAGGTCAATCGTGTACGAGTGCGTCCCCGCCTAACGGTGCGTTTAAATCGTGCATTAAAGAGAACAGCTGTCATTGAGCATTTTCTCCCCTTGCGAACAGATTTAACGCGGCTCCGCCGTAACGCACCCACAGCGGACTCTTGATCCTTGGATGAGGAGTCCAGTCTGCATAGAGTGGTGCACCTCTGGACAGTAATTCTGTCCCTAGGTGCATAACACCCGGTACTTGTGTCGTTCTCAGATAGAGGAGACGTCTGCCGCTCCAAGGGATCAGTTTGTGTGCCAGTGTGTGTGACTGGAGACAACGCAAACTCCCCTGGCGGTTCATACACGATATCGTGTTGTCTATCCTCACGGGGACATGAAGTCCTCTGAGAGAAGGCAGGAAGCATTTTTGGGTGGGGAACACCGCTAAAAGCTCCGGGTAATTTACGCGTGCCCGCTGGAAGTCTCTGTTCTAGAGACCTCTCACCGGGCGACCTTCGTAAGTCCCCTGTCAGCCCGTCTGACCTGCGTCCGTGGTGACCACCCTCCGTGAAAGGACTGCACCCGTAGGCGCGTCCCGCACTGGAAAAGTTGGGTGTAGTGCCACTACGCATTTAATAATCACCAAAACTCTCCGTAAGCCGTGGCGTTCGGGGTTTAGTTTTATTATGAGGCCCATGTTGAGCGGGTGCTTTACGAGGACATTCTCCTCCGTAATCTGACTCCGCCCGGTGGGTTTTATAGATAAAACCCTTCTTTCTGGGAGAGAGAGAACTCTTCTCTCCAGAATGTGGGTTGACTCTCACTGGGTTTGTGAAAACAGATAAATTATAACTGTTTTGAGAAGCCCAGGCAGACATCGTGAGTATCCCCTGCTGTATGCTCCTTAGAGCCAGCTGGGATGTCACTCTTATGGCTCCGACCGGCACTGCGCATGTGCGTGACGGCGGTGCCTTTTCAGCTCCAGCCGGTATTGCGCATGTGTGTGCCGGTGGTGCCCTCACGGCTCCAGTCGGCTCCAGTCGGCACTGCGCCTGCGCGTGCCGGTGGTGCCCTTAAAGCCCTGGCCGGCACTGCGCATGTGTGTGGCGGTGGCTTCACGGACCCGTAAATAATCCGTCCTTTGAGAGATGCCGTAGCTGCTCTTGAAAGGGGAAGGATTGACGGGCCGTTCTTTACAGCTCTAGCCGGCACTGCGTACGCACGTGGCGGTAGTGCCCTTAAAGCCCCAACCGGCACTGCGCATGCGCGTGGCGGTGGTGCCTTCACAGACCCGTTTATTATCCGCCTTTTGAGAGAGGCCGTAGCTGCTCTCAGAAGGGGATTTATGGTTAACGGACTGTTTATTGTCTTTCTTTTCATTTTTTTGGGCTGCGCCCTTGGCCGGAGCCTGGATGCGTCAGCGGAAAATGGTTTATTCAGACAATAACGATCGCTTCTTCTTCCTCGCCTGCTGGCCGAAATTCTGGGTCGGCTGTGCCTGGGCTACAGCCGGAACCGGAGATTTTCTAGACCAACTCGCCCTCGTCTCCTGCCTGGGCTGGGGACTCGGGGCGGGCTGCGCCCTCTGCTGTCCTGGTACTTTGAACCCAGCGTGGGCGAAGGGCCGCCGTTGCAAAGGCCGCGGCTGGACCCTTCGAGGGAGACAAAGGTGGAGAGCCTCGTCTTCCTTCTTTTTCGACTCGCACTTCCTTTGCATGGAAGCGAGAGCGGAGCCGAAAATCCCCTCGGGAACGATGGGCATGTCAAGCACATCTTCCTTTTCCCGGTCTGGGAGGTTGGTGAGGTTGAGCCATCTAGCTCTTTCCTGCACCACCATGATCCCCATTACCTTGCCCGCGGCCTGGACGGCACAGCGTTGGACACAGAGACAAATGTCTGTGACCGCGGCTATCTCGTCCAGAGTGGCCGGTCCAGGATTGCTCGACATAATCCTCACAGAGCTCCGCTTGGTATGCGGTTAGCATCGAGGAAATGTTCAGAGCCCTGGTGGACAATGCTGCGGCTCTGTAGGCCCGTTCCGTCATGGTAGACTGGAATCGGTCCGTTTTTGCTGGCAGCGTGGGGTTCCTGCTTGGCGGCTGGCCCATCCTCGGTAGGAGGTGGGCTGCCACCAGCAGTTCCATAGGTGGTATGTGGAGCAGGCCAAGCCTCTCCATACCGTCACAGTCAAGTGAGTGGGCACCCTGGATTGGGGCCTTGTTGCTAAAGGGCCGGTCTCTCCACGAGACCGACACCTCATCCAACATCTCCGGGAAGACCGGGAGGAGTTGCCTCTTTGCCCTCGTTGTTTGGGAAAAAAGTTTTCCCTCGTAACGGGACCTGGAGGTCTCCTTGGCCACTTCGGGCCATGGGATGTCTAGTTTGGCCGCAGCGCGCTGACACACGGCTTGTAGGTCCATACTGAGACAGGGCGAAGCTGGTGTGCTGTCGCCCGGGGGAGCAGCCATCGCTCGCGGCTTTGCAGCCTGAGTCGATGACATGAAGATGTCGTCTTCCTGCTCATCCAAGTCAGACAGGAGGAACTCAGAGGTGTACTCTTCGTCCTCCATGCAGTCTAACTCCAGGACATCTTCCGCGGGTGAAACCGTGGTGAGGTCCAGTCGGGAGCCCCAGCTTGGTATAGCGTGGGGCCCCGTTCCCGCGTTTCTTGCCGCCACCGGATCTCGGCCTGATATGGCGCGGGATTCCGGTTCTGCGGGTGCCGCTGTCGGTGAGCCCCAGACCGCGGTGAGGGGCTCCATCTCTGCGGCAGACGTCCCCGTGTCTTGATTGCCGGTCGGCGGATCAGTGGACATGAGGGGGTCCCGTCCCGACAGGTTAACTTGTTGCGCTAACCTTTGGTGGAGGCTCTTCACGGTGAGGCGGGCACAATGTCCGCACGAGCCGGGGTTGTCGATGGCCTCCTGGGCGTGTTCCAGCCCGAGGCAGGACGAACAGATCTGGTGTGAGTCTGTGCCTGACACTTTCAACCCGCAACCGCAGCGCCGAGCCTCCGAGTTCCTGACTCCTCTGGTGTGAGGGGGAGAGGCATCCATCTTGTTCGCCGTGAGGCGTGGAGAGGGTCCGCTCATGACAGGTACGTTTGAGAAAAAAATGTTTACCGATCTGTCTTTAATCCGGGGGAAAAAAGGACAGCGTGGGTCTTTTTTCTCTCAAGGATATTACCTGGTATGGTAATATTCCTGTAATCCTTTTCTCCTCCGTGGAAGAGAGAAGAAAAAAGTGTCCTCGGTACCGTGGTGTCGGTAGTGAGGGAAAAAACACAAGTTAGCAACTGGTGTGTTGCTAACTTGAAGTCAAAACCTTACCTTACTCCAGAGGAAGAACGGCGAGGTTGACTATAATACTCTTCTGTGAGAGAATCGGGTAGCCGGCTAACGCCCGTCGACCGAAATTAGCTTTGGGTTCAGTCTGTGGACTGTTAAGCTAGCCCGGCTACCGTTCGAGATGTGCTCTGAAGCGAGAAGAGGTGTTTGAATGACGCATGCGTCGTGGCGCAGGCTACTTATAGGGGGTGATTTCCCCTGACGTTGACGTCAAGAATCACCGGCCAATCAGGATTGGCGTAATGAGATTGATGCTTCTGTTTGCTCCGCGATGAGGCGCATCCCATAGTGAGACATCGAACGGAGTGTTATGAATGAGAACTACTTTATAGTTTGTAGTAACTCACAGGAGGCTTATTTTATTTTATTCATAATAATTTTTTTTTTCGTCAGAATGTATTATGGCAACTCTGTCTCCTAAAAATTACTTTCCCACAGAACTAAATTGCATTCTCAATTACGTTTAGCAAAAAACGTATTTTCTCCCACGTTACGTTCGTATCTCAAATACGTTTATTTTCTACATATCTTCTAGAAACATATTTTATCCCACGTTACGTTTCTTATGAACGTATCTTAAATACGTTTATTTTCTACATATCTTTGCCATTTATTGTCTTGCTTATAATAATGATAATAGTCATTTATAAATATAATTTCAGAGCACACATTTGAAATCAGTAGGCGAGGCTGTAATTTCGCCAGCTGTAACTCTCATGAGCGAGGAAGAAAATAATAGTTATAACATGCCAAAAAGCTGCTGTGTCGTTTATTGCACCTCAAACATTAAAACAAATCCAGAGTTACGTGTTTCTGTACTTCCTCTAAGAAGAAAGGACAGTAACAGAAGAGCTCTGTGGCTTCAGGCTTGATCGCCGTTCAAATGACAGCGTTGGTTTCCCCAAAAGTGGGCGGGGCTGTAAAGTGACGTAGATTTTACTCTCATCTATTATTCAAAACCATTCTATTTATTCTAACGTAAATTACATGCCAGTGTTTTATCTTTTTATTTATTTGTTTTTATTTTAAATCGTATAATGTCTGACTTTTTTTCCCGTCTGTGAGGAAAATAAATGAGGCTTAGAGCCTCAAAATACTGAAATCTGTATTTTTGAAAATCTTTTTTTCCTTCTAATTTGTTATTCTTTTCTAAATAACACACTGTTATTTACTCAACAATAACACACAATTATCCTTGTTTTTATTTATTCGTTTAATTCTATAATCTTTGGCTTTTGAGCCGTAAATAAAGTCACCGGAAACAGACGTAGGCCTATAAGGGACATTTCGAGCGAAACACACCACAAACCCACTGAACAGATTACCCAAGAACCTGATTTTCTTTGAATATAAGAATGTAAATACTGAGTTGAGAGAATAGTCAGGGGATTTGGGAGTCACATCTATGGAATCACAATTTCAATAGCTTACTATTAAATGACGGATAGCCTATGCCTTTCTGTCTGTGATGTTTTCCAAATCTGATATTAATGTGTAGAAGTAAAACATGAGAAATAGTATAGCAATATCCTGTAAAATTATGTAAAAACATGAATAAAACTACACATCTTCAGATGTTATACATACATAAGTGTCCTACACTAATAATACAAAGTTATTATTAGTATGCTGTGTGTACCTTGTGTGCACCGCCTTGTGGTTAAAGCACGTTATTGAATTATGTGTGTTGAATAATGTTATTTTTGTTGAATAATGTTATTTGATGAAAAAAATATTAAGAGTACATACTTTCAGAGGGGGAAAGTAGAAGGTCAATGATAGAAATATAGAATATAAAAAATCAAGAAGATACTGTAAGTGATTTCTACAATAAAACAGTTTAGTGCTGGATGTACAAAGATATTAATATGAGGATGTGCAAAACAGACAAACTAATTAACCTTTATTAACACATTAAGAATACTTTAGGTTAAAGGTGGGGTAGGTAATTTTGGAGAAACCAGCTTGAGTGTGCTAGAATTTGAAAATACACAACCGGAACAAATCTTCCACTTCCTTACAGAGCCCCTCCTCCAACACACACGAACGAGCACATGACCAATGAGGGCACGAGATAAGTTTGTGCCCAGATGGAAGGCTGACAGGCAGGTAGGCCATCCAGTTATTTTAGCCGTGCCGACTCAGATGATTGGTCGTGCTTTTTACAGCGCCACGGCTTCCACAGATGATGTTTTTTAATGTATTTATTGTCAAAGCACTTAAGATATTCATTTCTATCGGGATGTTAAGAGCAGTGTGCGAACTATACCACGGTCTCTGGGGGAGCCGGGATTTTTTTTTTTTTGTGCGGGGGGGGGGGGGGGGTAAATGCTGATCCGTGCATTAATAGCAACAGCACAGACATAGGCCTATTATAAAGAGAACATATGTTGCACACGGGGTGGTGCCACAGGTCTATATTTACATGAAACGTCCCGATGGATCATGTTCATGTCAAGAGATTTCCCGAGCATGTATGGGCGACGCAAACTTCTATCAACTATCAACTTGATAATAAATAATCCACGGACCACCAATGTAACGTTTGACTGTTTAATTAAATCAACTTAAAATGTCTCAAAAACAGGCTATATTGTTTCACATGGGCTATAGCCTATTAGGGCTGTAGCCCACACAGAGCCAAACACACGCGATAAGAGCAGCCAGCGGCACCAACCATGAACAATATTAATATTAATAATACAGCTATAGCACAACACAACCCTCTCACTGCCTGGAGAGACGCGACGCCACACACACACTACACAACGGCTCGTCTTCTTGTGTCTCTTCAGCCCCCAAGTTAACGTTAGCTGTCAAGTTAGCACGAGCACTGACCTTAGCTCCCTCCTCTCTCGGTTCTGTTGTAGCAGCAGTCACAACGTACGATGTGCTACCACCAGCTACATTCGGTTGGTCTTCTTGATCAGGTTGTTTGGCCGTCTTTTTAAAGAAATTGCCTAAGGTAAGTTGTTTTTTTCTTTTCGACATGTCAGCAGCAGCAACAATGCCTGGTAAACATGCAGTGCTAACTAAACGAGCTTGTGAGTGAGTGGGTAGTGGGTGGAGCTGCGGGCAGCGTGCAAGCAGGCGACACTTTTTTCATGAATCATAAACTCTAAATATAATTTTATTTCACTTATTTTACACCTTTGAAAAAAAAACATGCCCAAAATGGAATTTATTTGGTCATCATATCAATATTTTAGAGAGCTCCCCCCAAATTTCACAAACCATGTTCCCAGGGGAGCTCATGTCACCACTAGGGGAGCTATAGCTCCCCCTGCTCCCCTCCAGTTCGCACCCTGGTTAAGAGCATTCCATGGAATATAACAACAAGTGTATCTCGAGCCGGTTTCTCAAACTTACCTACCCCACCTTTAAGGTCTTCTTTCAAATAAGAAAAAAGCTTTGGGGGTATCTATCTCCAGATAAATATTAAGCCTGACAAAGTACTTAACGTCTAATATATTGCTTTCCTGCAATGGTAACTATGTCGAAGCACTTATTTTAACTGATATTATATAGATAGTATAATAAATGTGCAGAATTTGACAGTTTAATGGTAGAGGTATACACACATATTGATAGATGTCTTGTAATGCACTGAGGAACCTCAGCTGCGACCCAAGTTTTTTCATTCATTGCATAACTACACTGTAGTCCTGTATAAGATATGTCAATAAACCTTAGAAAATCTTGAAATCTTGAAAGGCATGTGCAAAATATTATATCCAGTTTTTAATTAACTAAGTAGAGAATAATGAGTAATGAATATAGTTTATAGAGATCTGCAGATAAATGTTTAGTCTTCTCAAACACCAACAATCAAATATCTCTCCTGATTGTTGACACTTGACAATCACCTTTCCCTGAATTTTACTCAGGTGTAACTAAAGTCTGCTTTAAGGGTTGTTTATATTTCACATCATTAATCAGAATCTGCAAAGTAACTAAACTAAATGTAGTGGAGTAAAAATACCAGGTTAACCTCTGAATTAGTGGAGTAGAATTACAAAGTAACAATGAGCTGTCATGTGGGTATATATTAATGCTGCCCATTATGGATACAAGCAATTTTCACCCATTTATTAATTACATGTTTTAAATGTGTACACACCAATTAGTTTCCTATCGCCTAAACCTCCAGGGCTGTACACAGTTTAATACTGTCAACTTCTAATTTTGGGGAAAACGTCTTTTAAAACTACAATTCCCAGTAGAGACGTGCCATAGAGAACATGTTGCGAAACCATGGATGTATAATAAGAACTGGATACAGCGTGGGAGGCGGGGCCTCATTCATTCCTATGAGAGTTGCTCATTAGCGCATGATGATAAAATCGCCCAACTTTTGAGAGAGCGAAACGTCACAGATTACCCAGCAAGCCTAAGAAGTACCCGTATGTGCGCTCATAGCGAATGCGCAACTTTAACCAAAATGCTCGTTCACATCAAGCACGTCAATTTGCGTACACGTAACAGCACCGCACGTTCATGACAGCATGGTAATGATTTGTTATTATGATGGATTTGATATTAACGAGGCGGCAGTTAGCAGCTAGCGGCTAGCTAGTCATTATGCTAATTTACACATAAATTGTTATGTACTTATATTACGCTGCAACAGGATCTAGTGATATCCAAGCAACAGAGCTTCATTTAGCATGAAAGAATGATTGCACTGTATGTATGTATATATATATATGTATGTATATATATATATATATATACACACACTTCTAATAATAAGTAATATTAACTTTATTTAATACAACATTTACGGTACAATATTTAATCATACAGCCCATGTAGTATGATAATGAATCAATCAATCAATCAATGTTTATTTATATAGCCCAATATCACAAATGTTACATTTGTCTCAGTGGTCTTCACAGTTTGTACAGAATATCAGTATGACAATACGACACCCTCTGTCCTTAGACCCTCACATCGTACAAGGAAAAACTTCCGGAGAAAACCCACAGTTTTAAAGGGGAAAATGGGAGAAACCTCAGGGAGAGCAACAGAGGAGGGATCCCTCTCCCAGGACGGACAGACGTGCAATAGATGCCGTATGTAAATTGAAAAGATAATACATTTGCAACATAGGTAGTCCAAATGTTTGGAAATGCATGTGTGTATAATAGGAAGATTAATCCACGAGGATATCCATCCAGGACCTATGATCCAGGACCACATCCACGACTCAAGATCCAGGACACAGGACCGCAGGATCATCCATGACTCCAGATCCCAGCGTATATGACACCAAAAGGAAAGACATTTGGGGAAGCTGGGTTAATCGGAATATGAGAGTACACAGGTATAGACAGAGAGAAGGAAGAAGTAAGTTCAATCAGGAGAGACGTGATGTATGGAATACATGTTTATTATCGGTCACATTATATAAATGAAACATAATGAGGACAGTTTATAACAAGAGAACGAAATGGTGTTTGGCGATTAGGCCCAGGTTTTGTAGGATATCATTCTGGAAGGGAAAGAACCGTTTCCGATGAACCCCCCCCCGGGTCTAGACACTGGTGATGGTGATAAGTGGTTAGGTCCGGTTGGAAGGGAGGAGGTTAAGCTTGGCCCTGAGTTGGAAGCAGGAGGCGAAGGGGTGGAGGAGGGTTGCGCGTTGACACCTGAAAGACAGCTGATAGAAAAGGGGAGAGCATATATAGAGGGATTAACAGGTGCGATAATTAGGCTTGTGAATGGAGGGAAGTGATAGGTTGGCTAAGGAGTGGCGCTCCCTGTCATCTAGTGAAGGGAGCGAGTATTGCCATGACGTGCAATACGGAGTGATAGGTCTTCCTGTCTGAACTTGCGCTAAGCTTCATTTCAATCAGGAGAGACGTGATGTATGGAATACATGTTTATTATCGGTCACATTATATAAATGAAACATAATGATGACAGTTTATAACAAGAGAACGAAATGGTGTTTGGCGATTAGGCCCAGGTGTTGTAGGATATCATTCGGGAAGGGAAAGAACCGTTTCCGATGAACCCCCAAAAGAAGTGAAGTATGAAGTACTGAACGTGAAGAAATCTTACCTTGTGGGATGCAGTGGAAATCTATGGATGAAATGAGAGGTTAATACATGTGGGGATTTAGACTGAAGGATGCCTGGGAGGCATCCTTCAGTCCTTCCTGGACGTACAGGGCTTCCTGGACGTACGGTGCATCCCGGACGTACGGGGCATCCTGGACCTACGGGGCATCCCGGACATACAGGGTTTCCCGTTGTGCAGGAATATCATTCGGGAAGGGAGAACCGATCCAATGAATCCCCCAAAGAATGAAATATATAGAAATGAGATGTACTGGGTTTCTTACCTTATGAGCTAGCTGCGGTGGTTTATGGATATAATTAGAGAATTATACGGGGACAGAGAAAACATGTTATTGACTAGCGTAGGACTAAGAGTGGGAAAATGCATGGATGGATTCGTCCTGGCTCACAAGCCTTTTTTTATACTTATTTGACAGGGACAGTGCACATTAATTGACATTTCTGTAAATGCGCCAGTTAGCCAACAGGCTATTTTTCATCTGTAGTCCATGGACAGATGTTAAAAGTCATCCTAAAACAAAAATTCACTTCAAATAACAGGTAAATACAATCAGTAAAACAACATTCAACAGAGATACTTATATTATGATAAAAGCATATATAAAAACATAAAAACTAAACAAAAATACAAGCATATATAAAAACATAAAAACTAAACAAAAATACAAGCATATACATAACAACTAAACTAAAATACAAATTCACAAAGCAGACAGATACAGGTCAAGGCATATAAACAGAGCGTTGTCATGTACAGAGCCTGAGACCCTTCCGGTCAAACATGAAAAGTAAAATCCCTTCCGGCCAAACGTGAAATAAAAATGCGTGGATGTCACATCCTGGCTCACAAGCCTGAGACCCTTCCGGGAACCCGCACGGGTGCTCGAGCGCCGGTAGCTTGAGGAGGGGGAAGCTGCCTCGGGTGGAGCGTCAGGGCTGGGATTGAGATCCTCCTGGAAGAGTTCGTCCTCGGAATCGTCCGAATTGGACATCTTTGAGGTTACATTTATCGTATGCGGAGGTTTGTTTGCACTACCGTTGCGCGTTGACACCTGCAAGACAGCTGATAGAAAAGGGGAGAGCATATATAGAGGGATTAACAGGTGCGATAATTAGGCTTGTGAATGGAGGGAAGTGATAGGTTGGCTAAGGAGTGGCACTCCCTGTCATCTGGTGAAGGGAGCGAGTATTGCCATGACGTGCAATACGGAGTGATAGGTCTTCCTGTCTGAACTTGCGCTAAGCTTCATATGTCCCCCGACAAACTAAGCCTATATCAGCAAAACTAGGGGCTGAATCTAATCAGCCCTAACTATAAGCTTTATCAAAAAGGAAGGTCTTAAGCGCACTCTTAAAAACGGATAGGGTGTCTGCCGCCCGAACACAAACTGGAAGCTGATTCCACAAATGTGGAGCTTGATAAGAAAAGGCTCTGGCTCCCATTGTACTTTTAGAGACTCTAGGAACAACCAACAACCCTGCATTCTTGGAATGCAATGCCCTAGTAGGACAGTTGGGTATAATGAGTTCTTTAAGGTAATATGGCGCCTGCTCATTAAGGGCTTTGTAGGCAAGAAGAAGAATTTTAAATTATATCCTGTGTTCTATAGGGAGCCACTGTAAGGCAGCCAGAACAGGAGTAATGTGGTCCCTTTTCCTAACTCTGGTTAGTACACGAGCTGCAGCATTTTGAATCAGCTGAAGCGACTTGACTGACTTATTGGTACACCCTGATAATAAAGAGTTACAATAATCCAGCCTTGAAGTAACAAATGCATGGACTAGTTTCTCTGCATCGTTTTGAGGCAAGATATGCCTGATTTTTGCAATGTTACGTAGATGGAAGTAGGCGGTCCTTGAAATTGATTTTATGTGGGCGTTAAGGATAAATCCTGATCAAATATAACACCAAGATTCCTTACGGTCTCACTGGAGGCCAAATTAATGCCATCCATAGTTAGTATATCTTTAGATAATTTGTTTCGTAGATTCTCCGGGCCAAGTACAATAACTTCAGTTTTGGTCGTGTTCAACATCAAAAAGTTTAAGGTCATCCACGTTTTTAAGTCCTTGAGGCAGTCTTACATTTTATTTAGATGATTAATTTCATCAGGCTTGATTGATAAATATAGTTGAGTATCATCCACATAACAATGAAAATGTACAGAATGATTCCTTATAATATTGCCTAACGGAAGCATATATAATGTGAACAAAATAGGTCCGAGCACTGAGCCCTGTGACACTCCATGGCTAACTTTGGTTTGCGTAGAAGGGGCTATGAATTATAGCAAACATGTGCAATATATCCATTATTACAGCTCCGTGGGATGGCAGTAAGACGATATGGGTCCGTTCTTATTGTGCATCCATGGGTAAAGATAAACGCAACTCACATTGGTTTCTCAAACAGCATCTCTGTAAACTACGTGTATTGTATTCACTGAATTTCACTCTCTGCCTTTAACGGCCCGTTGTAGCTCCAATAGCTCCAGCCCCCACCCTTCCTGTGAGCACAGTGTGCTCTGATTGGTCGGGACACGTAACATGAACGTGCCGGGCGGCGCGGTCCCGTGGGTTAGATGCACGTTCATAATGCAGAGGGAAATAACTCTCAGTATAACGTTATTAGCACATTATTACAACTTGAGGAACGAATGTTTTTAATAAGGGCTATACAAGTGTTCATACTGGGTAGTTTATTTAGTTTAAAAACAATTATCCAACGATTTACAGACCACTCTTTCCCCATGTAAGTCAATGGGAAAAAGTGTTTCCGGGCCTGGCAACCAAACGGAAGTGTCGTACCGCCGTTTGGCCAGCACGAATATTTTCATCTGAGTCCGGCGCACTTCCTGGGGGCTTGTGCGAAACACAATAGCCAGCATGTGTAGTTCTGAGGGGGCGTTCAAGTCCAGTTTTGAATAGTCTGCCGTGGTTTCGTTCCATTTCAAAGATCTTGACGCTCGGCGTAACCTTGGAGCACTACCACTCCAACATCCAATCCCAGAGCTTGAAGATTAATCACGGGGTTTGTCAACGGGACTGTAGTCCCAAACGATAGCTGGGGATTATGGGTAGTGTAGTGTCTTCGGCCATCGTAAACTGGATATCATATCGCATTAACAACACCACATCTGGCATCACAGAGATCTTCTGTTACTGTCCTTTCTTCTTAGAGGAGGTACAGAATCACGTAACTCTGGATTTGTTTGAATGTTTGAGGTGCAATAAACGACACAGCAGCTTTTTGGCATGTTAAAACTATTATTTTCTGCCTCGCTCATGAGAGTAACAGCTGGCGAAATTACACCCTCGCCTACTGATTTCAAATGTGTGCTCTAAAATTATATTTATAAATGACTATCATTATTATAAGCAAGACAATAAATGGCAAAGATATGTAGAAAATAAACGTATTTAAGATACGTTCATAAGAAACGTAACGTGGGAGAAAATATGTTTCTAGAAGATATGTAGAAAATAAACGTATTTGAGATACGTTCATAACGAACGTAACGTGGGAGAAAATACGTTTCTAGCTAAACATAATTGAGAATGCAGTTTAGTTCTGTGGGAACGTTATTTTTAGGAGACAGGGTTGCCATAATTCTGACGAAGAATACAAATTATTATGAATACAAATAAAATAAAATAAGCCTCCCGTGAGTTACTACAAACTATAAAGTAGATTTTAAAAACGTTTTATAGAATAAAAGCTCACTGCTGGACGTTGTAGAAATGCGTGTGTGCACAAAGGAGCCTCATTCACTTTACATTGGGGTTGTTTGTGTGGTGCAGACACGTAAATGTAGCAAAGTTTGTGACTCCACCACGCAATGCAGTGTTAAGGAGTCGTGGTGGAGTCACGCATTCTGGTGAGATCAGGTTGGGTTAGGGTTAGGGTATATGCACAATAATCTGTTTAGATAACATAGGTAGACAACTTTATATGGTAAATAAAAAGCAGCATTTTTCAAGTGAATTATAGTTGCAGAAGACTCCCCTAGTCTTCTTGTATACACCCAGAAGAGTACAACCTGACCAAAGCTAGTGGACATTTGAGATATAAGAGGCCATTTTGTTGGGATAAATGTGACAGATGGGGTCCACCACACTCTGCTAAGCCAAAGGGTCTCTCAAAATGGAAAAAAGCAATCCATGGATTCAGCTAACCTTGACAAATCTATCACTTGATGTGGATGTCAATCAATACAGCCAATGCTTAGGGTCATCTCATGCTGCTTGATTGAAGATTTGACACATCTAAAAGGATTTCACTGGAATATAACATGGTAGTTATTTTATTATTGTGAAATACCATTCCACAGACATAGAACGTTGGGTGAAGTCAATGAACAGATATCACACTGTCAATACACATTTCCAAGATCCAAAGACAGGTATCAAAACAGTACAATGGAAATAGAACATTCACTATCAACATGTTCATACATTTTTTTTTCATCGGTAAAAAGAAAATAAATATTGGTTTGTACAAGTGATTTTATGAGTATGCACAATGCAAAAGTGTCTCAAAGAATAAGGCAACAATCAAATGAATACAATAACTGTATTCCCAATGAAAATGTTCCCTTGGTGAAGATATGATAGAAAATGAACGAGACGTGAATTTTGTCAGTCAGTTATATCTATTTCCACAATATTTTTGTATTTCCTTTTCACAAAAATAGACGTCTATGGTAAAGTAATCATTTGTTTAGGCCCAAATGTAATTATTCAGGCCTTAACTATATGAGGAATCGGATGAACAATCATGACGGTGAGTTGATCGTAAAGTGCAAAAATGGAAACAAAGGTATCTGTTAACAAATGGGCTTTTTCCTCCCTTTTTTACGTGTGTTCCCCACAGAGTTGACACTTTTGACAAATTGCCCGGGTGCATCACATAATCATTATCCTGCCTGGCTCCTGTTGATAGGGTTGTCTAAATGGGTTTGGCCCTGGTTTGGGATCCAAGTTTGGGAAGCTGCCAATAGAGAAATTCAGAAGATGTGAATTATTTAGATTTTCACTGTTTATCGCAGTGTTGTTTTTGAGGGCATTTTGAAGGACCTTTTATGTCTTTTTATTTGGTTTCAGTTACTGATTCAAACATTTGAGTGGAAGCTGTGGGACTTATGCAGTATTTCTGGGTTCATCTCAAGAATTAAAATGTTAAATTAATTGTTGTTTTCTGAGCTCACTTTTGTTGTGTGGCCTAATTCTGCTGTCACAGATCGCTCCAAAGCTTTGGTTGAAGTTGTTTTTGTATGTACAATACACACTGATGATGAGGGAACTAACCCAGATGCATGCAAAACAATCTAATCTACCCCAATCATATTCATGTGGTGGCCTCACAGATATTTATGTTTTATTGCAACAGATTACACCATATGGCCCCTGTCAAACCTCAATGCACTGTGCAGCTTCTGACACACATATTCCCATTCATCTGTCTGTATCTCACAGAACAAGAGGGTCTCTATTGTATTGCAAAAACCTTCATTTGGAAAGTGCTTTCGCAACTTTTCTGACCCTAACAGTTAATAGGTCCACTGGGGGTTACTTTTTTTTGAAGATTCCTGTCTGTATCAAGCATTATAAGATGTATATTTTACATACATTTATTGCTCTTTCGCAGCGCATACAGACAGAACAAATAAATAAAAAATACATTCCTGTTCAGCTGCACTACCAACCAGATGATTTCCTATGCATATTCTTTAAAATGGTTGCAAGACACATATCTAACTCTACGGTGGTAGTGGTCATCAGGCGCAAGGTCAGCAGTTTAGCAATCCTGGAAATCTTTTTTTTAGAGCATGTACTAAAGCAGCCCTTCCTTTTCATGCATTTGTATGCTTTGCTTTTGTTGTGATTGCTGACACCTGGCACGGCACATAATTGCTCACAGTTGTCGTTAAGTAATTGAGAACAGCTGTTACAGTCATTATGATTAATACATAGAGAATAACTTTCACAAATGTGTCAAGACAACGACTGTTTAAATCCATGCATTTCATGCATAGATGAAGGTCATTCTCAGAGGCCTGCAAAGCCCCGCAGTGGAGCCGGAGAGTCGAGTGCTTTTTAGTTTAAACTGTCCCTTCAGACCTCAACACAATTCCTCCCGCGAGCTGGTAATCTTGCTAACCCTGCAGCCTGTGAATAGGTGAAACTATCCACACAACCACATGCACCTCCCTGAGGATATTTGTTTCATACTGTACCAAGGTTTTCTTTATACACAAATTGTTCTTGAACAATGTTGCACCATATACAATATCTCCACAACACTGTGAACTCCAGACCTTGCACATAACAACACCTTCCAGCCTCAGGAATACATTTTCTCCAACGGTGCCCACAATATTTCACAGATTTATTTCTACTGCTTTATAATAAACGGCATGGTACACTGGACAAATACACAACTGGACAGTCAAAACACTTCTCTTTATAGCTGCCACCTTACTGAATGCAACACTTCTCAAATGCACATAGCTAATGGATACTAAATGTTGTATGAGTGATATGTATAGGCAGCCGTCCACTTCACATACACTGCTGTCTCTGTCTATGTGAGGTCCTGTTGTCCTTGAAAGTGTTCAGCATGTTTCTGACAAATCCCTGCACATGTTGTGTCCTTTGTGACTCCATTTTGTTTCCCGCAGTCATTTGCCAATTTTACAGTTCCGTGATTGTCTGTTGTATCCGTTTTATATTTTGTAGTTTTATGTTTATAGTCATTTGTCCGTGACGCAGCCTTTAGGTGGTAGCCAAGGCTGAAAATGCTGCTGCTCCTACTTCATGCCGCTCCGCAGCACCTGATTGGCTGCGATAAGCATGACGCTGATGATGAAAGCAATGGCAAAGGCGCAAATCAAGCTCTTGCGAACACAAGTTTGCTTGACGGTCGGGCTGGAACCTGGGAACCAAAACAGAGGTGGGAGGGAAAGAAGAAAACAAATTGCCTGAAGGTCTATTGAATCAGGTGTAATTTAATGCTTGAAAGATATCTCGATAGTAATTTCAGAATGAAAAGAGCGCATCACAAAGCCTTTGAATTAGATGAACACAATTAAAAGGGATGAACACCCAGAGAAAATAAGTTTTCACACCTGTACGCTGTGTAACAGCATCTAGATTGAAATGCTGATTGCTGGTTTGGAACAACAAACAAATGGATTGGCACCTGACTGGCATATTAAAGGATGCTCGAAACACCAGCGCTCAGAGAAAATGTGTTATACTGGCAGAATCGTATGAAGTAAGAGCGAAGGCAACTATTGGGTTTTGAATCTTGTATTTTTGTCCAAATAGAAGATTTTTCAAGCTTCTTAAATCTGATCACGCTTTTTATTTATCTTTATTTTCTTCAGCCATCAGGATATTTTGCATTTCTGACGGTGACTTTTAAATGAAAGGTTCTCTGTGCAGTCTGTGTACGCTCATGGAGCTTCAGCACTGGTGAAGTTTATTTTTAAAAGTCTCCCTTCTGCAGACATTTAGATTTTATTATAGTTGACAATACTAACATCGATAACTTAAAAAACGTAACAAACCGCAACGCCCTCAGTTGGGACCTTTTGTTAAGAAATATCATTCACATAAACAGCAGAGGTTTTACGTTCTTCCTTACTGTCTATATCCACCTGGCACTCCCCGGGGTTCTCTATGTGGTTCTCCTCAGTCATGATGATATTCTCGATGTCTTTCATAGAAAGGTGATCGCAGAAGGTGTCGTAGAGGAGCCTCTTCAGCTCCTCCACCGTTAACTTCTGCATGTCACACTGGAGAAAGACACACATAACTATACGTTAACTTAGACATAGACGGGTGGACACAATACCACACACACGCACAAACACTTACAGACAATATGTAGGCAAAAACTCATGTAGGAAAGGAAGAGAACACAAACAGCAAAAAATAGTGTATGGAAAAGCTCACTTAATTGTGATTCAAATATGGATTTCTCAATTACAACAACAAAAAATATCCCTAACATGTACTGTAGAAGTGTGACACTTTTGTCTAAGTTGCCCTCCAATCAAAATGACAAGCTGAATTGAATGTCCTATTCAAATAAAACTATTTGCTTCAAAGTATTAAAGGTGGGGTAGGTAATTCACTTCAGAATTGTTTTTTGTTATATTCCATGGAATGCTCTTAACATCCCGATAGCAATGAATATATTAAATGCTTTGACAATAAATACATTAAAAAAATGTAATCTGTGGAAGCCGTGGCGCTGTAAAAAGCACGACCAATCATCTGAGCCGGCCCGGCTAAAGTAACTGGATGGCCTACCTGCCTGTCAGCCTTCCATCTCGTGCACAAACTTATCTTGTGCCCTCATTGGTCATGTGAGCGTTCGTGTGTGTTGGAGGAGGGGCTCTGAAAGGAAGTCTGAAGGAAGGGGCAGATTTATTTCGGCTGCGTAGATTCAAATTCTAGCGCACTCGAGCTGGTTTCTCCATTCTTACCTACCCTACCTTTAAGTACCTGAGTTTAAACATGTTCAATTAAAGTAGCTCAAAGTTCATTTTCTGAGTAAAGGAACTCAGTCCACCACTGGCATTATTGAAAATGTGTTGATATCTGAAACTTAAAACTAAATGCCAATCCAGTATCTGTGCAAGTTTGGAAAACTCATCAATGTTTCTGATTTCATGCAAAGTTTGGCAAGCGCTCACCAGTGTGCAGCACATGCTTGATATCACTTCACACTGCTTTATAATGTTATCTTTGCAGCCTTAGCAATAGTTCCCTCTGGTATTTTAACATTCTCAGCAGGTGTCTTTGGTTATGATTCATTTTTTATAAACTGACTGAACCGAATATTCCCACAAATCATCTCTTTCAAACTTAAATGTGGACCCTCACTTTTGACTGCCACTCTGGCTGTTATCACGTACCTACAGCAAAGGCAGTTTAGATGAGCATAATCCCATTAAATCCATCCCACTGTCAAAGTGAGCAGTTGATTATCGAATGCAGTGCTTCTCAAAGTGTGGTCCGCGGACCACTTGTGGTCCGTGAGCGCCCCCTAGTGGTCCGTGAGTATATTGGTAACATTTCACATTTGAAATTAATTAATTAATTTGAGTTTTCCGTACTCTCGCGGGAATATCTCCGCAATGGAGCGAGCTTAAGTTTCACTTTTAATTGCATGATATAGCCCTGCGCAACACCTTCATCACACATTTTGCCACTTGTTTGCACCATATTCAGGCGATTTGTAATCTGTTCTAGAAAAACGATGTAATTTTGGATATTTGTGAAGTTAGGTGGTCCGCAAGTGTTTTTTTATTGGTTGATTGGTCCTTGGTATGAAAAAGTTTGAGAAACACTGATCTAATGAAGCGTGTGTAAATAATTGAATATCAATTTGACATAAAATTGGCTTTAATGTTCTTATTCTTAAGACTGTCGCCAAACACAATGAGGCAAAGATATTAACTCAAAGTCTGAATTCTTAAGGGAATCTCTCCCAGATTAAAATATTCCCATTAATAACAACCCAGTGGACGTGGCAATTAAAAACTGGTTTGGCTTTTAAAGTGGCACACTGGCAGAGTCTAAAGGATTCTGCGCTCAGAGGTTTGCTGGAGCCGCTACTCTGCTGTCTATCTTCTTAATAAGCACAAAATGAGTGACTGAATAATGATCACCTTCCAAAATACAGAATCAAAGTCAGTGCCGTGGAACTTATCTGGCAACCTAGCTGCCGTCAGCTTTGGGCCCAGAAGAGTGACAAACTCCTCAAAGTCCACCTGGCCATCGCCTGTGAAAATAAAATAAAACAGTTGGTGTTTATCGCTGCTGGTTTGACTGCCTTCTACAGCTGAATGAGTGCAAAGCTTCTGTGCTTTGCGACTTAAAGGTCTCCTTTCATACTATTTTTAGGCATATATTGTCTCAATACAATATATAAAAAACATGTCTATGAAGTGTTTTGCTCAAAATACCAAGCAGATCATGAATTCTAGCCATGCCTCATATCCATCTATTTCAGCCCAGTTAGAGAAGTGTGGATTCTGGGTACGTAGCTTAAAAAAAAAAAAAGAGGGGCGGGGAGCTTATGCCTGCTCATAATTCTACGAGATACTCAGCTCAATGCTGCCGTGATTAAACGCCATATCATGTTCAAAACCACATCAAGGATTATTTTGGAAACAGTATGGAGCTCAAATGCATTTTCTCTTGCGGGTTTACCACAAGGTGAGTACCTTCTTATATCCTGCTTTTTTTTACACATAGCCTACTCTCTCCAGTA
Source organism: Pseudochaenichthys georgianus (assembly GCF_902827115.2). NCBI lineage: Eukaryota > Metazoa > Chordata > Actinopteri > Perciformes > Channichthyidae > Pseudochaenichthys > Pseudochaenichthys georgianus. The sequence continues at coordinate 15,555,454 of NC_047511.1, read as the reverse complement.
CAGCTTAGCTCTGAGTGTTAGCGATGCTTGCTAATGTAAACAAAGACCATATTACTTCCAAAATACGTCGCGCATTGTTTCTGATAGCGACATTTCTGATAGGGCTGTGGGCGTAAAGCCAGCCCACATTTCTGATTATACGTCATATCGGCAGCAAATCTGGATCAGCTCCGTTGTACCCCCGTTTTTAGAGATTTGGGTACGGAGGAAAAGAGAGAGGGTTTTGTTTTCTGACACTTAGTGAGTTCCCTGACACACCAGGGACACATATTTATGTATTAAAGACATACAAAAGTGCATTTTGCATGATAGGAGACCTTTAAGACAGTATGAAATCTAAGCTGTGTGTGTTTGCCTCACCGTCCATGTCCAGTCTCTGAATGATGACTTCCAGCTCCACCTCGTTTGGCATGTAGCCCAAGGAGCGCATCGCCATCCCCAGCTCCTGCTTTGAGATGAACCCATTCCCATCGCGGTCAAACACTTTGAAGGCCTCGCGGATCTCTGCAAAGAAGACACAAACACAGAAACACACACTTAGTGTGTGAGCTTAGGGCAGAGCAGGATATGAAATGTGTTATGCTGCATCAATGCTTGAGTCATAGTTATATGAGGGTTGGCAGCTGAGGAGTACAAATTCCAACAGCAAAATGACAAAAAAAGGATCAAAAATAAATATCCTCTCACAAAGAGCTGTGATCAGAACAAATTGTTAACATCCTAAAGGGCGATCCCATGCTCTTCTTGTTAAATGTAACCTTTTAGGTCTTTTTGTATCTGCGGCCAAAAGGTTTATTGCCACAAATGACCACAACAATTTTCTGCTGTCATGTAACGTGTGATAAACTTAATATTCTAGGGGTTGCATTTCCTAGTATCTCATCCGTTCTATAATTCCTAAAAAATAATCTGCCATAAAGATTAAAACATTATACTACCATATAAATTAACTGACAGCATTATGTTTAGTAAGTCATCAAACTAAATTGTCGACAAATGTGACAAATGTATGTTTTTTATTTTGAAGTCTTCTAATTCTTCATGAAGTGGTACTTTAATACTGATTTATATTGTCAGGATATCAATCGGGAGACTAAAAGTGTGTAGTTAAAGCTGAGTCCTTGAAAGGCTCCTGCTTCTCCCCTCTATTCTTTTCTTTTTCATTTCATTTCATTTCAAACCTTTATTTAACCAGATTGGTCCCATTGAGATCATAGATCTCTTTTTCAAGGGAGACCTTTTTACCTTTGAAGGATTTGGAATTCATATTCCGAGGAATAATGGTGGTAAATGAAAGCTTCCAAGTCCGTTAAATCCTCCGCCGTGAGATTATTCTCTTCCCTTCTTCTCATTCCAAGTTTCTCAACCTTGCAGCACACTACCTGGACTCACACTTAGAACTAAAACGTATCTAGAGCAGCAAATATATCTTCCAATGCTGCACTGCATTTTGATCACGTCTCCTGCGACTCCTCAGACTTAATGGAAGTTCAATACTAAACCACTGGAGTTAACTCGATAATGTAAAACTGGAGTAAGGAGCATCACGGTACTGGCAGCAGTTAGTTTGAGATAAACAGAAGAGAGACACGAGGGGCCAATTTACCCGTATAAACAGAGATGGCAAAAGTACACACATCTTTTACTCAAGTAGAAGTACAGATACTCGCATTTAAAAAGTACTGACTAAACTTCTTTACTCAAGTAAAAGTAAAGAAGTATGGGCTTCGAAATGTACTTAAGTAAAAAGTACCCATAACTACCAACAGTTTTATAGAGAAACTGACCTCACTTTATATTAATAGAAATAACGTCATTGTTAGCTAATGAATATTTCGATGCTGAACAACGGGAAAATGACAACGTTTTCATTGGTCCCTCTTCTTTAGAGAAGACCAGGAAGTGATGGATACAGGGATCGTGTTCAAATCAATAGGCACGCAATGACTCTAAATAATAGTGATCACGCCACCAAACTAAAGGAACCAGCCTGTTTGGAAAATGTAAGAAGTCAAAGTAAAAAGTTGTCAGAAAAATAAGTATTGGAGTAAAGTACTGATACCAGAAAAATGTACTTAAGTATAGTAACAATGTATTTGTACTCCACTACTTCCCACCTCTGCGTATAAATAACTGCAACAATAGAAAGTCAAACCACAGCTAAATCCAATCCAAAGACGTCAGAGTACTGGACATGCAATTTGAACTCTGACAAAACAAAGTCCTCGTCCTCTGCTTGTTTACTCTTCATGAGGGACTGAATCCCTTCATTCAAATGCAGTAACATCCACCGCAGTCACCTACAGTTTTAGACTTGTCACATCTCCGTGTCACACGCCTTATTACCACACAGAAGTGCAGAGCCGCAGAGGAATCTTAAAGTGGAGATGATGCATGGAGTACATCTTTAGAAAATCACATATTATATATCTCTGTAATCTGTTTGAAACAGAGACCATGAAATACATCATTAAATATTCATGTAAGAGTCATATTCTGCATTTGTGAAACGTTTCAGGTAAATAAGGTATTTACCAGAGGTCTGATAGACTGTTATGTTTTAGGTCAAGGCAACGATAAGCTTTAAATGATAAAGATGTAGAGTGGGCTTTGAATGACTGATAAAAAACAAACTTAAATTAGCTCTTATTTAACTGTACGCCATGCACTTCATCAATTCCTTGCAAAGTCTTGGAAAATGGGAATTGCCGCTTAGGTCATTTACCGGAGTGCAGAGCGGTGAGGAAAGCCCCGGGACAAACCAGCAGCATGACAGCCTGAGACATATATTTCAAATGCTAAACAAAACGTAAAATGCCAATCATGGCAGAAAACAGCGTCATTCTGAATAATGTGCTTTAGGTAATAGTTTGCTGTAATCACAAACAAAGAATTGAAACCGTGCCACAGGGATAGGGCTATTTGTCAATCATGTATTACAATAGATTACATCTGGGCATGCAATTTATAAAACCCAGCAGAGTGACATTCAGCAGCTATTTTTCACATTGCTTTTCCATACAAAATGTCTTACAGTTTGAATCATTGAGAGCCTCCAGCGGTGGGTCTTTTTCCTTCGCAGGATGAGATGTTATTGTTTATAGAAAAACAATACCTCAGTTTCCACCTGAGGTCCCTGCTCCATCTGTTTACTTTGGAAACAAGGGCTTTCCAGAACTCCCTGAAAATATGTTTCTGCCACACAGGAGGCAAACACACTCTTAAATAAGGTGCCAAAACAGTTTGATGAAATACTCCGTCTCCCCTGAAAGCTTTATTTATTGATGAAAGGCCAAGGTGAGCAAAACCCTATCTGTGATTGCTTTATAGTATTTTTGATATATTAAAAAAAAAGTATTGTGTTCTAATAAAATACAGGCACAATTTATTGTAGGATGATTTTGTACTCTGTCACATAACATTTACAGACTATAAATGCTTTAGTGCTGCATGGGCTAGAAATATTATGAATGGCTTATCATGTCCAGGGAGATATACAATTACTAAGCTGCAATATGTAATGCCTTGAGAAAATATAATCAAAACCACATGAAATCTGGACGGAGGATCACTAGAACATAATGCATGATCGTCCAATTTCATTCAAGAGTCTGACTATTCATACACAACAAGAAATGCTTTCTCTTTTCGACCATATGCCATCCACATAGACTGCTATCTCATGATCTTATCTTAATTATCTTCAGCAGCAACAGCTATGTTCTCCCATTTCCAATGTATTCTTTGAGCCCAAAATGGGTCACATCCACTCGTTTGCCCCCTAAGTGACTCTTGTAATTGAGACACTCTCTTCCAGACCGTGAATAAATGCTCGAGCAAAAACAGAATAACACAGATTTTAGTGCAGGCCTGCGCACATGACCTGAATGATCCTGCTCAATCAAAGAGAGGCAGTTGGTAACATTTACCAAACTTTCCCGTAGTCTTTAAATGTATCAATCTACTGTATAAAAGTGACGACTTTTCAGTGTCATCTTCCCAAACTATATCATAGAGGTAACATAATAATAAATGAAGCAGGGGATCCAAATATTTTTGCTGGCCACAAAATGTAATATTTGTTCTTTCGAAACGGCTGGCTAATTCCCCCAAATTGTATCACAGCAATTAAAAATGATCTATAATGTTTAAATGCTCTGAATATAATTATTACTTTTTTATTTGATAAAATAGGTTAATATTGAAAGAGGTATCAAAGGCCCAGGTAGACATCTTCATATTGCTTGTTTCGTCAGAGCAACAAAAACCCAAGGATAATCATTTTTTTAATTATAAAAAACAAAAAAAATCCACAAATCCTCACATTTGAAAGATTGAAATTAATATCATTTTGTTATGTTTTTAAATGTATATTATGATAATCAAAACATTGACTAATATGGTCTTATTCTTATTAGTTTGTTTTTTACAGTTGACGTTCTTAAAACATTTTATCAGGAAAATGTTGGCAATTATTTGCCTATTAAACATCCAAGGAACATCACTGCACTTCATTTGGAGTTGAGTTTTGGCGGCATGTCTAATATTCAATCTCACGAAAATGCTCCATTAAGTTGACAAGCTAGTTGCTAACTTTGTCTAAAATGTCATTTGGTGCTTTTATGATTTATTTGTTGAGTTTTTTGCTTCAACCAGCTGCTGTGGCTGAAAACTGGGTTGATGAGAGCCGTGAGACTAAACCAAAACAGAAAAACTACAAGGTAGTCTTAGAAGTGTGAAAAACCCTGAGTTAATAGAACCAGTTTAGATGTGATAATTGATCTGTAAAATGATCAATATGTTGCTAAATGGAAACTAGTTGCTATTATTGAAGCAATCTGTGTGCACACAACCTATTGAACTGTAATTGTAATACATAAGCTCCTGTAAGAGTAATTTACCAACTTTTGTTTGTAATTTCAGCCTCTTTGTAACAGTTGCACAGTTTTTCTGTGTTATAAACAGCCACCTCCAGTCAGAAAGATCCTTACTGGCACTGCAGTACATGGACAGTGGAGATGTGAGGATGCAGGAGCTCCAACTGTGCCATCTTCCTTTGCTTCTCCGACTTCCAACAAGGACTGAAATCAGTGTCACCATTTCATTTGTTTTCCTTCATTCCTGAAGTTTTTAATAATGCCTCTGGCCTCCCTATATCAAATACCACTTGTATTTAATTTTAAGAAGTGGCTGTTGTTGCATCTTTTCTTCTGTCTCTGAGACCATGGCTCTACTGTGGGGATGTGAATATTTGTGTTGACAGCATGTGGTGTTTGCTTTGATGTAGAGAGGTGCTTGTTGGCCTTCAAAGATGCGTTGCCATGCGGTCCCCTGTGGTGTGATCTGACATAGGGTGAAAAGCCCATGTTAGAGTTGTGAGCCAAGCATCTGAAGCTGAACTCCCACAAGAGAAAAGGTGCTCTCCCCGAACACTGTTGTTTATCAATGAAGTGCACTAGATTCTCTCTGAAGCACAGAGACGTGAAGCAGTCTGTGTACTGTACCCAGACAGAGCCAGGAATCAGACAAATAGAAAATGTTTGGATTCATGATGTGTCCAGTATCAATGACAAAGGGCAGTATACATCCACTTTTAATGTGGTGTTTTTATTTCGATTTTTTTCTCTGTATTATTAATTCAAAGAGCGATGATCCAAAAAAAGGTGGATTTAACTGTTCTGCCTAGCCAAGCTTTACTCCTTTTCAGGGTAAAATTAGCATCAGTGGAAACGTTTGCTAATTACACGCAATGCACTTTGAGCAGAACAGGGTAATGCCTGAGCCATTGTAGCAGTGAAGTGTCTGTGAATGTAATCCGGGGCTTGTTTTTCAGAGCTATAAATCTTCTTTGCCTCAGTTAGACCTGTATCTGCTTAAGGCTGCTTTGGATCGGTAATTGCAGCACACCCACTCTTTATGTAAGACCTTATCAGTGTGAGAAAAACATTGCTTTGCTGTGTGTGTTTGTGTGAACTGCCGGCGACTATTTTTAAACACCCATAGCAACCTTAATCCATCTTTAGCTGGATATGGGCCGACTTGGGAAACCGGAAGATTTTAATATTACCATAACAGGCATCTAATAAGGCTCTGGAGTATTAAAGAGGGGTATATGGCATGGTGTCGTCTGTGTCTTAAAGGAAATCCCATGTCTGGGTTTGACTAGAAACGTCTCGCATTACGAAATTTGAAGTGCTACAGTAAACCTCGTCACTGAAACGCTGACACGACCACAGGGAAAAAATGGGAGAAACAGAGAGAAAATAAGTTGGGAAGGTCGAGGTGCTTCAAGCTTAATAAGAAAAAATCTTCTGGCCAACTTCTTAAACCCCACTTGACCTTGAATGATTGCAGTCAGCGAAAGGCCATGAAATTATAGCCCATCTCTGTTGCTTTATTCTGGATTTTATTTTCAGAGGCAGAATCATTGATCTGTCTCCATTTTTTTTCCTCCCTCGCTCTTATGTTTTCAAAGTTCTCATCATCACAGCAGATACCAAGCTGAGCCGAGGCCAATATCCTCAAGGCAAAAGAAGCACCTCAAACAAAGGTCACAAGCGAACACTCAAAAGCCTCCACTCTGCAATACGCTCCCTCATCAGTTCCACCACGTTAACGCTACGCACCTACTCACATATTACTTTTTTCCACCGCTGGATTTTGTATTCTCTGGTATAGACTTTGCAGCATTGTTCATCAAAGGGAGGAAATATTACCGTGGGGAAAAAGCAATCCACCATCCAGAACTCATCACAGTTAATTTCACAGGTAATAAAGTCTGCTGGGTCCACTCCTCAATGGCAATCGATCAAAATGGGAATAAATGACTTAACTTTAACCTACTCGACAGACGTAATTACAGCACTTCATGATATTCTCGGCTATTCTGCACCACGTGTTCCATCAAAACCAAACCTGGCAACAATAAATGTCATGCCAGATTACAGTAACTGATTAACTGAGAATGCATATAAGACTGTGGTTGTTGGTGAAGTATGGATGTCAGAGAAGGTACATTCAGGGAATATTATTGAAACCCTAAGAGAAAACGCGAAAGTCCACGTTATTGCAGATTTCCCATTTCATATCGTTCATATTACTTCAGTTTTCATATTAAGGCAACAGTTTGACATGTTGGTAATATACTTGCAAAGAGTCAAATTAGAAGATTGACTCCTCTCTCTCCATCTTATATAGCTAACGCACGTAGCCACTTAGATTAGCAAAAAAGACTAGAAACAAGGACAAAAAATGTGCCTGGCTTTAGCAACAAGTAAAGCTTCGGTTTTATAAGGAAACACTTTAAATCAATTAAGGCAGGGCAGTATTGGGACATCAGATGGAAACATAAAAACATTTCCTAAAAAATTATACAGTTTCACGTAGCGGCTTCTACAGGGAGGACTGGGGTTACGTAATGTAACCCAGCTTCTATGAGTATAGGCACAGCCCTCTAAGGCTATCGCTATTGGGTAATCCCCACTGCACGTGTGCAGCACTGACAGACTTATTCCACGCCCACCTACGACGTGGGCCCCACCTCCAGGCTCACTTCCGTATAAATAGGAAGTAGGCCCTACAATCCACTCCAACAGCTTTTCTTCAGCTATTCGCGGAGCCAGTGGGGCCCGAACCTTAGAGGGCTGCGCCTATACTCATAGAAGCTGGGTTACGTAATGTAACCCAGCTTCTATATCGTATAAGGCTTCGCCCTCTAAGGCTATCGCTATTGGGTTAAGGGCGAAGCAGGATGTAGTCTACGCCCCACTGGTTCCGTCCGTTACCAGAAGCACGAAACACACCTACTCAGTTAATAACCCATGTCCATTTCGCCGTGCGTAAATGGAGCATCACATTCCCAGGGAATATAGCATTAAAAAATGAATATTTCTCCATCAGGGAACGAAGGTAGGCTTACTCGGGCTACCTGTCGTTTATAAAAAGTAGAGATCGAGTCTCACAACAAAAGGCCGCTCTCTAAGTGCCGACAGGCAGGAGAGAGGGCATGCAATTGAAAACCCCCGACATTACTCATTCTGGCAGGCTATTCAGTACTGAATGTGTCAGAGTGGAATGGGAGACATCCCTCAAAAAAAACGAATAAAAGAACAGGGTGAAGACCAAGATGCAGCAATGCAAATGTCTTCCACTGTCATTCCTCCGTGCAACGCCGTAGACGTTGATATTCTCCTGGTGCTGTGCGCTTTAATGTTTTCCGGGGGATCCAACCCAGAGGAAACATACGCCTGTGATACAGCCTCACACAGCCAGTGGTGACAGGCTATAATGCACAAACAGACACTGGGATAGCGTAAAGCAGCCGTGCGTGCAACATAGCATGCCAGCGCGCGCACGGGATGGAGGAGATGAGATGTGGCTTCCTCCTCTGATGAGGAGGAGGAGGAAAGAAGCCCTCCAAGGTTATCACTCTCGATCTAAACGAGCTTGTGATCACCTTTGGCATAAAAAACCGGGTTAGGGCGCAAAACAGCTAAGCTGCCATCTCCTTGGATCTGGAGACATGACGGAGCCACAGAGAGAGCAGACAAATCACTCACCCTTTAAGCTGATGTCAGAGCCAAGAGCAGAGCTACTTTGGCTGACAAGTACTTCAGGGGAAACTGATCCAAAGGTTCAAATGGAGCTTTACTCAGTGCACGTAACACTAAAGCCAAAACCCATTGAGGCGCCAAAGCACGTGACACAGGTCTGAGTCTCTGTGCTCCTCGTAGAAAACGTTTTGTCAGAGGGTGACTAAACACCGTGCTGACACCAATCTACGTGGCAAGATGAAATGGCAGCAGCATATGTTTCGACCGTGCTATAGGTCAAATTCCTGTCCAGCAACAGCTGGAGGAACGACAGCACGAGGCAGGGGGCCCGTAACGGGGTCCAGGTTTTTCCCTACACACCAAACGGAACATTGTCCATTTGGCTGTGTAGGATGTGGGTTCAGCAGCTGCGCTGATCGAACACCTCCCTGGCGATTTATACAGGCCGCCGCTGCTTTGTTGTCTGTTCGAATCAACACATGTTGATTGTACAGCAACGGGACGAAGTGCTGGATTACTTTCCAAATAGTAATTCCAGCACGTTTATATGGAGAGACATGTGACCCCGGCCACTGTCCCCCCACTGCCTGCGACATGCACGTTCCTCAGCCTGCGAGAGATGGGTCTGTGAACACTGCGGTGTGTGACGTCTCTCTGCTCAGGGGCACCCCCACTGACGTGGAGATTTTCCATGGGTTCAATCCCAACCCACGGAAGGAGGAATGTACAACCATGCGTCTCCTCTGACGCACGGGGTCGATACGCAGGCAAATAAACCACCTCTGGAGTCTCCTCACTGTGAAGGAGCCCCAGGGGGATCACCACGTGACCAGCTGATATCCTGCCTAACAGCTGCATCACAGAGAGGGCCGTCACCGCCCCGCGGGGTGTGACACGCCGGAGGTGAGCTGTCCGAGTTGCTTAAAAACCTATAGGTTTTTAAAGACAGCCGGTTTATGCAGCGAGCCATGATGCCTATAACCGACAAGTCAGGGGCAGCCGGCTTAACCGGTGAGCCTTGCTGCTTATTATATCCATCTGTCCATCGAACACGCGCGTCGCCACTCTGAGTAATACTCTGAGAGCGCACGACCTGCTCTGGATGTGCTGTGGTTGTCATGGTGACGAGCCACGTCAGAGCCCTCGCCGCCGTTGCCCGTGAAGCAACCCAAGAGGGGCCCGGTCCGAAGAAGGCTGCGAGGGGGCCTCCACACACTGCATCTCACACCGGCTCTCATCCTGTCTCTGTTTAGGAGAAGGCTCGTAAACTGGACATTGAGGCGCGTTCACGCTCAAACCTGCTGAAGAATGAGCGGAGGTGTGTGCAGTGCTATTCACACAGTGCGTAATAACAGCCCTGGGCTCATTACGACCGTATATAGTATAGGCCCATCTGGGACAGAGGAAAAACCGTGCTGCCTGCTAACCGACAGGTTAACAGCTGCACCGGAGGAGAGCTGTCACTTTCTCCATTCTCTGCTATGAGTCGCGCTCTCATGCGGGCTGAGTTCGATTCCACTCTCAGTTAAATGTCTGGGAGGGAAGAGGACAGCTCTTCTTCCAGTTGATAATGAAAAACCCAGGTTTGACAGATGAGATACGAGCTGTATCGTCTGAAAAACCGCTTCCTCCCTGGAGCGAGCCAGCCAGAGCTGGTCGTCCAGGCAAAATAACCCTCATCCCCATTCTGAGTAGCTGCTCCAACTGTCTCCACCCACTTTGAAAAAAGTGTGTGGAGCCTGGAATGAGAAACGCAGGAATTTGCTGTGTTTCAGGATGATGGTTACGTGGAGGTAAGCATCCTTCAGGACTATGGATGTGCACCTCCCTGGTGAACACACTCCAGCACCTGTTTGATCATCAGCATGGGAAAAGGCCATTCCCTTGTTGGACACTGACATATCGAGGATGGGTCTCATTCCCCCCGCCCCGTCTCCTTCGGGACCAGAAAATAGCGGAGTAAAAACCCCTGATTTTCTTCCCTTTGAGGAACCCCGGGAAAAGGCTTTCTTTAACCAGAGTTCCTGCCGCTCTGCACGGAGCGCGAGACACTGTTCTTGGGATGACAGGACTTCCTGTATCCCGTACAACTGCGGGGAGGAGAGGCGAATTGCTGAGACTACCCTCTGCCCATCCGCCTGCTCATCCATCTGTCCATTAGACATACTCGCCGCCACCCTGAGTACCATACAGTACTCTGATAGTGCCGGGTGTACATTCTCTGGATGTGCTGTGGTTGGTAACAAACCATGCCAGAGCCCTCCACACGCTGCCTTCCACACCGGCTCTCAATATGTCGTCGTTTAGGAGAATACTCGTAAACTGCGCGTTCACACTCAACCCCACTAAGGGATGAGCGGAGGTGTGTGCAGTGCTGTCCACACAAGGCGTAATAATGGCCCTCCGTGGGCTTATTACGACCGTGGGTAGGAGGTGTCTGAGACAGAGGAAAAATCCATGCTGCCTAAACCCAAAAAGTTTACGGTAGACGGATTTGAATAGCAAGCCCAACTGTTTTATTAACCGATAAGTTAAAAAAAAAACAGCCGGCTTACGCAGCGAGCCATGCTGCCAAGTAACCAATAGGCTATTGGCAGCTGGCTTAAACCGGGGAGCCTTGCTGCATATTAACTTCCCTCTGTCCATCTAACCCACGCGCCGTCCTCAAGGCGCGAACCTGCTCTGGATGTGCTGTGGTTGTCATGGTGACGAGCCATGCCAGAGCCCTCCAGACGTTGCATTTCACACAGGCTCTCCTTATGTCGCGTTAGGAGAAGGCTCGTAAACCGGACATTAAGGTGCATTCACGCTCAACACCCCTAAGGGATGAGCGGAGCTGTGTGCAGTGCTGTCCACACTGTAATAATGGCACTCGTGGCTCATTACGACCGTGTGTAGGAGTAGGTTTGGGACAGAGGAAAAACATCCGAGCTGTCTAAAACCCAACAGGTTTTAAAGACAGCCGGTTTATGTAGTGAGCCATGCTGCCTATAACCGACAGGTTAGGGGCAGCCGCTTACCCGGTGGGCCATGCTGCTTATTATTATCAATCTGTCCATCGAATACACATGTCGCCACTAGAGTAATACTCTGAGAGCGCACGCCTGTTTTGGATGTGCTGTGGTTGTCATGGTGACGAGCCACGTCAGAGCCCTCGCCGCCGTTGCCCGTGAAGCAGCCCAAGAGGGGCTTCGGACCGAAAAGGCTGCGAGGGGCCCTCCACACGCTGCATCTTACACCGGCTCTCATCCTGTCTCTGTTTCGGAGGAAGGCTCGTAAACTGGACATTGAGGCGCGTTCACGCTCAAACCCGCTGAGGGAATGAACGGATTGTGTGCAGTGCTATTCACACAGTGCGTAATAACAGCCCTAGGCTCATTACGACCGTGTGTAGTATAGGCACATCTGGGACAGAGGAAAAAAAACCGTGCTGCCTATAACCGACAGGTTTAGGAGCATCAGGTTTAAACCGTCAAGCCCTACTGTTAAATACCGGCTGGTTAATTACAGCTGGCGTGTGCCGCGAGCCCCGCTGCCGCGCTAACCAACAGGTTACAGCCGACTCAAACGGCGAGCCCCGCTGTCTGTTAACCTTACAGGTAACAAACAGCTGGCTTATGCACCTCCACCACGCTGTATTACACAGCGGCTCTCCTCATGTCGCCGTTAGGAGAAAACTCGTAAATGGACATTGAGGTTCACGCTCAAACCTGCTTGAGGAATGAGCGGCGGTGTGTATAGGAGGCACATCTGTGACATAGGAAACAAACCCGGGCTGTCCTAATTAACCGACAGGTTTTAAAGACAGCTGGTTGACCCGTAAGCCTTGCTGCCTAAAGGCCCTGACACACCAACCCGATTTTGGGAGTCAGAGGCTGTCGGGCATTCGCGGCGCCGTAGTCAGGTTGGTGTGTCCCGCACCGTCGACCGTGACACGCCTTATTTGGACTGCCAAACCCGATGCATGGGCCGATTCAACATGTTGAATCGCCATGCATCGGGTCTGGCAGTCGGACCAAATAATCACTCTGATTGGCTGTTCAGCTAGCAAATCAGTGCATGAGAAGCGAAGCGGAAGTGAGGGGACGTAAACAAACGATTTAAGAAGGCACACACAGACTGCTATTCATTTTCATCTCATCATGGCGATCTGGAATGATGCAAACGAAGACCTGCTCATCACCTTGATCCAGGAGAGGCCAGCTCTGTATGATATTACGGAGAAAAGATACTCTTCTTCTTCTCTGTCTTCCGGTTGTTGCCTCTTTTGAATGACTAATACACACATACAGCCGCCTGCTGGTAAGGAGAGTTATTGCCACTCACGCACTGAAGTCGGTGCGGTGTGTTCCCGTGCGACACATGGCCAAAACGCAGGAGAACACGGCCAGGCAACAGCCGACTTCAGCGTCGGCTAGTCCTCTGGTGACTGCTTGGTGTGTCAGGTCCTTAACAACCGACAGGCTGTGAGGCAGCCGCTTATGCAGCTTTATGTCATCCGGAGGAGAGCTCTCCTGAACCGGGAGATCTCATTAGGCGGCTGCCTTCCGATGATCTCCGGAGTTCCTGAAGAATACCGCCAGAGCCGTGATGGCGGATAGAGGGGACCCGTTGACCCGTCGTCAGCCCGCAGCCGAACCTAGCTCGGCTACCAGGCTGACCCCGGGCCCCCGCCCCGTCTCCCCCGCCGAGAGAGGGAGACGGGGCAGGGGAACCACATGGTGATCCGTGAATGGAGGGGAAGGAGTCGCCTGACTGCTGCTCGCCACTCTGATCCAATAAATAATAGGGCTTGTTCCACAGAGTAAAAACTCCTGGACTAGCCAATCATCCTCGGCCGCAGCAGCGAGAGCGTCCGCAGCAGCGAGAGCGTCCGCTCTCCACTGCCTGTGGGCCCGAGATGGACACAATGAGTGCACGACACCTGGGGAGTGAGAGCCGCGTTTGCGTGCTCTAATCCCCGGCAAAACTCACACCGTGAGCTCCGGTCGTAACTCATATGTCGGGTTGACACTGGGCCCCCACCCAGAAAAGTAGGAGTGGATTGTAGGGGCTACTTCCTATTTACACGGAAGTGAGCCTGGAGGTGGGGCCCACGTCGTAGGTGGGCGTGGAATAAGTCTGTCAGTGCTGCACACCTGCAGTGGGGATTACCCAATAGCGATAGCCTTAGAGGGCGAAGCCTTATACGATATATAGAACAAGATACTTAAAGGGGCCCTATTATGCCTGTGTGACGCCACTACGTAACACTAGCGCTTATATTGGCTAGAGCTCAAACACATTGTACCTGATTTGCTAAGGGGCGGGCTACCTCCCAGCGGTTGAGCAATCATAACAGAGCCGGCCAGCTAACCAATCAGAGCAGACTGGCTCTGGTTTCAGACAGAGGGTGAAAAGGGGTGCTCCAGCACAGGCAGTATGAGAAAAATAAAGAGCTTTTTGAACATTTAATCATATAAACATGTCCCAGTATAGGCACAACAAAACAAGTATGAAACCTGGAAATTAGCATAATTATTTCAGTTGTTATTAAGTTTAGCAAAAAATATAATCAGAAAATGCACAACATTTGCAAAAAAACAAAATCCTTATTTAAACCTTACATAAGCAGTTTCACTGGATAGATTCAACCTGTGGCTCACCAGCTGTGGTGCTGGGTCACTTCCCCCTCTAAGAAATGGCTAATTTCTGCTCACACTCATCACCATCCATGTCAAGTAGAGCTTTTTCATATACCTCCGTCTAATCTAATGATATAACAGAGGGTGCCATTTTGAAATACATTGCTGCTTATATGTCTGTTTAGCAAGACTGCGTAAGAAGACTCTCCATCATGCAGGTACAGCGAGTGCAGTTCAGGATTGAGGGGAGTGACGAGAAGATGTACAAAGTGGGAATTATTATTCTCTGCCCTATTCTATACGAAAGATGTCCCCAGAAAACATATTTGTTATGTCACGAACCACATCCTTTTCCAAAATGGATGAATGTATTCTTCCTGTATTGATTGTGTTCCTGTTATTCCTTCTGTGTTTCATAATGATTTTCAGGAAAGTCCCTGAAGCTGTTCAGGCACTCAAACGGATATTTCTCTACAGATCCGTCACCTTCCCTCCACATACAGTACATGCAACATTAAGTCACGACCCTGCTTCAGTGTTTTTTAATAGTAAAAAATAAGTCACAAATCGAACAGCCCTGAGGTCAAATTCTGAATATGTTGCAGGCTTTAGATGTAACGTTAGAGTAAGTTAACTATTACAGCAGTCAGTGCTGTTGATGCCGCATCTCCTTCTTTCTGTTTTTAATCACAAACACAAGCAAGAGTTATGAACTGATGTTGCTAGAATTGTACTGTCAAAAAGGATTTGAAATTGAGGAATTGAAAAAGTAATGGAATTGGAAATCACTATATTTTTAAATTGTATTTCCGAGAGAGAGTCATTTGATTGAAAATGTATCTCTCTTTCTGTAGGAGGAAAGGAAAAGCTCTCACCTATGCGAGACGAAACCAACTGCTTGTTTAGGGGATCCAATTTAAGAGTAAAATAAGGTGGGATGTTTTGGAAGACAACAATCATTTAACTTTTGGATTCCTGGGAGAGAGCCGTTTTATTGGCAGTCAATAGCTGAAGTTAAAAGAAGATACGAATAAGTGTTTTTTGTACACATCTGGATCGTTTGCACACTCCACACTTGTGAAAATGAGCCAGCATCTCCAAACCATCTTAGCAGCATATGTTCTAAAATGGTCGCAGTTGACCCCTTGGAAGTTCACCCCCACAACGCCCACTGATTCTGCACCAGCAATACGTTATGTGCATAATTTCTGTCTTGCCAAGCAGATGCCGGTATCTTTAAATATCTTCATTTGTATTCATGTGAGTATTTCCAAAGGAATGGAAGTCAACCCTCCACCTCAGGGCGAACGAATGAGTCAATGTTTTCTACTGCAGCTACAGTACTGTAGGAGTCCAGCAAAAACATCAAGATCTCCTCACAGGCAATTTATGCCTTTAGGAACGCGGTGTTGTCAGTGATTTTTTGGGAAGCTGTCAGTCAAAGTGTTTTGCAAAGTTGCAAAAACTCTGCCAAGGGAGCGACTTAAAAATGTTGCCCCGATAGCATGTTAAATGTTTTACTACAGATAGCGCACTACTTTCCAAAACACAATGCAGAGTGGAGGTTGGAATATCTCTTGAAAATATTCTTAAAGGCATATTTACGACTCAAGGGAAAAGCCCACCCAAATGAATCCAGTCCACAAGCCAGGAGAACTGACCTTCAGAGTGTACAGATCGCGTTCACACCGGAAAAAGTCCCTGGGGGTGGATTAGGCAAATGAAGCCGCTGACGTCACTTCTTCTTCTTCTGCTTTGGGCTTACTGGCAGGCCGCAAACGACTTCACTGCGTATACTGCCGCCCAAAGTCCCCGGCCGGAAGTCCCCGGAGTCGGGGACTGGCTTCAGCAGAAGCTGCTGGGAGTCCCAGCAGCTTCTACTGAAGCCTTCCGAGTAAATCGCCAGAACGCCGACACCTCCTCATCTCTGTTTTATTTTGTGTTGCCATAAGTTAGTCTCTCTGCGTTTCTGCGCTGGGCTAAT
The DNA here is from genome assembly GCF_902827115.2 of Pseudochaenichthys georgianus. Lineage (NCBI taxonomy): Eukaryota > Metazoa > Chordata > Actinopteri > Perciformes > Channichthyidae > Pseudochaenichthys > Pseudochaenichthys georgianus. Next base: position 15,539,294 of record NC_047511.1, on the reverse strand, counting down.
GCTAATGCTAATAATGCTAATGCGAGGATAATAAAATGGCGGCTTCACAAAACTTTTTGGGAGTTTTACGGGCGTGGTTTGCAATCCGCCCAGCCAATCAGAAATATAGCTCTTTTCTCACTAAAGAGCCGCTCGAAAGTCCCTGCTCTCTAGCAGGGACTTTCGAGGGGGTAAAAAGGTTTGCATGAACTAATTTTAGTACCGGTGTAGTTACCAGATGTGTTCGGGGTACCAGATATGTTCGGGTGTATTTCCGTCGCATCCTTCAGCCGTCATATCCGTCTACTCATCTCCCTCTGCTCCCAGCGCTCTGCTGCCACACACCGGCCTCTGCGGAACTGCAGCCGGAGGAACTCGGTACAGCTTGTTATGTGTGTGTACTTGTGCACATAAATAATGTTTGCAGCCGGAGGAACTCGGTACAGCTTGTTATGTGTGTGTACTTGTGCACATAAATAATGTTTCTAATTATTTACAATTAAAAATATATATTCTGCGTTACTTTAGCCAACACTTTTATAAGGCCACGAGATTAGATAATTACGAAATGTGTAGATAGAATACATATCTTTCAGGTTGTTATTTTGTCATTGTTTAATGTTTTATTTACCTTTTAGTATTTTTATATAGTATCTGAACTTTGGAGAGGAGTTGGGAGACACACGACACATCAAATCACATCTACAGATCAAGACGAAGCGACTGGAAGTACTCCTAGCGTGAACATGTTTGAAAACGTGTGCAAAGTCTCCGAAAATCCTAAAAATAAGCTCATATTTGAATTCCCCATAAAAAACACATCATTCAGTAAAAACAAGGCCCACTGATCATCTGCTCCCTGATCTCTCTGCGAATTGAAAGTACTTATTGCCGGAGATCGCATGCTGTGGTTTTATTAAATGTGCCAAGTGCTAGGACTGTCTTATGGAAGAAAGCTTTTAGATGTGCAGCTCCACTAACATGGAACAGTCTGCAAAAAGAATGGGAAATTACCAAGCTAGTACTACTACATGTTTTTAAAGCTTGGTTGGATGCTACTCAATCAGATGCTGTTGGCACCTGTACATGTGGATAGATATGTTGTTCTGTTGTTTATGTTTGTATGTCTTATGTGGAACCTACTGCTGCAGGTCTCCCTTGAAAAAGATATCATTGATATCAATGGGATTTTAACTGGATAAATAAAGGCATTGAATTGAATGTCCAATGAAAACATATCCAAGTGTAACAAACATCCAGTATTAACCTTACTGTTTTTTTACTAACAGTAACCAACTAATAATTTTCATAAAGTGCATATTTATTCCAAACTCACAATATATATGTAATAAAACAATGCTCAATGGTACACAGTATCCAAACTCTTTAGGCACTGGTCAGAGACATTCATGTAAAGCAGATACTGAATCCAATACTGGTAAAAACGTTGCAGAGATCAAATGTTTCCTTGTCTGAACGGAGAAACCTAATTTTTAAAACAACATTTTCAGTGTGTGATTTGAAAGATAAATTCTGATCATAATAAAACCTAGATATGTGTATGTAGTGACCCTTTCAATGTAAAATCAGTCCCTTGAACAGTACAAATGTTGGGGAGAAAAGAAGTTAACTTTTTGCCATTTGAGAATATCATGAGTTTGGAGTTGTCTGCATTTAATACTAACTTGAGTTGAGATAAATGGGATGGAATAACATCAAAGGCAAAACATAAACAACAGAACAACATATCTATCCACATGTACAGGTGCCAACAGCATCTGATTGAGTAGCATCCAACCAAGCTTTAAAAACATGTAGTGGTACTAGCTTGGTAATTTTCCATTCTTTTTGCAGACTGTTCCATGTTAGTGGAGCTGCACATCTGAAAGCTTTCTTCCATAAGACAGTCCTAGCACTTGGCACATTTAATAAAACCACAGCATGCGATCTCTGGCAATAAGTACTTTCAATTCGCAGAGAGATCAGGGAGCAGATGATCAGTGGTGCCTTGTTTTTACTGAATGATGTGTTTTTTTTATGGGGAATTCAAATATGAGCTTATTATTAGGATTTTCGGAGACTTTGCACACGTTTTCACAAACATGTTCACGCTAGGAGTACTTCCATTCGCTTCGTCTTGATCTGTAGATGTGATTTGATGTATCGTGTGTCTCCCAACTCCTCTCCAAAGTGCAGATACTATATAAAAATACTAAAAGATAAATAAAACATTAAACAATGACAAAATAACAACCTGAAAGATATGTATTCTATCTACACATTTCGTAATTATCTAATCTCGTGGCTTTATAAAAGTGTTGGCTAAAGTAACGCAGAATATATATATTTTTTAATTGTAAATAATTAGAAACATTATTTATGTGCACAAGTACACACACATAACAAGCTGTACCGAGTTTCTCCGCTGCAGTTCCGCAGACGGCCGGTGTGTGGCAGCAGAGCGCTGGGAGCAGAGGGAGGTGAGTCGACGGATATGACGGGAGCGATGGAAATACACCCGAACACATCTGGTACCCCGAACACATCTGGTACTGACACCGGCTCTTTTTGGTGTGAACGCGATCATGAACTAAGTTCGCATGAACCTTTGTGGGAAAAGTACCGCAGTGTGAATGCGCCTCTTGTGAGAGTTACTGGTTGTTTCTTCAAGGTTTACTATCAAACCTCACATTCCTGCCCCAAACAAGTTTATTTTTCTTTGACATACTTTGGACTTAAGCTATTTGCCAGACATATAAACTCAACAAGTCCTCCAACTCATACGACCAAATGGGTCGATTGTTTAAGCACCAGATTACGACCCATAGCCACGTTTTAAAGTGTAGCACCTCTAGTGGTCGTGTAAGAAACAACATGCTCCCGTTTATTTACAAATAACCCTCTCTGGAAAATCCTAAATTGTAGGATAGTTTGGCCATTAAAACGCTTTATGATTAGATTTCTAGCGAGAAGTATATATTGTACTTTTAGAATCCACGTCCAGTCGATATGTAGGATCTATAGTTTGATAGATTTTACGAAGATGATTTGAGATTTCGCCAGGAGAACGTGTATATGCGGCAAGCTTCCATGTAAAGTTACGGGTTGAAAACAGTATTTCCGGTCTCGCCGTTTTCATAATAAAACCAATGATCAAATGATTTAACAGTGATATCTGCACTACTCATCCACTAAAAAAACATCAGTTTATCCTAGTTTTATACGACATTAATTGGTTTAAATTGTGTACAATGCTTTTGTGTTTTTCCCATAGGTTTTTCTCTTTCGATTCTGAGAGACACATTTCTTTTTCAGAGGTTTTGATAGGCTAAAATCACGCCGCAATGCACGTCGGGATATGATGTTTATGTGATATGAAATCGGAAAACATTAAAAAATAATAATATAATACTTTATTCCGAGTGTTCTTGCTTTTCTCTTTGAAGGTCATCACATAACGATTGTAATACACGGTTCGGCTGCATTAAATATTACATATCTGCCGTAGATATGTATTTATAGAGCCCTGATCAGAAGACCTTTTGACAAACTGGAAGAGACGTGACGTGAACCATAAATATATCAACAATTAAACAACATCTTCCATTTCTTTTCACACAATACGTCTCCTTGCAGTATCAACACTAATTCGGCTGACTTTTATATTTGATCCAATTAGTAGATAGTCTGTATTTACACCATAACGGTGCACAGCTTTTTAAAGATATTACTGATTTTCTGAACTACCTTTCCAACTCCTCATGCAGTTGACTGTTACAGGTCTATACAGGTTCATGGTACAATGCATAAGCTTCACATCGAGAGACTGAAACTGTATTTTCCTTTACCGTTCTGTTTTAAACTCACAATAAAGTGAATAATCATATTATGTACGATATTATTATGTTTTATTAACTAGACCACTGGTCTAAACCGCACCTCCTAGTGGTTAAAGCACGTTATTGAATGTAGTTGTTGAATAAGTTATATTTATTTAGTTATTGATGAAAACATTTAAATATTAAGAGTAGCCTACATACAAAATAGGGGTCAATGATAGAAATATAGAATGGAAAATATCTAGAAGATACTGTAGTGATCTCTACAATAAAACAGTTTAGTGCAGGACGTCCAAAGATATTAACAGGAGGATGTGCAAAACAGACAAACTGATAAGGCTGAATTTTACTCAGGTGTAACTAAAGTCTGATTTAAGGTTGTTTATATTTCACATCATTAATCAGAATCTGCAAGTAAATCAATTCCTTGCAAAGTCTTGGAAAATGGGAATTGCCGCTTAGGTCATTTACCGGAGTGCAGAGCGGTGAGGAAAGCCCCGGGACAAACCAGCAGCATGACAGCCTGAGACATATATTTCAAATGCTAAACAAAACGTAAAATGCCAATCATGGCAGAAAACAGCGTCATTCTGAATAATGTGCTTTAGGTAATAGTTGCTGTAATCACAAACAAAGAATTGAAACCGTGCCACAGGGATAGGGCTATTTGTCAATCATGTATTACAATAGATTACATCTGGGCATGCAATTTAAAACCCAGCAGAGTGACATTCAGCAGCTATTTTTCACATTGCTTTTCCATACAAATGTCTTACAGTTTGAATCATTGAGAGCCTCCAGCGGTGGGTCTTTTTCCTTCGCAGGATGAGATGTTATTGTTTATAGAAAAACAATACCTCAGTTTCCACCTGAGTCCCTGCTCCATCTGTTTACTTTGGAAACAAGGGCTTTCCAGAACTCCCTGAAAATATGTTTCTGCCACAGGAGGCAAACACACTCTTAAATAAGGTGCCAAAACAGTTTGATGAAATACTCCGTCTCCCCTGAAAGCTTTATTTATTGATGAAAGGCCAAGGTGAGCAAAACCCTATCTGTGATTGCTTTATAGTATTTTTGATATATTAAAAAAAAAGTATTGTGTTCTAATAAAATACAGGCACAATTTATTGTAGGATGATTTTGTACTCTGTCACATAACATTTACAGACTATAAATGCTTTAGTGCTGCATGGGCTAGAAATATTATGAATGGCTTATCATGTCCAGGGAGATATACAATTACTAAGCTGCAATATGTAATGCCTTGAGAAAATATCACAAACCACATGAAATCTGGACGGAGGATCACTAGAACATAATGCATGATCGTCCAATTTCATTCAAGAGTCTGACTATTCATACACAACAAGAAATGCTTTCTCTTTTCGACCATATGCCATCCACATAGACTGCTATCTCATGATCTTATCTTAATTATCTTCAGCAGCAACAGCTATGTTCTCCCATTTCCAATGTATTCTTTGAGCCCAAAATGGGTCACATCCACTCGTTTGCCCCCTAAGTGACTCTTGTAATTGAGACACTCTCTTCCAGACCTGAATAAATGCTCGAGCAAAAAGAATAACACAGATTTTAGTGCAGGCCTGCGCACATGACCTGAATGATCCTGCTCAATCAAAGAGAGGCAGTTGGTAACATTTACCAAACTTTCCCGTAGTCTTTAAATGTATCAATCTACTGTATAAAAGTGACGACTTTTCAGTGTCATCTTCCCAAACTATATCATAGAGGTAACATAATAATAAATGAAGCAGGGGATCCAAATTTTTGCTGGCCACAAAATGTAATATTTGTTCTTTCGAAACGGCTGGCTAATTCCCCCAAATTGTATCACAGCAATTAAAAATGATCTATAATGTTTAAATGCTCTGAATATAATTATTACTTTTTTATTTGATAAAATAGGTTAATATTGAAAGAGGTATCAAAGGCCCAGGTAGACATCTTCATATTGCTTGTTTCGTCAGAGCAACAAAAACCCAAGGATAATCATTTTTTTAATTATAAAAAACAAAAAAAATCCACAAATCCTCACATTTGAAAGATTGAAATTAATATCATTTTGTTATGTTTTTAAATGTATATTATGATAATCAAAACATTGACTAATATGGTCTTATTCTTATTAGTTTGTTTTTTACAGTTGACGTTCTTAAAACATTTTATCAGGAAAATGTTGGCAATTATTTGCCTATTAAACATCCAAGGAACATCACTGCACTTCATTTGGAGTTGAGTTTTGGCGGCATGTCTAATATTCAATCTCACGAAAAATGCTCCATTAAGTTGACAAGCTAGTTGCTAACTTTGTCTAAAATGTCATTTGGTGCTTTTATGATTTATTTGTTGAGTTTTTTGCTTCAACCAGCTGCTGTGGCTGAAAACTGGGTTGATGAGAGCCGTGAGACTAAACCAAAACAGAAAAACTACAAGGTAGTCTTAGAAGTGTGAAAAACCCTGAGTTAATAGAACCAGTTTAGATGTGATAATTGATCTGTAAAATGATCAATATGTTGCTAAATGGAAACTAGTTGCTATTATTGAAGCAATCTGTGTGCACACAACCTATTGAACTGTAATTGTAATACATAAGCTCCTGTAAGAGTAATTTACCAACTTTTGTTTGTAATTTCAGCCTCTTTGTAACAGTTGCACAGTTTTTCTGTGTTATAAACAGCCACCTCCAGTCAGAAAGATCCTTACTGGCAGCTGCAGTACATGGACAGTGGAGATGTGAGGATGCAGGAGCTCCAACTGTGCCATCTTCCTTTGCTTCTCCGACTTCCAACAAGGACTGAAATCAGTGTCACCATTTCATTTGTTTTCCTTCATTCCTGAAGTTTTTAATAATGCCTCTGGCCTCCCTATATCAAATACCACTTGTATTTAATTTTAAGAAGTGGCTGTTGTTGCATCTTTTCTTCTGTCTCTGAGACCATGGCTCTACTGTGGGGATGTGAAATATTTGTGTTGACAGCATGTGGTGTTTGCTTTGATGTAGAGAGGTGCTTGTTGGCCTTCAAAGATGCGTTGCCATGCGGTCCCCTGTGGTGTGATCTGACATAGGGTGAAAAAGCCCATGTTAGAGTTGTGAGCCAAGCATCTGAAGCTGAACTCCCACAAGAGAAAAGGTGCTCTTCCCGAACACTGTTGTTTATCAATGAAGTGCACTAGATTCTCTCTGAAGCACAGAGACGTGAAGCAGTCTGTGTACTGTACCCAGACAGAGCCAGGAATCAGACACAAATAGAAAATGTTTGGATTCAATGATGTGTCCCAGTATCAATGACAAGGGCAGTATACATCCACTTTTAATGTGGTGTTTTTTATTTCGATTTTTTTCTCTGTATTATTAATTCAAAGAGCGATGATCCAAAAAAGGTGGATTTAACTGTTCTGCCTAGCCAAGCTTTACTCCTTTTCAGGGTAAAATTAGCATCAGTGGAAACGTTTGCTAATTACACGCAATGCACTTTGAGCAGAACAGGGTAATGCCTGAGCCATTGTAGCAGTGAAGTGTCTGTGAATGTAATCCGGGGCTTGTTTTTCAGAGCTATAAATCTTCTTTGCCCTCAGTTAGACCTGTATCTGCTTAAGGCTGCTTTGGATCGGTAATTGCAGCACACCCACTCTTTATGTAAGACCTTATCAGTGTGAGAAAACATTGCTTTGCTGTGTGTGTTTGTGTGAACTGCCGGCGACTATTTTTAAAACACCCATAGCAACCTTAATCCATCTTAGCTGGATATGGGCCAGACTTGGGAAACCGGAAGATTTTATATTACCATAACAGGCATATAATAAGGCTCTGGAGTATTAAAGAGGGGTATATGGCATGGTGTCGTCTGTGTCTTAAAGGAAATCCCAGGTCTGGGTTTGACTAGAAACGTCTCGCATTACGAAATTTGAAGTGCTACAGTAAACCTCGTCACTGAAACGCTGACAACGACCACAGGGAAAAAATGGGAGAAACAGAGAGAAAATAAGTTGGGAAGGTCGAGGTGCTTCAAGCTTAATAAGAAAAAATCTTCTGGCCAACTTCTTAAACCCCACTTGACCTTGAATGATTGCAGTCAGCGAAAGGCCATGAAATTATAGCCCATCTCTGTTGCTTTATTCTGGATTTTATTTTCAGAGGCAGAATCATTGATCTGTCTCCATTTTTTTTTCCTCCCTCGCTCTTATGTTTTCAAAGTTCTCATCATCACAGCAGATACCAAGCTGAGCCGAGGCCAATATCCTCAAGGCAAAAGAAGCACCTCAAACAAAGGTCACAAGCGAACACTCAAAAGCCTCCACTCTGCAATACGCTCCCTCATCAGTTCCACCACGTTAACGCTACGCACCTACTCACATATTACTTTTTTCCACCGCTGGATTTTGTTATTCTCTGGTATAGACTTTGCAGCATTGTTCATCAAAGGGAGGAAATATTACCGTGGGGAAAAAGCAATCCACCATCCAGAACTCATCACAGTTAATTTCACAGGTAATAAAGTCTGCTGGGTCCACTCCTCAATGGCAATCGATCAAAATGGGAATAAATGACTTAACTTTAACCTACTCGACAGACGTAATTACAGCACTTCATGATATTCTCGGCTATTCTGCACCACGTGTTCCATCAAAACCAAACCTGGCAACAATAAATGTCATGCCAGATTACAGTAACTGATTAACTGAGAATGCATATAAGACTGTGGTTGTTGGTGAAGTATGGATGTCAGAGAAGGTACATTCAGGGAATATTATTGAAACCCTAAGAGAAACGCGAAAGTCCACGTTATTGCAGATTTCCCATTTCATATCGTTCATATTACTTCAGTTTTCATATTAAGGCAACAGTTTGACATGTTGGTAATATACTTGCAAAGAGTCAAATTAGAAGATTGACTCCTCTCTCTCCATCTTATATAGCTAACGCACGTAGCCACTTAGATTAGCAAAAAAGACTAGAAACAAGGACAAAAAATGTGCCTGGCTTTAGCAACAAGTAAAGCTTCGGTTTTATAAGGAAACACTTTAAATCAATTAAGGCAGGGCAGTATTGGGACATCAGATGGAAACATAAAAACATTTCCTAAAAAATTATACAGTTTCACGTAGCGGCTTCTACAGGGAGGACTGGGGTTACGTAATGTAACCCAGCTTCTATGAGTATAGGCACAGCCCTCTAAGGCTATCGCTATTGGGTAATCCCCACTGCACGTGTGCAGCACTGACAGACTTATTCCACGCCCACCTACGACGTGGGCCCCACCTCCAGGCTCACTTCCGTATAAATAGGAAGTAGGCCCTACAATCCACTCCAACAGCTTTTCTTCAGCTATTCGCGGAGCCAGTGGGGCCCGAACCTTAGAGGGCTGCGCCTATACTCATAGAAGCTGGGTTACATTACGTAACCCCAGTCTATATCGTATAAGGCTTCGCCCTCTAAGGCTATCGCTATTGGGTTAAGGGCGAAGCAGGATGTAGTCTACGCCCCACTGGTTCCGTCCGTTACCAGAAGCACGAAACACACCTACTCAGTTAATAACCCATGTCCATTTCGCCGTGCGTAAATGGAGCATCACATTCCCAGGGAATATAGCATTAAAAAATGAATATTTCTCCATCAGGGAACGAAGGTAGGCTTACTCGGGCTACCTGTCGTTTATAAAAAGTAGAGATCGAGTCTCACAACAAAAGGCCGCTCTCTAAGTGCCGACAGGCAGGAGAGAGGGCATGCAATTGAAAACCCCCGACATTACTCATTCTGGCAGGCTATTCAGTACTGAATGTGTCAGAGTGGAATGGGAGACATCCCTCAAAAAAAACGAATAAAAGAACAGGGTGAAGACCAAGATGCAGCAATGCAAATGTCTTCCACTGTCATTCCTCCGTGCAACGCCGTAGACGTTGATATTCTCCTGGTGCTGTGCGCTTTAATGTTTTCCGGGGGATCCAACCCAGAGGAAACATACGCCTGTGATACAGCCTCACACAGCCAGTGTGACAGGCTATAATGCACAAACAGACACTGGGATTAGCGTAAAGCAGCCGTGCGTGCAACATAGCATGCCAGCGCGCGCACGGGATGGAGGAGATGAGATGTGGCTTCCTCCTCTGATGAGGAGGAGGAGGAAAGAAGCCCTCCAAGGTTATCACTCTCGATCTAAACGAGCTTGTGATCACCTTTGGCATAAAAACCGGGTTAGGGCGCAAAACAGCTAAGCTGCCATCTCCTTGGATCTGGAGACATGACGGAGCCACAGAGAGAGCAGACAAATCACTCACCCTTTAAGCTGATGTCAGAGCCAAGAGCAGAGCTACTTTGGCTGACAAGTACTTCAGGGGAAACTGATCCAAAGGTTCAAATGGAGCTTTACTCAGTGCACGTAACACTAAAGCCAAAACCCATTGAGGCGCCAAAGCACGTGACACAGGTCTGAGTCTCTGTGCTCCTCGTAGAAAACGTTTTGTCAGAGGGTGACTAAACACCGTGCTGACACCAATCTACGTGGCAAGATGAAATGGCAGCAGCATATGTTTCGACCGTGCTATAGGTCAAATTCCTGTCCAGCAACAGCTGGAGGAACGACAGCACGAGGCAGGGGGCCCGTAACGGGGTCCAGGTTTTTCCCTACACACCAAACGGAACATTGTCCATTTGGCTGTGTAGGATGTGGGTTCAGCAGCTGCGCTGATCGAACACCTCCCTGGCGATTTATACAGGCCGCCGCTGCTTTGTTGTCTGTTCGAATCAACACATGTTGATTGTACAGCAACGGGACGAAGTGCTGGATTACTTTCCAAATAGTAATTCCAGCACGTTTATATGGAGAGACATGTGACCCGGCCACTGTCCCCCCACTGCCTGCGACATGCACGTTCCTCAGCCTGCGAGAGATGGGTCTGTGAACACTGCGGTGTGTGACGTCTCTCTGCTCAGGGGCACCCCCACTGACGTGGAGATTTTTCCATGGGTTCAATCCCAACCCACGGAAGGAGGAATGTACACCATGCGTCTCCTCTGACGCACGGGGTCGATACGCAGGCAAATAAACCACCTCTGGAGTCTCCTCACTGTGAAGGAGCCCCAGGGGGATCACCACGTGACCAGCTGATATCCTGCCTAACAGCTGCATCACAGAGAGGGCCGTCACCGCCCCGCGGGGTGTGACACGCCGGAGGTGAGCTGTCCGAGTTGCTTAAAAACCTATAGGTTTTTAAAGACAGCCGGTTTATGCAGCGAGCCATGATGCCTATAACCGACAAGTCAGGGGCAGCCGGCTTAACCGGTGAGCCTTGCTGCTTATTATTATCCATCTGTCCATCGAACACGCGCGTCGCCACTCTGAGTAATACTCTGAGAGCGCACGACCTGCTCTGGATGTGCTGTGGTTGTCATGGTGACGAGCCACGTCAGAGCCCTCGCCGCCGTTGCCCGTGAAGCAACCCAAGAGGGGCCCGGTCCGAAGAAGGCTGCGAGGGGGCCTCCACACACTGCATCTCACACCGGCTCTCATCCTGTCTCTGTTTAGGAGAAGGCTCGTAAACTGGACATTGAGGCGCGTTCACGCTCAAACCTGCTGAAGAATGAGCGGAGGTGTGTGCAGTGCTATTCACACAGTGCGTAATAACAGCCCTGGGCTCATTACGACCGTATATAGTATAGGCCCATCTGGGACAGAGGAAAAACCGTGCTGCCTGCTAACCGACAGGTTAACAGCTGCACCGGAGGAGAGCTGTCACTTTCTCCATTCTCTGCTATGAGTCGCGCTCTCATGCGGGCTGAGTTCGATTCCACTCTCAGTTAAATGTCTGGGAGGGAAGAGGACAGCTCTTCTTCCAGTTGATAATGAAAAACCCAGGTTTGACAGATGAGATACGAGCTGTATCGTCTGAAAAACCGCTTCCTCCCTGGAGCGAGCCAGCCAGAGCTGGTCGTCCAGGCAAAATAACCCTCATCCCCATTCTGAGTAGCTGCTCCAACTGTCTCCACCCACTTTGAAAAAAGTGTGTGGAGCCTGGAATGAGAAACGCAGGAATTTGCTGTGTTTCAGGATGATGGTTACGTGGAGGTAAGCATCCTTCAGGACTATGGATGTGCACCTCCCTGGTGAACACACTCCAGCACCTGTTTGATCATCAGCATGGGAAAAGGCCATTCCCTTGTTGGACACTGACATATCGAGGATGGGTCTCATTCCCCCCGCCCCGTCTCCTTCGGGACCAGAAAATAGCGGGAGTAAAAACCCCTGATTTTCTTCCCTTTGAGGAACCCCGGGAAAAGGCTTTCTTTAACCAGAGTTCCTGCCGCTCTGCACGGAGCGCGAGACACTGTTCTTGGGATGACAGGACTTCCTGTATCCCGTACAACTGCGGGGAGGAGAGGCGAATTGCTGAGACTACCCTCTGCCCATCCGCCTGCTCATCCATCTGTCCATTAGACATACTCGCCGCCACCCTGAGTACCATACAGTACTCTGATAGTGCCGGGTGTACATTCTCTGGATGTGCTGTGGTTGGTAACAAACCATGCCAGAGCCCTCCACACGCTGCCTTCCACACCGGCTCTCAATATGTCGTCGTTTAGGAGAATACTCGTAAACTGCGCGTTCACACTCAACCCCACTAAGGGATGAGCGGAGGTGTGTGCAGTGCTGTCCACACAAGGCGTAATAATGGCCCTCCGTGGGCTTATTACGACCGTGGGTAGGAGGTGTCTGAGACAGAGGAAAAATCCATGCTGCCTAAACCCAAAAAGTTTACGGTAGACGGATTTGAATAGCAAGCCCAACTGTTTTATTAACCGATAAGTTAAAAAAAAAACAGCCGGCTTACGCAGCGAGCCATGCTGCCAAGTAACCAATAGGCTATTGGCAGCTGGCTTAAACCGGGGAGCCTTGCTGCATATTAACTTCCCTCTGTCCATCTAACCCACGCGCCGTCCTCAAGGCGCGAACCTGCTCTGGATGTGCTGTGGTTGTCATGGTGACGAGCCATGCCAGAGCCCTCCAGACGTTGCATTTCACACAGGCTCTCCTTATGTCGCGTTTAGGAGAAGGCTCGTAAACCGGACATTTAAGGTGCATTCACGCTCAACACCCCTAAGGGATGAGCGGAGCTGTGTGCAGTGCTGTCCACACTGTAATAATGGCACTCGTGGCTCATTACGACCGTGTGTAGGAGGTAGGTTTGGGACAGAGGAAAAACATCCGAGCTGTCTAAAACCCAACAGGTTTTAAAGACAGCCGGTTATGTAGTGAGCCATGCTGCCTATAACCGACAGGTTAGGGGCAGCCGGCTTACCCGGTGGGCCATGCTGCTTATTATTATCAATCTGTCCATCGAATACACATGTCGCCACTAGAGTAATACTCTGAGAGCGCACGCCTGTTTTGGATGTGCTGTGGTTGTCATGGTGACGAGCCACGTCAGAGCCCTCGCCGCCGTTGCCCGTGAAGCAGCCCAAGAGGGGCTCGGACCGAAAAGGCTGCGAGGGGCCCTCCACACGCTGCATCTTACACCGGCTCTCATCCTGTCTCTGTTTCGGAGAAGGCTCGTAAACTGGACATTGAGGCGCGTTCACGCTCAAACCCGCTGAGGGAATGAACGGATGTGTGTGCAGTGCTATTCACACAGTGCGTAATAACAGCCCTAGGCTCATTACGACCGTGTGTAGTATAGGCACATCTGGGACAGAGGAAAAAAAACCGTGCTGCCTATAACCGACAGGTTTAGGAGCATCAGGTTTAACCGTCAAGCCCTACTGTTAAATAACCGGCTGGTTAATTACAGCTGGCGTGTGCCGCGAGCCCCGCTGCCGCGCTAACCAACAGGTTACAGCCGACTCAAACGGCGAGCCCCGCTGTCTGTTTAACCTTACAGGTAACAAACAGCTGGCTTATGCACCTCCACACGCTGTATTACACAGCGGCTCTCCTCATGTCGCCGTTTAGGAGAAAACTCGTAAAATGGACATTGAGGTTCACGCTCAAACCTGCTTGAGGAATGAGCGGCGGTGTGTATAGGAGGCACATCTGTGACATAGGAAACAAACCCGGGCTGTCTAATTAACCGACAGGTTTTAAAGACAGCTGGTTTGACCCGTAAGCCTTGCTGCCTAAAGGCCCTGACACACCAACCCGATTTTGGGAGTCAGAGGCTGTCGGGCATTCGCGGCGCCGTAGTCAGGTTGGTGTGTCCCGCACCGTCGACCGTGACACGCCTTATTTGGACTGCCAGACCCGATGCATGGCCGATTCAACATGTTGAATCGGCCATGCATCGGGTCTGGCAGTCGGACCAAATAATCACTCTGATTGGCTGTTCAGCTAGCAAATCAGTGCATGAGAAGCGAAGCGGAAGTGAGGGACGTAAACAAACGATTTAAGAAGGCACACACAGACTGCTATTCATTTTCATCTCATCATGGCGATCTGGAATGATGCAAACGAAGACCTGCTCATCACCTTGATCCAGGAGAGGCCAGCTCTGTATGATATTACGGAGAAAAGATACTCTTCTTCTTCTCTGTCTTCCGGTTGTTGCCTCTTTTGAATGACGAATACACACTACCGCCGCCTGCTGGTAAGGAGAGTTATTGCCACTCACGCACTGAAGTCGGTGCGGTGTGTTCCCGTGCGACACATGGCCAAAACGCAGGAGAACACGGCCAGGCAACAGCCGACTTCAGCGTCGGCTAGTCCTCTGGTGACTGCTTGGTGTGTCAGGGCCTTAACAACCGACAGGCTGTGAGGCAGCCGCTTATGCAGCTTTATGTCATCCGGAGGAGAGCTCTCCTGAACCGGGAGATCTCATTAGGCGGCTGCCTTTCCGATGATCTCCGGGAGTTCCTGAAGAATACCGCCAGAGCCGTGATGGCGGATAGAGGGACCCGTTGACCCGTCGTCAGCCCGGCAGCCGAACCTAGGCTCGGCTACCAGGCTGACCCCGGGCCCCCGCCCCGTCTCCCCCGCCGGAGGAGAGGGAGACGGGGCAGGGGAACCACATGGTGATCCGTGAATGGAGGGGAAGGAGTCGCCTGACTGCTGCTCGCCACTCTGATCCAATAAATAATAGGGCTTGTTCCACAGAGTAAAAACTCCTGGACTAGCCAATCATCCTCGGCCGCAGCAGCGAGAGCGTCCGCAGCAGCGAGAGCGTCCGCTCTCCACTGCCTGTGGGCCCGAGATGGACACAATGAGTGCACGACACCTGGGGAGTGAGAGCCGCGTTTGCGTGCTCTAATCCCCGGCAAAACTCACACCGTGAGCTCCGGTCGTAACTCATATGTCGGGTTGACACTGGGCCCCCACCCAGAAAAGTAGGAGTGGATTGTAGGGGCTACTTCCTATTTACACGGAAGTGAGCCTGGAGGTGGGGCCCACGTCGTAGGTGGGCGTGGAATAAGTCTGTCAGTGCTGCACACCTGCAGTGGGGATTACCCAATAGCGATAGCCTTAGAGGGCGAAGCCTTATACGATATATAGAACAAGATACTTAAAGGGGCCCTATTATGCCTGTGTGACGCCACTACGTAACACTAGCGCTTATATTGGCTAGAGCTCAAACACATTGTACCTGATTTGCTAAGGGGCGGGCTACCTCCCAGCGGTTGAGCAATCATAACAGAGCCGGCCAGCTAACCAATCAGAGCAGACTGGCTCTGGTTTCAGACAGAGGGTGAAAAGGGGTGCTCCAGCACAGGCAGTATGAGAAAAATAAAGAGCTTTTTGAACATTTAATCATATAAACATGTCCCAGTATAGGCACAACAAAACAAGTATGAAACCTGGAAATTAGCATAATTATTTCAGTTGTTATTAAGTTTAGCAAAAAATATAATCAGAAAATGCACAACATTTGCAAAAAAACAAAATCCTTATTTAAACCTTACATAAGCAGTTTCACTGGATAGATTCAACCTGTGGCTCACCAGCTGTGGTGCTGGGTCACTTCCCCCTCTAAGAAATGGCTAATTTCTGCTCACACTCATCACCATCCATGTCAAGTAGAGCTTTTTCATATACCTCCGTCTAATCTAATGATATAACAGAGGGTGCCATTTTGAAATACATTGCTGCTTATATGTCTGTTTAGCAAGACTGCGTAAGAAGACTCTCCATCATGCAGGTACAGCGAGTGCAGTTCAGGATTGAGGGGAGTGACGAGAAGA
Organism: Pseudochaenichthys georgianus; assembly: GCF_902827115.2. NCBI lineage: Eukaryota > Metazoa > Chordata > Actinopteri > Perciformes > Channichthyidae > Pseudochaenichthys > Pseudochaenichthys georgianus. The sequence goes on along the minus strand of NC_047511.1, from coordinate 15,523,292 downwards.
TGTACAAAGTGGGAATTATTATTCTCTGCCCTATTCTATACGAAAGATGTCCCCAGAAAACATATTTGTTATGTCACGAACCACATCCTTTTCCAAAATGGATGAATGTATTCTTCCTGTATTGATTGTGTTCCTGTTATTCCTTCTGTGTTTCATAATGATTTTCAGGAAAGTCCCTGAAGCTGTTCAGGCACTCAAACGGATATTTCTCTACAGATCCGTCACCTTCCCTCCACATACAGTACATGCAACATTAAGTCACGACCCTGCTTCAGTGTTTTTTAATAGTAAAAAATAAGTCACAAATCGAACAGCCCTGAGGTCAAATTCTGAATATGTTGCAGGCTTTAGATGTAACGTTAGAGTAAGTTAACTATTACAGCAGTCAGTGCTGTTGATGCCGCATCTCCTTCTTTCTGTTTTTAATCACAAACACAAGCAAGAGTTATGAACTGATGTTGCTAGAATTGTACTGTCAAAAAGGATTTGAAATTGAGGAATTGAAAAAGTAATGGAATTGGAAATCACTATATTGTTTAAATTGTATTTCCGAGAGAGAGTCATTTGATTGAAAATGTATCTCTCTTTCTGTAGGAGGAAAGGAAAAGCTCTCACCTATGCGAGACGAAACCAACTGCTTGTTTAGGGGATCCAATTTAAGAGTAAAATAAGGTGGGATGTTTTGGAAGACAACAATCATTTAACTTTTGGATTCCTGGGAGAGAGCCGTTTTATTGGCAGTCAATAGCTGAAGTTAAAAGAAGATACGAATAAGTGTTTTTTGTACACATCTGGATCGTTTGCACACTCCACACTTGTGAAAATGAGCCAGCATCTCCAAACCATCTTAGCAGCATATGTTCTAAAATGGTCGCAGTTGACCCCTTGGAAGTTCACCCCCACAACGCCCACTGATTCTGCACCAGCAATACGTTATGTGCATAATTTCTGTCTTGCCAAGCAGATGCCGGTATCTTTAAATATCTTCATTTGTATTCATGTGAGTATTTCCAAAGGAATGGAAGTCAACCCTCCACCTCAGGGCGAACGAATGAGTCAATGTTTTCTACTGCAGCTACAGTACTGTAGGAGTCCAGCAAAAACATCAAGATCTCCTCACAGGCAATTTATGCCTTTAGGAACGCGGTGTTGTCAGTGATTTTTTGGGAAGCTGTCAGTCAAAGTGTTTTGCAAAGTTGCAAAAACTCTGCCAAGGGAGCGACTTAAAAATGTTGCCCCGATAGCATGTTAAATGTTTTACTACAGATAGCGCACTACTTTCCAAAACACAATGCAGAGTGGAGGTTGGAATATCTCTTGAAAATATTCTTAAAGGCATATTTACGACTCAAGGGAAAAGCCCACCCAAATGAATCCAGTCCACAAGCCAGGAGAACTGACCTTCAGAGTGTACAGATCGCGTTCACACCGGAAAAAGTCCCTGGGGGTGGATTAGGCAAATGAAGCCGCTGACGTCACTTCTTCTTCTTCTGCTTTGGGCTTACTGGCAGGCCGCAAACGACTTCACTGCGTATACTGCCGCCCAAAGTCCCCGGCCGGAAGTCCCCGGAGTCGGGGACTGGCTTCAGCAGAAGCTGCTGGGAGTCCCAGCAGCTTCTACTGAAGCCTTCCGAGTAAATCGCCAGAACGCCGACACCTCCTCATCTCTGTTTTATTTTGTGTTGCCATAAGTTAGTCTCTCTGCGTTTCTGCGCTGGGCTAATGCTAATGCTAATAATGCTAATGCGAGGATAATAAAATGGCGGCTTCACAAAACTTTTTGGGAGTTTTACGGGGCGTGGTTTGCAATCCGCCCAGCCAATCAGAAATATAGCTCTTTTCTCACTAAAGAGCCGCTCGAAAGTCCCTGCTCTCTAGCAGGGACTTTCGAGGGGGTAAAAAGGTTTGCATGAACTAATTTTAGTACCGGTGTAGTTACCAGATGTGTTCGGGGTACCAGATATGTTCGGGTGTATTTCCGTCGCATCCTTCAGCCGTCATATCCGTCTACTCATCTCCCTCTGCTCCCAGCGCTCTGCTGCCACACACCGGCCGTCTGCGGAACTGCAGCCGGAGGAACTCGGTACAGCTTGTTATGTGTGTGTACTTGTGCACATAAATAATGTTTGCAGCCGGAGGAACTCGGTACAGCTTGTTATGTGTGTGTACTTGTGCACATAAATAATGTTTCTAATTATTTACAATTAAAAAATATATATTCTGCGTTACTTTAGCCAACACTTTTATAAGGCCACGAGATTAGATAATTACGAAATGTGTAGATAGAATACATATCTTTCAGGTTGTTATTTTGTCATTGTTTAATGTTTTATTTACCTTTTAGTATTTTTATATAGTATCTGAACTTTGGAGAGGAGTTGGGAGACACACGACACATCAAATCACATCTACAGATCAAGACGAAGCGACTGGAAGTACTCCTAGCGTGAACATGTTTGTAAAAACGTGTGCAAAGTCTCCGAAAATCCTAAAAATAAGCTCATATTTGAATTCCCCATAAAAAACACATCATTCAGTAAAAACAAGGGCCCACTGATCATCTGCTCCCTGATCTCTCTGCGAATTGAAAGTACTTATTGCCGGAGATCGCATGCTGTGGTTTTATTAAATGTGCCAAGTGCTAGGACTGTCTTATGGAAGAAAGCTTTTAGATGTGCAGCTCCACTAACATGGAACAGTCTGCAAAAAGAATGGGAAATTACCAAGCTAGTACTACTACATGTTTTTAAAGCTTGGTTGGATGCTACTCAATCAGATGCTGTTGGCACCTGTACATGTGGATAGATATGTTGTTCTGTTGTTTATGTTTGTATGTCTTAATGTGGAACCTACTGCTGCAGGTCTCCCTTGAAAAAGATATCATTGATATCAATGGGATTTTAACTGGATAAATAAAGGCATTGAATTGAATGTCCAATGAAAACATATCCAAGTGTAACAAACATCCAGTATTAACCTTACTGTTTTTTTACTAACAGTAACCAACTAATAATTTTCATAAAGTGCATATTTATTCCAAACTCACAATATATATATATGTAATAAAACAATGCTCAATGGTACACAGTATTCAAACTCTTTAGGCACTGGTCAGAGACATTCATGTAAAGCAGATACTGAATCCAATACTGGTAAAAACGTTGCAGAGATCAAATGTTTCCTTGTCTGAACGGAGAAACCTAATTTTTAAAACAACATTTTCAGTGTGTGATTTGAAAGATAAATTCTGATCAATAATAAAACCTAGATATGTGTATGTAGTGACCCTTTCAATGTAAATATCAGTCCCTTGAACAGTACAAATGTTGGGGAGAAAAGAAGTTAACTTTTTGCCATTTGAGAATATCATGAGTTTGGAGTTGTCTGCATTTAATACTAACTTGAGTTGAGATAAATGGGATGGAATAACATCAAAGGCAAAACATAAACAACAGAACAACATATCTATCCACATGTACAGGTGCCAACAGCATCTGATTGAGTAGCATCCAACCAAGCTTTAAAAACATGTAGTGGTACTAGCTTGGTAATTTTCCATTCTTTTTGCAGACTGTTCCATGTTAGTGGAGCTGCACATCTGAAAGCTTTCTTCCATAAGACAGTCCTAGCACTTGGCACATTTAATAAAACCACAGCATGCGATCTCTGGCAATAAGTACTTTCAATTCGCAGAGAGATCAGGGAGCAGATGATCAGTGGTGCCTTGTTTTTACTGAATGATGTGTTTTTTTTTATGGGGAATTCAAATATGAGCTTATTATTAGGATTTTCGGAGACTTTGCACACGTTTTCACAAACATGTTCACGCTAGGAGTACTTCCATTCGCTTCGTCTTGATCTGTAGATGTGATTTGATGTATCGTGTGTCTCCCAACTCCTCTCCAAAGTGCAGATACTATATAAAAATACTAAAAGATAAATAAAACATTAAACAATGACAAAATAACAACCTGAAAGATATGTATTCTATCTACACATTTCGTAATTATCTAATCTCGTGGCTTTATAAAAGTGTTGGCTAAAGTAACGCAGAATATATATATTTTTTAATTGTAAATAATTAGAAACATTATTTATGTGCACAAGTACACACACATAACAAGCTGTACCGAGTTTCTCCGGCTGCAGTTCCGCAGACGGCCGGTGTGTGGCAGCAGAGCGCTGGGAGCAGAGGGAGGTGAGTCGACGGATATGACGGGAGCGATGGAAATACACCCGAACACATCTGGTACCCCGAACACATCTGGTACTGACACCGGCTCTTTTTGGTGTGAACGCGATCATGAACTAAGTTCGCATGAACCTTTGTGGGAAAAGTACCGCAGTGTGAATGCGCCTCTTGTGAGAGTTACTGGTTGTTTCTTCAAGGTTTACTATCAAACCTCACATTCCTGCCCCAAACAAGTTTATTTTTCTTTGACATACTTTGGACTTAAGCTATTTGCCAGACATATAAACTCAACAAGTCCTCCAACTCATACGACCAAATGGGTCGATTGTTTAAGCACCAGATTACGACCCATAGCCACGTTTTAAAGTGTAGCACCTCTAGTGGTCGTGTAAGAAACAACATGCTCCCGTTTATTTACAAATAACCCTCTCTGGAAAATCCTAAATTGTAGGATAGTTTGGCCATTAAAACGCTTTATGATTAGATTTCTAGCGAGAAGTATATATTGTACTTTTAGAATCCACGTCCAGTCGATATGTAGGATCTATAGTTTGATAGATTTTACGAAGATGATTTGAGATTTCGCCAGGAGAACGTGTATATGCGGCAAGCTTCCATGTAAAGTTACGGGTTGAAAACAGTATTTCCGGTCTCGCCGTTTTCATAATAAAACCAATGATCAAATGATTTAACAGTGATATCTGCACTACTCATCCACTAAAAAAACATCAGTTTATCCTAGTTAATTATACGACATTAATTGGTTTAAATTGTGTACAATGCTTTTGTGTTTTTCCCATAGGTTTTTCTCTTTCGATTCTGAGAGACACATTTCTTTTTTCAGAGGTTTTGATAGGCTAAAATCACGCCGCAATGCACGTCGGGATATGATGTTTATGTGATATGAAATCGGAAAACATTAAAAAGAATAATAATAATAATACTTTATTCCGAGTGTTCTTGCTTTTCTCTTTGAAGGTCATCACATAACGACATTGTAATACACGGTTCGGCTGCATTAAATATTACATATCTGCCGTAGATATGTATTTATAGAGCCCTGATCAGAAGACCTTTTGACAAACTGGAAGAGACGTGACGTGAACCATAAATATATCAACAATTAAACAACATCTTCCATTTCTTTTCACACAATACGTCTCCTTGCAGTATCAACACTAATTCGGCTGACTTTTATATTTGATCCAATTAGTAGATAGTCTGTATTTACACCATAACGGTGCACAGCTTTTTAAAGATATTACTGATTTTCTGAACTACCTTTCCAACTCCTCATGCAGTTGACTGTTACAGGTCTATACAGGTTCATGGTACAATGCATAAGCTTCACATCGAGAGACTGAAACTGTATTTTCCTTTACCGTTCTGTTTTAAACTCACAATAAAGTGAATAATCATATTATGTACGATATTATTATGTTTTATTAACTAGACCACTGGTCTAAACCGCACCTCCTAGTGGTTAAAGCACGTTATTGAATGTAGTTGTTGAATAAGTTATATTTATTTAGTTATTGATGAAAACATTTAAATATTAAGAGTAGCCTACATACAAAATAGGGGTCAATGATAGAAATATAGAATGGAAAATATCTAGAAGATACTGTAGTGATCTCTACAATAAAACAGTTTAGTGCAGGACGTCCAAAGATATTAACAGGAGGATGTGCAAAACAGACAAACTGATAAGGCTGAATTTTACTCAGGTGTAACTAAAGTCTGATTTAAGGGTTGTTTATATTTCACATCATTAATCAGAATCTGCAAAGTAACAAAAATAAATGTAGTAGAGTAAAAATACCAGGTTAACCTCTGAATTGTAGTGGAGTAGAACAAAGTAGTACATGCTGCTGTAACAAAAACATTTCCCAACTTGGGATCAATAAAGTATATCTTATCTTATCTTAAGATGATCGATGGCTACTGCCATATTTGCAAAATTTGCCTCTGAACCTTGACAAGTGCATGTTTATCAATGAACAACAGGAGGGGTAGACATAAAACCATCTGTTAAATAAAGCTCTTCTGACCTTAGGTGTCATGTGGGTATATTATTTCACCATTTATTAATTATATGTTTTACAATTGATAACACCACTGTGTTTCGTATCCCCTAAACCTCCAGGGTGTACACGTTTAATACTGCCAACTTCTAATTGTGCGAAATACGAAAACGTCTTATAAAGAGACGTGCCATATATTGCGAAACACACAATAGCCAGCATGTGTAGTTCTGGGGGGGGGGGGGGGGGGGGGGAAGCTGGAGCCGGGGGTTGGACCCGTCCAATTCCAGTTTTGGAAAGTCTGCCGTGGTTCCATTCCATTTCAAAGAGCTGTTTGACAGCGTAACCTTGTCGCACTGCCACTCCAACATCCAATCACAGGGCTTGATGACTAATCACGGGGTTTGTAAAGCAAGGCGGATGTTCTAGTCCCAAACGATAGCTGGGTAGTGTAGTGTCTTCGGAAACTGTAGTGTCTAAACTCCTAAAAAACTATTTGTTTCTCTGACTCGAAGGTTAAAAACACAAAAGCATTGTACACCATTTAAACCAATCAATATTGTGTAATTAACAAGGATAAACTGATGTTTTTTAGTGGATGAGTAATGCAGATATCACTGTGTAATCATTTGACAGTGAGGGGAATATATCCGGTTTTATTATGAAAACTTCGAGACCGGAAATACTGTTTTCACCCACGCTAACTTTACATGGAAGCTGCCGCATATACACGTTATCCTGGCGAGACCTCAAATCATCTTCGTAATATCTATCAAACTATAGATCCTACACTTCCACTGGACGTGGATTATAAAAGTACAATATACACTTCTCGCTAGAAATCTAATCAAAAAGCATTTTAATGGCCAAACTGTTCTACAATTTAGGATTTTCCAGAGAGGGTTATTTGTAAATAAACGGGAGCATGTTGTTTCTTACACGACCACTAGAGGTGCTACACTTTAAAACGTGGCTATGGGTCGTAATCTGGTGCTTAAACAATCGACCTATTTGGTCGTTTTTTGTAGGAGGACAGGCTGTATAAACTACATGTATCATTCGTTTAGGAGGTCTGCATGTTCTGGTGACGGGGGTTGGACCCGTCCAATTCCAGTTTTGGAAAGTCTGCCGTGGTTCCATTCCATTTCAAAGAGCTGTTTGACAGCGTAACCTTGTCGCACTGCCACTCCAACATCCAATCACAGGGCTTGATGACTAATCACGGGGTTTGTAAAGCAAGGCGGATGTTCTAGTCCCAAACGATAGCTGGGTAGTGTAGTGTCTTCGGAAACTGTAGTGTCTAAACTCCTAAAAAACTATTTGTTTCTCTGACTCGAAGGTTAAAAACACAAAAGCATTGTACACCATTTAAACCAATCAATATTGTGTAATTAACAAGGATAAACTGATGTTTTTTAGTGGATGAGTAATGCAGATATCACTGTGTAATCATTTGACAGTGAGGGGAATATATCCGGTTTTATTATGAAAACTTCGAGACCGGAAATACTGTTTTCACCCACGCTAACTTTACATGGAAGCTGCCGCATATACACGTTATCCTGGCGAGACCTCAAATCATCTTCGTAATATCTATCAAACTATAGATCCTACACTTCCACTGGACGTGGATTATAAAAGTACAATATACACTTCTCGCTAGAAATCTAATCAAAAAGCATTTTAATGGCCAAACTGTTCTACAATTTAGGATTTTCCAGAGAGGGTTATTTGTAAATAAACGGGAGCATGTTGTTTCTTACACGACCACTAGAGGTGCTACACTTTAAAACGTGGCTATGGGTCGTAATCTGGTGCTTAAACAATCGACCTATTTGGTCGTTTTTTGTAGGAGGACAGGCTGTATAAACTACATGTATCATTCGTTTAGGAGGTCTGCATGTTCTGGTGACAAATGATCTAACCCAGGGGTGTCCAAACTATGGCCCGGGGGCCAAATGCGGCCCGCCAGCCATTTTGAATCGGCCCTCAGCAGATTCAAAAAGCATAATGGAATATGGCCCGCAAATTAAAATTGTGCTTGTCCTGTATTGTACTTCTTAAATAGACATTTAAACATATATTACACAGTAGTTTGCATGTGTAAATAAGCTCATTTTTCAATAAATTCAGTCAATTAAAGTCGAAATTTCTTTTTTTACTAATCTAAGTTGATAAGAAAAAAGCCCAATACCTTATTTGTATAACAAGCTTGAAATATACCCTTCCTATTTGCTATTATTATAAGCAATCTGAGACTACCGTTTTAAAGAATGAGTTGCTAACAAAATGAATGAAACCCTATGGAGAGCTGTGATAGATTATTAAAGTCCATCCATCCATCTTCTCCCGCTTATCCGTGGTCGGGTCGCAGGGGTAGCAGTTCCAGCAGAGAGCCCCACACTTTCTTTTCCCTGGAGACATCAACCAGCTCTGACTGGGGGATCCCAAGGTGCTCCCAGGCCAGCGAAGAGATATAATCCCTCCACCTGTTCCTAGGTCTACCCCTTGGTCTCTTCCCAGCTGGACGTGCCTGGAACACCTCCCTAGGGAGGCGCCCAGGTGGCATCCTAACTAGGTTCCCGAACCACCTCAACTGGCTCCTTTCGACACGAAGGAGGAGCGGTTCAACTCCGAGTCCCTCCCTGATGACCGAATTTCTCACCTTATCCCTAAGGGAGACACCAGCCACCCTGCGGAGAAAACCCATCTCGGCCTCTTGTATCCGCGATCTCGTTCTTTCGGTCATGACCCATCCTTCATGACCATAGGTGAGGGTAGGAACGAAAATGGCCCGGTAGACAGAGAGCTTTGCCTTCTGGCTCAGCTCCCTTTTCGTCACAACGGTGCGGTAAAGCGACTGCAGTACCGCTCCCGCTGCTCCGATTCTCCGGCCCATCTCACGCTCCATTGTTCCCTCACTCGAGAACAAGACCCCGAGATACTTGAACTCCTTCACTTGGGGTAAGGACTCATTCCCTACTTGGAGTGGACAGTCCATCGGTTTCCTGCTGAGAACCATGGCCTCAGATTATTAAAGTAACAAGCATAATTGGACTACATTTGATTGATTTTGCTAACTTATAACTTAACTGATGAGGCAGTAAACCTCTAGTGAGTGGCCCAGCCCATCGTATATTTTTCAGTTTGGACACCCCTGATCTAACCCCATTTGCTCAATTAGTCCTTTGGTGGACTGATTGGCATGCTAATTTGCATACATGTGTTTTGTAAATGGAGGTTTTTCATAGGCTCAGGATACCAAACCTGCACTGTCACTGGAGATACAACATGTGACAATGGCAATGCCGCTTACATTACAAAAAGCAGGAAGAAGTAATCGTTTCTCTCAGCGACACTAGGACACCCATCTCCACTACAAACCCTGCAATTGTCACTGAAAGGAATTAAATAGAGTAAACATGATGCCAGCCTATAGTCTATTATTCAGTAATGACAAGGCAGACCTTCCCGCCATTGCTTATATCACAAAGCAAATGAAAGAGGGTATTATTCCAATCACTGTTTGTAACATCTCAGCGTCCTGTCTCTCTGGGTAACAACTCAATATGTGTTTGATCTGGAGAGAAGAAGAAAAAAGAAGCCCCTTCACCACGAGCATTAACAAATGGAGCGATCATTTTGTGGGCGCAGTTGATTCTAAATATCGAAGACAGTTACTCAACTATTTATAATGCTCCTTGAGAGATTTGTCCCTGCTGGAGCTCTGTGACAGTGGCTTGGGAAACACTTTGTTTCCTTGACAATGATTTAGAGAAAGCTCTCAGGCCCATCCAAACACACTGGAATTGGAACTGAGAGAGGGAAACATAACTAGCATTGATATATATGCAACTTTAAATTTGGTGTATTGACATTTAGATTAAAAAATCTGATCTGCAGAAACAAGGTTCCATATGTGAGGTTTTCTTCTCTTATTGTGCTGCATTTGTACAGTAATTGCTGCAAGTGTATTAAATGACTAAGACATAATTTAAATAACTATGTTTTTATTGACAATAAACTAAAATACAAGCTTTTAGATTGCAATGGTATTTAGTTTTAGTAATTAATTAATTTATATTCGAGGCTCTTATTACGACCTTATACTGTACATTCATGTTTTCAGGCATAACATTCAATTATTAAACAGCAGGCAAACTATCCTTTTTTTCGGCTTTTCTTGCAGTTTGATCATGAATGTCAAATTGATTCATTCATCCGTAATGTCATTTTTTGACTGTTCATTAAAGAAATGCTGTGTTCACACTAGGTTCCAAATGAATACATGATGAATAAAAGTGGTTTTGGCTTGAGGTGAGGTGTATTCAAAGTATTCCTATTGAGACATAGAAAATCAACAAAAGACAGGAATATGCCTCATACTTCCTGGGCTTCTCTACAAGCCACAGCAGATTTTAAACAAAATGATACACAAAACACAGTGATCACAACCTTGTTGCAAACATTCTGCTCCAGCCTTATCTTCTGCTTTGTGTGTACAGGACACTTCTGTAGTCTGACTACACAAGCTTCACTCTGGGACCCTTTACAAATGCTTTAGGCTCATCCCTGGCTGGGACCATTCTGAAGCTGCCTCCAATATGGCTGTTGTTAGGCTTTGTGGAAATGGGCTTCCCACCTAATTCCAGCTGCAGTGATATTGACCGTGTGTGGTGTGTGTGTGTGTGTGTGTGTGTGTGTGTGTGTGTGTGTGTGTGTGTGTGTGTGTGTGTGTGTGTGTGTGTGTGGTGTGTGTGTGTGTGTGTGTGTGTGTGTGTGTGTGTGTGTGTGTGTGTGTGTGTGTGTGTGTGTGTGTGTGTGTGTGTGTGTGTGTTACTGGTGGAGGAGGTCTAAACTATATTAAGCTCCTGTAATATGAAAAACGTTTTTTTCCGTCCCTCTGTGTAGGAGGGGAAATGGAGAATATGGAGTCAATTTATGCTCGCATTGCCGAATAGTCAGGTACTTGTGCAGGCAGGCACACACACACACACACACACACACACACACACACACACACACACACACACACACACACACACACACACACACACACACACGCTTAAAAGGCATCAGAAAAACAGCATTTTGTTCCAATTATAGCTTTGACAGTCTTCTCAGAGTCGCAAAGTATGGTGCCATTGGTCTAATCCCTGGGCTGTCCAAAGGCAGTAATTGAAAATCAAGTCCTTGGCTATGTGTGCCAATAAGGCTTGAGCCTTCTGTCCCTATACCTGCACTCACACACACATATTCACTAATGTGCAATTTCGTTTGGTGACAAAGCCCTGTCTCCCTGACGGCTGAGCTGATGTATGTGACACTTCAGACTCCCAGGTAATTCTTGTCCGTCTCTCAAGAGATGCAAGCGACGACGAGACACGGACTGGCGCTACAGCAGTCAAACGTCACTGCAGACTAAATCCCGTCCACAGTCACTTGAGATTGATGAATGCAAATAACAAGTGTGAACTTATTGACATTTATAGTATCCAGGAAATTGGTTTGGGGACACTGAGTACACTCAGTGGCGACTGGTGTCCTAGTGTCAGCAGAAAGTATTAAAAATAATGATTATAAAAAAAATGCAAAAAATAAATTAACAAATATATAAAATATATTTTAAGATCATGTGTAATCATCTGATTCGTCTGTACATTGCTGTTTTAGTCTGTGTTCTTCTAATTAGTGTCTACAGTGTGTGCCTATTGAGCTGTTTAGAGCCATGTGGGACAAAACCCGATCATGCCCCTCCCTCTCACTGTCTAAGTCAATGGTGACTGTAAAAACTATAGGTTACTTACGTAACCCCAGTTTTAAGAGTAACATGAAGTGAGATGTCTCACTATGGGATGCGCCTCATCGCGGAGCAAACAGAAGCATCAATCTCATTACGCCAATCCTGATTGGCCGGTGATTCTTGACGTCAACGTCAGGGGAAATCACCCCCTATAAGTAGCCTGCGCCACGACGCATGCGTCATTCAAAATAAGCACCTCTTCTCGCTTCACCATAGCAAGGAGGGCCGTCTGGTGAGACATCTCACTTCATGTTACTCTGAGGCCTGGGGTTACGTAAGTAACCTATAGTTCTCATTCATAACACTCCGTTCGATGTCTCACTATGGGATATTGTAGCTCCTGTATTGCCAGACGAGCTTATCTCGAAGATCACCGATCAACCAGAATTTAACAGGTGGAGTCCCGACTCAACAAGGTGCCAGCACTGCTCGGGCCACGCTTGGAGCGGAGACGTCCAGCCTGTAAAAGCGGACAAAAGTGAGTGGCGAAGACCAGCTTGCCGCCGCACAGATATCCTGGATGGAAACACCCTTGAACAAAGCCCAGGATGTAGCCAGGCCCCGAGTCGAGTGAGCCCGCAGACCCAAAGGTGCTTGCAGATTCTGACTCGTATAGGCCAAAGCAATCGCCTCCACGATCCAGTGGGATAGTCGTTGCTTAGTAACAGGCTTACCCTTGTGAGGTTTAGCCCAGGACACGAAGAGTTGGTCATTAAGACGAAGCTCTTTTGATCTGTCCATATATGTGTGCAAAGCCCGGACTGGACACAATAGATCCTGCTGCTGCTCCCCGGAGGAAACCAGCTGTGGAGGAAATGCCTCAATGTCAATCGGGGTACACGAACCGACCACCTTTGGTGTAAAGGCAGGGTTGGGTTTCAACACTCTCGTTTGCCCTGGGGCGAACTGAGTGCATGAGGGATGTACAGACAGTGCATGGATATCACTGACCCGTTTAGCGGATGCCAGGGCCAGTAACAGCACTGTCTTGAGTGACAGATGTTTCATGTCAGCTCCCTCCAGGGGTTCAAATGGGGTCATCTTGAGCCCATTTAAAACCACTGCCAGGTCCCATAAGGGCACCAGCGACCTGGAGACAGGGAGGAGCCTGCGCGCTCCCTTCATAAAACGGCAAACCAAAGGATGTTGGCTAGCCGTCTTACCCTCAAAGCCCACATGGCATGCAGCAATAGCAGCCAGGTACACCTTGATCGTGGAAAAAGCTCTGTGTTTATCGATCAAGTCCTGTAGGAATGATAAAATCACCCCGACAGGACATTGAAAAGAGATGTGTCCTTCTTGAAGGCACCACTCCTCAAACACCCTCCACTTACAGTCGTAAAGAGACCTGGTGGAGGAAGCTCTCGCACTCTGAATAGTGTTTATCACCTTCTGAGGGAGTCCCACTGTATTCAGATTGTACCACTCATGGGTCAGGCCCATAGTGCCCCTTGCTCTGGGCGTGGGTGAAGGATCGCCCCCCCCGCCTGAGACAATCTGTCCCTGCGTGGTGGGGGCTGCCCGCACAACAGCTGATATATCCCCGCCAGCCCGTATATTGCGGGCTAGGGTGGAAACATCAGAGTACGTGTGTGGCGTTGCTCTTTCACTCTGTCCGGAGTTAAGGGGAACAGAACCAGGGGTGGGAACGTGTACAGAGGACCCGGAGGTCAATCGTGTACGAGTGCGTCCCCGCCTAACGGTGCGTTTAAATCGCACATTAAAGAGAACAGCTGTCATTGAGCATTTTCTCCCCTTGCGAACAGATTTAACGCGGCTCCGCCGTAACGCACCCACAGCGGACTCTTGATCCTTGGATGAGGAGTCCAGTCTGCATAGAGTGGTGCGCCTTTTGACAGTAATTCTGTCCCTAGGTGCATAACACCCGGTACTTGTGTCGTTCTCAGAGAGAGGAGACGTCTGCCGCTCCAAGGGATCAGTTTGTGTGCCAGTGTGTGTGACTGGAGATAACGCAAACTCCCCTGGCGGTTCATACACGATATCGTGTTCTCTATCCTCACGGGGACATGAAGTCCTCTGAGAGAAGGCAGGACGCATTTTTGGGTGGGGAACACCGCTAAAAGCTCCGGGTAATTTACGCGTGCCCGCTGGAAGTCTCTGTTCTAGAGACCTCTCACCGGGCGACCTTCGTAAGTCCCCTGTCAGCCCGTCTGACCTGCGTCCGTGGTGACCACCTTCCGTGAAAGGACTGCACCCGTAGGCGCGTCCCGCACTGGAAAAGTCGGGTGTAGTGCCACTACGCATTTCATAATCACCAAAACTCTCCGTAAGCCGTGGCGTTCGGGGTTTAGTTTTATTATGAGGCCCATGTTGAGCGGGTGCTTTACGAGGACATTTTCCTCCGTAATCTGACTCCGCTCGGTGGGCTTTATAGATAAAACCCTTCTTTCTGGGAGAGAGAGAACTCTTCTCTCCAGAATGTGGGTTGACTCTCACTGGGTTTGTGAAAACAGATACATTATAACATAATAATATCCTGCTGTATGCTCCTTAGAGCCAGCTGGGATGTCACTCTTATGGCTCCGACCGGCACTGCGCATGTGCGTGACGGAGGTGCCTTTTCAGCTCCAGCCGGTACTGCGCATGTGTGTGCCGGTGGTGCCCTCACGGCTCCAGTCGGCACTGCGCCTGCGCGTGCCGGTGGTGCCCTTAAAGCCCTGGCCGGCACTGCGCATGTGTGTGGCGGTGGCTTCACGGACCCGTCAATAATCCGTCCTTTGAGAGATGCCGTAGCTGCTCTTGAAAGGGGAAGGATTGACGGGCCGTTCTTTACAGCTCTAGCCGGCACTGTGTACGCACGTGGCGGTAGTGCCCTTAAAGCCCCAACCGGCACTGCGCATGCGCGTGGCGGTGGTGCCTTCACAGACCCGTTTATTATCCGCCTTTTGAGAGAGGCCGTAGCTGCTCTCAGAAGGGGATTATGGTTAACGGACTGTTTATTGTCTTTCTTTTCATTTTTTTGGGCTGCGCCCTTGGCCGGAGCCTGGATGCGTCAGCGGAAAATGGTTTATTCAGACAATAACGATGTGACATGTGTCTTGTGCGGACTTGAGGATGGCGTTGAGGCATCTCTCGAGGCGGCGGGGACACATTTAGAGCCGTGGAAGGAACTTCCAGCTCCGTCACGGAGGGGAGAAGGAGGGGCTGTCAGGCCGCTCGCTTCTTCTTCCTCGCCTGCTGGCCGAAATTCTGGGTCGGCTGTGCCTGGGCTACAGCCGGAACCGGAGATTTCTAGACCAACTCGCCCTCGTCTCCCTGCCTGGGCTGGGGACTCGGGGAGGGCTGCGCCCTCTGCTGTCCTGGTACTTTGAACCCAGCAGAGCGCGGTGCAGCGTGGGCGAAGGGCCGCCGTTGCGATGGGCCGCCGTTGCGAAGGGCCGCCGTTGCAAAGGGCCGCCGTTGCAAAGGGCCGCCGTTGCAAAGGCCGCGGCTGGGACCCTTCGAGGGAGACAAAGGTGGAGAGCCTCGTCTTCCTTCTTTTTCGACTCGCACTTCCTTTGCATGGAAGCGAGAGCGGAGCCGAAAATCCCCTCGGGAACGATGGGCATGTCAAGCACATCTTCCTTTTCCCGGTCTGGGAGGTTGGTGAGGTTGAGCCATCTAGCTCTTTCCTGCACCACCATGATCCCCATTACCTTGCCCGTGGCCTGGACGGCGCAGCGTTGGACACGGAGACAAATGTCTGTGACCGCGGCTATCTCGTCCAGAGTGGCCGGTCCAGGATTGCTCGACATATCCTCACAGAGCTCCGCTTGGTATGCGGTTAGCATCGAGGAAACGTTCAGAGCCCTGGCGGACAATGCTGCGGCTCTGTAGGCCCGTTCCGTCATGGTAGACTGGAATCGGTCCGATTTTGCTGGCAGCGTGGGGTTCCTGCTTGGCGGCTGGCCCATCCTCGGTAGGAGGTGGGCTGCCACCAGCGGTTCCATAGGTGGTATGTGGAGCAGGCCAAGCCTCTCCATAACCGTCACAGTCAAGGGAGTGGGCACCCTGGATTGGGGCCTTGTTGCTAAAGGGCCGGTCCTCTCCACGAGACCGACACCCTCATCCAACATCTCCGGGAAGACCGGGAGGAGTTGTCTCTTTGCCCTCGTTGTTTGGGAAAAAAGTTTTCCCTCGTAACGGGACCTGGAGGTCTCCTTGGCCACTTCGGGCCATGGGATGTCTAGTTTGGCCGCAGCGCGCTGACACACGGCTTGTAGGTCCATACTGAGACACGGCGAAGCTGGTGTGCTGTCGGCCGGGGGAGCAGCCATCGCTCCCGGCTTTGCAGCCTGAGTCGATGACATGAAATGTCGTCTTCCTGCTCATCCGAGTCAGACAGGAGGAACTCAGAGGTATACTCTTCGTCCTCCATGCAGTCTAACTCCAGGACATCTTCCGCGGGTGAAACCATGGTGAGGTCCAGTCGGGAGCCCCAGCTTGGTATAGCGTGGGGCCCCGTTCCCGCGTTTCTTGCCGCCACCGGATCTCGGCCTGATATGGTGCGGGATTCCGGTTCTGCGGGTGCCGTTGTCAGTGAGCCCCAGACCGCAGTGAGGGGCTCCATCTCTGCGGCAGACGTCCCCGTGTCTTGATTGCCGGTCGGCGGATCAGTGGACATGAGGGGGTCCCGTCCCGACAGGTTAACTTGTTGCGCTAACCTTCGGTGGAGGCTCTTCACGGTGAGGCGGGCACAATGTCCGCACGAGCCGGGGTTGTCGATGGCCTCCTGGGCGTGTTCCCAGCCCGAGGCAGGACGAACAGATCTGGTGTGAGTCTGTGCCTGACACTTTCAACCCGCAACCGCAGCGCCGAGCCTCCGAGATCCTGACTCCTCTGGTGTGAGGGGGAGAGGCATCCATCTCGTTCGCCGTGAGGCGTGGAGAGGGTCCGCTCATGACAGGTACGTTCGAGAAAAAAATGTTTACCGATCTGTCTTTAATCCGGGGGAAAAAAGGACAGCGTGGGTCTTTTTCTCTCAAGGATATTACCTGGTATGGTAATATTCCTGTAATCCTTTTCTCTTCCTCCGTGGAAGAGAGGAAGAAAAAAAGTGTCCTCGCTACCGTGGTGTCGGTAGCGAGGGAAAAAAACACAATTAGCAACTGGTGTGTTGCTTACTTGAAGTCAAAACCTTACCTTACTCCAGAGGAAGAACGGCGAGGTTGACTGTAATACTCTTCTGTGAGAGAATCGGGTAGCCGGCTAACGCCCGTCGACCGAAAATTAGCTTTGGGTTCAGTCTGTGGACTGTTAAGCTAGCCCGGCTACCATTCGAGATGTGCTCTGAAGAGAGAAGAGGTGTTTGAATGACGCATGCGTCGTGGCGCAGGCTACTTATAGGGGGTGATTTCCCCTGACGTTGACGTCAAGAATCACCGGCCAATCAGGATTGGCGTAATGAGATTGATGCTTCTGTTTGCTCCGCGATGAGGCGCATCCCATAGTGAGACATCGAACGGAGTGTTGAATGTTGAATGAATGAGAACTACACTGCGCATGCTCAGAATATTTTCCTATTTAATGTGTGTGGCAAAAAAATAATGAACATAGGGGCAGTGAGCTGCCATCCCCACCATACGTCATCTCACATCATTCAGAGCTGATTGGCTGTAAGTACGTGTGCCGCGAAAAGTGTGGTGTGTGAAGAGGAGACGAGAGAGCTGCAGTGAGGCGTCCTAAAACCCGGAAGTAAGCTGCGAATGGGTTCCCTCGACAAAAAAGCAATGAGATTTCTCCATAGGATTTTAGAAAATAGCTCCAAATAAGGTCTGTGGGAAACAAACCTGTTGGATAAATGCACGTTTTGTTCAGCCGGATAATATCCACATGTCTACCCTACTTTTATAATTTTCGAATCATAAATCTATTGATTAGATTAGATTTATGATAGACTTTTGAAACTACAAGAACATAAGGAGGACTTTTACAAAGAAGGATAGGCAAATGGACTTCATCTTCAAGTCAAGGTAAGACTGCAATTTTATTGAAAATGGGATCTTACTAAGAGAGAACAATTCAATATTTAAATGATAAAATTAAAAATTGTGGGTATCCTTTTGTTGAACTGTCTGTTTACAATTAATTGAAGCTTCAGACAAAAAAAGCTTTTGAAAATAATATTATATTTTGATTTAGGTCAAAATATAATATTTGTAAACCTGAAGAGTCAGTGCCTCAGCAGCCATGAACCTCACTGCAGAAGCTTATATATAGACATCTAAGTTTTTTGTGCCCCACCACTTTTGTACATATAAAAACGCCACTAAGTACACTGATGTCTGTGCACAAATAAAAACTAATAGTTGCAACCAAAAGATAAAACATTTCGTTTTGAAAGCACAAATCTTGGCCAGATACTGTAGCAAAGTATTTTATGTCTCTGATTTTGAGCCAGTAATCAACCAAATCAATTGTTCCTATTGTCTCCTTTATGGCAGGAAAAGCTGTGAATCTCAATTACACTCTTGACAACAACAACACTCAATCTCCTCCGCCTTTCATTTCTTACCTTTTACACAACTTGTAAAACATCCGTCAAGTAGGATCACTAATGCCCTGCAACAGCTGAAAAAAGCCTCTGTCGATAATGTTAACTGTGCATTACCCCGGGCTTTCCTGTTCTCTGCGCAAAGCATCCCACCTCTACTCAAGTCAAAACTGCCACTGTATATTAGTTGAGCTGCAAAGCCACACTGGCTCACTTTTTTTCCACCAGAGTGACTGCAGCAAGGCAGCACAAGCGGATTTGACTAAAGCCCCTGTCACACTCTCCCGAAATTGACACCCGATGGACACACGGATAAAGGAAATGTTCAAATTCGGCTCTGATCGTAACAACATCGGGCCATTCGTGAGGGCCTCTTAAGCCATCGTATGACCACCGGTGGTAGGGGTGTAACGGTTCACAGAATTCACGGTTCGGTACGTACCTCGATTTGGGGATCACGGTTCGGTACGGGTTCGGTACAACAAGAAAAAGCAAAAAAAAGTCCCAAAAGCATAATTCCAGGTTTGTTGTTATTTATTTTTGATCAGTAGTGCAAGTTTCAGTATAAAAATAAGGAACTCTAACATTTTGAATAATTAACTGTATTAAACAGTTAAAAACAAACCACTAACAGTGCCACACACACTCAGATGGCCATGTTATCTATAGCATAATGGCTGATGTCAAACAAAAAGGTTCAATAAGCTGTAAAACTTAAAAGAATGTCTTAATAATAAGAAAGTGTTTCCAGGGTGCATTGCCGTTGAAATATATATGCCAAAAGCTTCCGTTATTTATTTTGGTCTCACGGCTTTCTAAAAACAGCGGGGATAAGCTTTGAACTGCTGTTGTCTTTTGCCGGGTTCTGGGTGATGCCTTCTGATATGATTTAGCATGTTTTGCGTGTTACCAATAGCATACCGCACCGCTATCGAACAACGCCAACACACCGTCGTAGTCCGATCCACCACTCGCACTCCATCGTTATTGTAGTCCACAGGGAACCCGAAAGGTTCCCACAAAGCTGATTTAAACGAAGCAGGTGGGTCTTCTAGCTCCTGTATGTTTTCTGAAATCACCATACTAACTTTTCTTCTTCTTGTATTTTGTTAGTTTTGTTGTTTTCATTTGTTGTGTTGTAAACAGCTTTTAGGTGCAATACCGCCCCCTGGATTATATATATATTATATATAGTGTAATGAGTGACAGACTTTTTTCCCTTCATAAAAAAAGGATACCGTTACACCCCTAGCCGGTGGTATTTCTCAGGCTCCGGCAGCAACTTCATGAGCGGTGGCAAAATCTTTGGCATGCCAACAAATTGTCGAAGGACCTTGCGAAGGTTCATTTTCATGTTGAATTTGTGTGTCCATTTTACCCTTCGTAAGGCCAGCGTGAGGGCATCTTGTCAAATCGTGTCATCTTCGTGTGATCATTGGTGCCATCGGGCATTTTTCGCCTCACGAAGACAATACGAAGGAAACAAGAAGCTGCCCGATTGTCTTAGGAAGGCAACACGACTACGTGAAGCCCTCGGAATGCCGTAGTGTAGCCATCGTATTATAGTACGATGACATCGAGATTGCATTTATTGCACAACAAAATCATGTAAACATATTATGTAAATAACGCAATTTGTGTTTTGTGAAACTGAAAAGGATATTACATTTTTGTTGTTACTTTCGTTGCAGTTGTATGTCTTAAATGTAATTTAGGTTAACTTCCTGTTTTATTTAGATGCTTTTATTTTGAAGGCGAGTTTACGCTGTTGACAGGAAGTTGTTGTTGCTATGGAAACAACATGAGGGAGATAAGTAATATCTTCTAATCTACATATAAAGAGAATAAAGTGTATGTTTAAATGTTAGCACCCCCCGAAGAGGCACAAGCTCTTACTTTCGGGACAGTGTGACAGGGGCTTAACTGAAGTCAAAATGAAGTGCTGTCTCTTTATTTCACCCCAAAGCTGTCTGTAAATTAAAGTGGGAGAGTGAAGAAGAAACTGACATTTCTCATTCCAAACAACCAAAAGCATCAATATTATATCTCAAATTTTGGAAATAGGACACATCCATCTTTTTTTCAATGCTTCTGCTGTGCGCAAAATACATTTCTGTCATGCATGGACTCTGTGCACTGGAAATCAAGTTTGACAATAAGGGCCAGAGTGATGCAACGCTGTAATCATGGGCATGACATCCTGTAAAGATCACTTCTGGAACTGACATGTTGACACTTCCCTTTCATCACAGGCTCAGTGTGTTTGTTGCCAAAGAAAGAGAACAAAAAAAAAAAGCTATAGAGAAATAAAGTACTTAAAAACAGCCTTGTGTATTGGGTACCCTTTCTTGTTGTCTTCTGGGTGTTTCCTCTGCTGAGTTAGTTCTGAAACTGGTGTTGTGCAAAATGCATAGAGGCCGTGTGAAGCTGACCGTTGAGTGGCCCAGACCAAGCAAGGAGGCAGAGGCAGAACGTCCAAAAATATAACCCGGCGTGGGCATTTATTAAAAACACGGGCACAAAGTTCACAGTCTCAATCCTGCTGTTCTCTTTGTCCACATCCTGTAGCCACAAGGATCTCACACACACACACCCATCCCTCTCAACAGACAGGGAAACAGAGCCTAAATACCCACCCTCCAATCATCACAACAAGACACAGGGGAGGGGGGAGGAGACAACACAGGACACCAGGGGCCTATACTACGAACCTGGTTCAACCTAACCTGGATATGTTTGAGTTAGCCGGTTGGCTTAATCCAAAACATACGCGCTCTCGCTAAACTGTCCTACGACGCGGGTTATCAAGTGGATCGCTCAAGCCAACCGTTTCCTATCTAGTTAGGTGCGCGTTCACATGAAAGGGGTGGTATCTGGAGCATTCGACCAATCACAAACATGGAAAAGCGCACTGACAGCGCAGCGTCATACTTCCTGAATGAAAAATGAACTTTAATACTAGTCAAAAATGAAGAAGTTAAACTTTTAAACATTTATGACTTAAAACACTTTATCCAGGATACAAGCCACATAGCTGCACCTGCAAGGTGAATACAGCTGGTAAAAGAAAAAGTGTTTGAATGCGTACATTAACAGGTTTATGATATCACTGCCCCGTCTAAAACACGATCTGACTTCAATTACATTTGTCTCGAGTGTTTCGTCAACTTATGTGTTGCTTAAAATAATACTTCTGCATACAGTATGTGACACTGTGAGTGTTGCACGGCCAGATACGGCTCAGCTGACTCAGATAAGGAGATATGATACATTATGAAGTGATATGCCGCGGACTGTACTTAATGTTACTCTGATCCGGTTACTTATGTTGTGGCAGATATTTAATTAAGCTTTCTTAACGCTAATGTTATAATAGTCAGATTGCTCTGAAGATGGGAGGTGATATTCTATTAATGTTCACGTTCACACAGTCGGTGATTTTTGCCGGCCGTCTTTCCTGCGACGGCAGTTTTTCTGTATTTCCTTTCTCCTGTAATATGACTTGATCGCTTTAAACTCCGCACACTGAGTTCTGATTGGTCAGCAGGCAGTGCTTTCACTGAGTTGATCTCTTAGCCTGCAACCTAACCTGGGCCCGACCAGGTTAGCTGCTTAGCATATATTACCATGGAGATCTAGCCTGCTAAAAAGAGAACCAGCTTCGGATGACCGGAAAGCCGGAGTTTTCCCTGAATTTAGCCGGCTAAGCGAAAATCCTGCTTCGCAGTATACCCCCCAGGTGCACACAATCATCAGCCACAGACAACATATACTGTGCAATCACGCCAACAAAGTGCCCTATCACCCGGCCTGAAGCCGTCAGTCCATAGTGACGAAGTTACCTTCGTCACATTTCCTTCCCCCTCTCCCCCGGAAGCACAGTGTCTCTACAGTCTCGTGGGTCCGGAGTCTCCGTTCCTCTTCCCAAGCAAACGCTGCTCCTCTCTCGTCTCCTGCTGCCCCAACAGCCGTGGCCCCCTGGTCCGTTCCAGGCACAGCCACCCCCAGCTGCGGTTCATCTCCTTGGTCCCTCTTCTTTCCTCCGTAATGTTCACCTCCTTACTTGGTCGAATCCCACTTCTGACATCATCAGCCACAGACAACATATACTGTGCAATCACGCCAACAAAGTGCCCTATCACCCGGCCTGAAGCCGTCAGTCCATAGTGACGAAGCCACCTTCGTCACAGGCCGTGAGCAAATTGATCTCTCTGAATCTGTCCAGCAAAGTAGAGCAATCTGTCAAAGTGTGTTTTATTCCCAGGCAATGTGTGCATTATTACGGTACCAAGGATGAGAGGTGCAGTGAACAGATCATTCACCAGGGATACCTTACAGTGTCAATGCAATCAAAACACTGCAAATGTGCAATAACCTGTCATATCACCTGCTTTGGGACTTGAACAGTGTCCCGGGGCCACTGCAGTATAATGTGCAGATGTCGCAGGTTCAAATCCCTGTGCTGCAGGCCTGATTATTCTCAGGATGCGTAAACAAACTAATTTCTCAGAATTGTTGTGCTTGTTTAAGGGTGATTCTTTTTGATGATAGGTGACACTGCGGTGCCTTAGATGCTGAAGGTGTATTAAGAGAAAGATCATTTTAAGACAACTTCTTTTTAATCTAGAGATGTTGAATCATACAAATATTTTTACTGGATAAAATGGACTATCAAACTTTTCTGGACCATCAACAAGTATTTGTGTTCGGGCCCAATGGGAAAATCAAGCTTCCTTGAACCAAATATCCTGTTATGAGCTTCTGCTTCCAGTTACAGCCAATGCATCACTGCTGTTTTCAAGAAGCAACACTTTAAAGGTGGGGTAGGTAAGTTTGAGAAACCGGCTCGAGATCGCTAGAATTTGAAAATACACAACCGGAGAAAATCTGCCACTTCCTTATAGAGCCCCTCCTCCAACACACACGAACGCGCACATGACCAATGAGGGCACGAGATAAGTTTGTGCCCCGATGGAAGGCTGACAGGCAGGTAGGCCAGGTTGTACTTTTTACAGTATTACGGCTTCTACAGATGACATTTTTTTATGGATTTTTTGTCAAAGCACTTCATATATTCATTGCTATCGGGATGTTAAGAGCATTCCATGGAATATAACAAAAAGTGTATCTCGAGTCGGTTTCTGAAACTTACCTACCCCACCTTTAGGCAAGAAAGGTTGAAGGGGGGCTTTCTATTATTAACCAAATCAGCTACACCATGAGGGCATATGACCTTTGGAAGGAACCCATATGTCCAATCAATGAGAAATTGAAACACATATTTGATATCAAAGTGGGTGACTCATTTTAAGAATCTGTTTCATATATTAAGATCAACATTGTGAACATATGTGCAAATGGTCTGTTTAAGAGGGAACATCTGGATTTCTGAGCGCTGCCCAAGGTGCTGATCTGTTTGAATGAGCCCCACCACATACACTGTCACTACATGAGCCTGCTGTGGATTCACAATTCACAAGCCGTGCGCACCCTCAGGTAAACGGGAACAGGTAACATCTCACCTTCAACCTCGTCTTCGGGCAGGTTCGGCGGGGCTCTGTAGGCGAGGAGGTCAGGGATGGTGCAGATCCCCCGGTACATCAACGTGGAGGAGACTGGGTGCATCGGCATGACTGCGACCTTTAGGTGCCAGCTGCGCCCTCCTCATACAGAAATGTCTAAAGAGAGGATCCCAACTTCCCCCCACCGTCACCGAGGGAAGGGAGAAGCGAGTCCATGGATGGGGGGAGAGGGGTGAGGTGGGAGACGGTGGATACCGCAGCGAAATCTTGCTTTTGGTCAATGACTGGAGAGCAGAAAAACAATGTCTTACCTCATTGCAGTTTGATTATTTGCTTTAAAATGTATTGACACAAAGTCGCTAGATACAAAAAAAACTACCTCAGGCTGAGATTATGCGCCAACACATTCATCTCCTTTGACAATCTGAGCTAATAAGCGTAGGTTTTTAGTCTATTACTTTTCAACCGATACACAGATTTATAGGATTTCAAGACACCGGCTGTTTGCGTTTTTAGTCTGCTGCTAGCGAATTCATGCATCCACTTGTTGGATACGTGCGCTAACTTGACGCACTCCGTCTTCAAGATCCAACCACCTTCATATAATCCACAGAAACGACGTGCTACACCTAAAAAAAATGATTTGCATATGCTCTAAAAAATATGAACGTGTCTCTTGTAAAATGACAAGATGACCGGTCAGCGCGATACATAAAAGACAATAAGTGCTCGCGCGCTCTTATTTGGTCATGGATACGGGGGCGCGTTGCGATCCAGTTGTTCCATTTTCAGTGGAGGAGTGTTTTTTGTGAAAGGAAGCTCTCTATGTGGATCTGATATCCTCTGTTTTCCTCGCCCGCCACTCTGTCTCTCTCATACGTCTGCACACACACTCTGTATGTGTGTAGGCAATCCCTCCCGCATAACACACATCCACCCTCCCTCCTCTTCTGTCTCTCTTTTTGTTCCATTTCTCTCCCCGTGCACTTACTCACCGATGTTAGACCGCAAAGTAGGATTGCTGATCATATGGTGTATGGTTTCCCTCCCACTGAGCCGAGGCTATGATAAAAAATGAATCCAACGCCATTGGCTTGATTTGAGGTTCCATATGGCTGATGATCAGGCACTTATTTGAAGTTTTGCTATGACGTAAACCCGCATGCAGCTGAGGTTATTTTATAGATCGTGAGACAGAAAGAAGAAGGTTAGAAATCATTAACCACTATCTGAGGAAACAAACTGTTGCACATTTCAATTTACATGTTTGGCCAATCATTTGGCGGTAAGATGTAAATTAATGTTGAATGAATCATATCATAAGATGCATTATTAGTAATCCCCTGAAATATATTTAAAAGAAGTTGTCAGGCAGCTTTCAAAAATGTCTTTCTTTTATTTATTTTAAACAGGGTCCCTTCAATGAAATATAACTATGGGACCTCCATCCATCCAATTGTCTTTCTTAAATGATTTCTTAAATACTCCTGCTTTATGGATAACACACCAATGTCACCAACATTATGCAGTGATGTCCTGGCTATATCTTCACATCTATTCTATTTATGGAATTGTTTTGAGGAACTTTGTTATAATAAGATATACACTTTACATGGCTAACACTTCTATCTCTTTTGCTTCACTGTCATCGCTCTCATGACACATTTTTCATCTGCAGCAGGCACGGTTTTCAGAGACTCTAAAAAAGGTTTAAGGGTTGGACACACAGCGAAGAAATCAACAGATTTATATATAAAAACATCCATGAAATGTTAGGACCTTACTCCTAAAATATGCCAGTAAACTCACGCCCCGGAAAGATTATTTATAAACTTCAATGTCAGAATTGGTTATAGTCCTTGTAATAAACCCTAAAATACACGGCCACTGAGTATTATTATTCTAACCATATGAAAAAATGAATTGTGCTGGCTGGCATTTTCTACTGCTCCACAGACCATTGGTCTATGTCAGTATCAGCAGTGTCAAACCACCGCTGGCTAGACGCAAAAAGGGCACGACCAACTTTGTATCCTCGGGTGACATGGGCCACCTTTTATCCACGAGATCGTCCACCTAAAGCCCTCTCAACAGGATGGAACATTGAAGGTCAGACCACTTTCACAACTCAGTAACTGCAGTATTCAGACTCCGATATCTCACAGGATCTTTTGTCACTGGAAATGTTTAATGATTGCCCCCTGCCAGGCTAAGGTCTCTCAGGTTCTGGTTATACACTCTCCGTTGTGTGTGAGAGGTGAGCTGTTGTTAAGGCTGGTATTAGATAGAAACTGATCGTTATGGCCACACTTTCTCACTCTGATGTTTGGTCACTAAATGCTGCTGTGGCTGCAGATGAGGGGATGATTAAGAAAACCAAGCAATATCCACCTGAATAAAATATATTTACACATTGTAATTTGAATTGGTAATGATGTAAGTAGAATATAAAATGCACATTTGTGTTATTTTATACTTACCATCAAGAACACCTAGAAACAAATGTCCATATTAACTCAGCAGGTGCCAGTCTGAATCTAGACCTGAACATGTTGATTTTAAAAACCCAAAGTGCAAAAATGGAAATCACTCCAAAGACACAGTTGAGTCAAGAGTTGAATCTTTCGCTCATTAAGTCCCAGATTTCCTTCATTCACCATGCACCCCCCTGCAGCACTCATAAGTTTCTCTCTCCAAGACTGGAAGGGGTAAATTCAACCCTAAAACTCATTGTGGATTCAAGTGCAGAACTACTTGTGCTGCAAAATGGGTCATTTTGAATGTGATGACAAATAAAGGACTAATTTTGTTGTTTGAGCAAAGCAGAATAATCAATGCTGGCTTGCCTGACTTGAAGACTTGTAATCGATTCTGTGTTTTTGTCAGGAGTGTTTGATCTTATTCTCTGCTTTCCCTTACATCAACATGTAATGGTTTTGAGGGAAGTGCAGCTAACTGTTAACAGAACAACATTCTTCTGACTTTAAAATGGTGTTTATCTTGACATCAGACAGACACAAAGTTATTGGCATTAATTTAAAGTGATGATGTGTCTGGTTAATCTTCACTCTCATTTTGACTTTGTTTTGGTCTCCTCAATCTTCCAAGGGATGTTTTGTTGAAGAGCCTTCTAAAATGCTCTAGTTGCTGTCAGTTGTTTGGTGATCCAGCAGGCCTTTTTGTCTAAAAAAAAACAACAACTGGTGATATCAGTGACAGTTAATCAAAACAGTACATTTGCCGGAAGCAAAACCAAAACAATGAGCTGATAAATGATAACACTCTCCTTAGAGCTGAGAGGAACTGCACTGGGCAATAGTTTTCTGTGGCTTCGACAAGTAGAAGAATGGAGAAAATAAAACACACAAAGTATAAAAAGCCCCAATTTAAGGCGGCAAGTTGTTATTAACTGTTACGGCCTAGAGATGTTGGACCCCAAAGCAAAAGACTTAGAGAGAGAGATGGTCAAAAACAAAAAGTGTATGTTAAGCAGAGGCACAGTAAACGGCAGTGGAGGCAGGAAGCTGGCTGGCACGGAGACGTCAGGGACATGAGGCAAAAAAACAGGCGAAGAGATCACAGGGACGAGGAGAGCAGCGAGACACACCGTGAATGTGTTTAAGGTTTAATACCTAGTAGGAATTATCCATATTTATATCTTGAATGTTTAATTTGCTGCAATGAATTTGGAATGTTATGATTCACGCATTTCATCCACTTCAAGCAGCCTAAGGTAAATCATTTTACATTCAGGTAAGGTCGGAGTCTGGTGGATTTGAGAATGAAAAAAGTCTTACATTTCTAATTGTATTACTTAAAACACAATTGTATTGTAAGTCTAAATTAAATTAAAGGGATATGACGGGGTTGGGCCTTTGCGCTCCTTTGATTTCTTATGAGGACTTGACATGACAGATTTTGAAACCTCTATTCTCTGCTCAACTAACAGCAATCATACAAATCTGAAATTCTCACCCTCTTGCTTTATTTCTTGTCAAGTCTCATGCTCACATGCTCAGATAAGCAAAGAGAAAAAAGCTTGACGAGATTGTAACAAGGACAAAGCACACCAAAGGTTCGCACTCAGATACAAAAAAAAGGAGAAAAGATTCCAATTTCAGGTCAGGCTATGCCAGAACTTTTTTGGATTCGTCCAAATTGACTGGATAGCAACATATTAATAAACCAATCCGTAATTGAAAAATATGAGTACATTTTTCTTTGTCATTTCTGTGAAATGAAAGCTATAGAGTTCCATAAGATGAGATATTTATGTGCTGCTGCCCCTGTGCTCAGATCCGTCTGCCTCTGCGGAACAAATCAGCCTTTTCAATTCTGACTACATCCATGGCTATTGACCAACACAGAGAAAAAGTATTGGAGAGAATAATGACCCATTGAGCTGGTCCAGGATTATAAGCATGGAGCCAGAGAGAGCTGGAGACTGATGGGGATTGATGGAGGAAAAGGCTTTCCCTCTCGGTTTGGGAAAAACAAAAAGACAAATGTGGTCATTTCACAAAGCCCTGAACAGACTCATGTCATTAAAAGTCGTCATTACAACTAGGTAATGTTGTTAGGTGATGCATTTCCAAAATGTCTGCATGACAAGAAGAATGCTGGGGGACTCTGAAATGCTGACAAAGTCCGCCATTACTGACTAGACTGTACCTTGGATCACTTCACCATCCCGCAATCTCATTACACATCCAGACAGCCTCTGTTGGGAGGACTGGCATCATCCCTCTTTTCAGATAATGCCTCTCTGCGTGACTAAACAAGGCTGGACTGGTTCTGCCATTCTTCAAAGTGTCCAGCTGCGGAAAAAGGACTTTGAGACTTTGAGGGAATAATGCATGTGCCAGTGGGTGCTGCGCTGCCTCTGCCTCTGAATTAACGCTGCCTAAGCTGCTGCAGACCCAGACATGTTCTCCCTAGGTGTTTTGGCTTGTGTTTATAACCGTAACATCCTTTTAGTTAGAACAGGCAAAAAAGCCTATTTCAAAATGCCTTGTAATTATGTCTAGCAAAGGGTTCTCTTATTGAGCATTACATCAATCACAGTCGCAATGAATGGTTGGCCTTATCTCACCACACCTTCCAAAGTAATTGAATTTGTATTGATTTATTAATTTAAGAAAATACATTTTGAGACATTAAGAAAAATACATTTAATTTCCATGCAATAATAAAATAAATATAATTTCTATTTTATTCATTATTTGTTGTTTCATGAATTTCTCTGCAATCTTGCTACTTTTTGTTTATGGATAGCATATTTCCTATTTCAGATATCCAGAAATGGTCTTGAAAGAAATCTGATTAGATAACCGTGACACTGGTGAAAATGTTTTTTGAGGCAGTGTTCCTGAGGACAGAAAATCTCCCGCTGGAGGTCCTATTTTAGCATATCGCATGGGTAATTGCTGCGCCATGTGACCTTAATTATTTGAATCTAAATAAACCTGTACAGGAGAAAAAAACGTTCCAGTGTTGCAAGCACTAGTCAACTATTGAATCACTTCCTCAAGACTGTCCTCTAAATGGAAATTGGAGGGAAATGCAAACGTCTCTTTGGTCGAAATCAATTATTCACAGTCATCTCTAGGGATGTGCAGGCCCTGGCAGTTTCGCAGTTGTTTGGAATAGTTCAAGCTAAACCCTTTAGTATAATGTAAGTAACATTCAGGGAAGAGTGTTGGGCCCCCCCCCCGAGATCGCTGCTTCCTTCATTACTAAAGCCCACTGAGAAAAGGGCCTTTCAGACAAATCTGCAAGAGCAGATGGGAAAACGTGGAGAAGTTGTGAATGTTTCATATAGAAAGGGTGTGCAGTGAGTTTGGGTGTGCTTCTGATATCAGTTATATACCTTTCCATTTCTGCCATACGTTTTCGTTTTTATTTTTTTTTTCCAACGACTTTAAAACCTTATCAGGAAGTATCAGCACGTAGCTGCCAGTTTAAGTAGATTATGTCCGACATGTTGAATTAGGTATATTATGCTAAAAAAAGACACACATTTAACATTTTCCTGGTCTGGGCATCTCTTATATCTTATCAGCTATAGAAACAATGTTTATTTCTACTTCTGTGTGGGTATTACTAGTTATACTGCTGATGATGTTAATATAACTCAAATGACAGTATTAATACCATTAGAGCTGGCAAAAAACACATCTACTGATGTTTCTGTAAAAATATGTTGTATTAGTAAAATAAATACACTTTTTACAAAAAGGGAAGAAAATATCTACATACGCAAATGTAGTTAAAAGAAAGACAGACAAACATTGATATATTGAATCGTAGCTACAATGCTACTTTAAAGCATGAGCCAAGCCAAGGGTGGTTCTACCCTCTGTACTATAGGTAATATAGTACATTTTCAACTGCGTACTCAACAACTCCAGTGAATTTTTTCGAAGTTCCCTTCATGTCTCAGATGTGTACCGTCCAACCTGATGAGAAGATTTTTTCGAACTCCTCATCTAGAAAAAAATGTAAGAGTGGAGAAAATAAAACACACTCAAGAGTTTGACAAGCGCCGAATTAGGGCAGCAAGTTATCTTTGGAATCAAACTCAATTGTGGGGGTGTTAGCTTCAAGGCAGCATTCTGACAAATGTCTACCTTTTATAAGACAGTTTGCAAGTTGTCTTTTGACTCTGCAAGCTCCATATGGGACACTTTCTTGTTAGCGTCTACGCAGCCTGCAAACAAATATCTACCTTTTATGGTAAGAAAAACTGTGAGTAAAAATGGACTCTGTGTAATACAAGCATGACTGAAGTCACGTTAGCTTCTGTGCTAATGAGATAGGTCTTATAATTGTATATGGCCTGTTCAAACTCCATATGAGACTGTAATTAGCTTTTAGGCAACATGCTAACAGTGTCTTTCTTAAGACACTGTTAGCACACCTTCTGCAGCTGCGTGACTATTAAAATGCTCCTGAGAGCGCCACTTTAGCACATCTGGTAGAGCAGGTGCCCCATGCATGCTCTGGTACTGAGTCCTTAGCCAAGCAACCAAAAGATTATGTAAAATAAAATGCTTCTGCTATCTAGTGTTTTGAATAATAAACTTATTGTACTTATTGTAGTGCAGTGAGTTGAGAGCACTTGATTGAATCAAAGCCTCTATTTTGTTTTACAGTAGCAGCCTGATGTCAATCACAGCAGTCAATGGTCTGCAGCCACACCCTTTCACTGCTGTGTGTTTGCTGTTGACTGCTCCTCTCCACTTCACGCCACTGAATTTCTTTCTGAATACCAAGCAATATAAGCTCCATCTTTAGCTTCCTGTGTCAGTCGTAACACTACATTGATGTGTGACTCAGTGTTAAATCTGAACAAAAGATGTATCTGAAAGCTGACCTGCCATTCTTCTTAAACAGCCTTCCTCAACATGTTCACTATGAGGTAGACTGTGACAAAAGAAATGCAGAATAAGGCCATGAATAGCCGATAGCTTTTGTTCATAATCATTTGCATTCAGTCCACCTGTCAGTTTCCCTATGCTCATCCCATTATGCAACTGCAGGAATAGCTCATTCCTTGTCTTAATTGCATCATTCATTTTTAAATAGCCTATGTATTTTACTGATTGTCATTTTCCACAAATGTCTTGTTTTATGATATTCATAATGGAAGTGATCAGCTTTATCCTCATTGTATGAATGATTGCTATAGCTGTAAGGAATGTTAATGTACCTGAACATGGGATCCATACTCACAGAAGTACCTGGTTAGATTACTCCTTGTCTGCATGCACACATTATGAAAATAGTGCTTTCAATGTAAATGACAAACTAACCTCATTTAATGTCTTTAAAATTCATGACAGCAAGAATAATATGTCATGCCTCTAATTGTCATTAGCATGCTTTCTCTATAGGCTTGTGTATAAATTAGCTTTGTTGAACTAAACCCACCATGAAGAAATTGTAAAAAGGGGAAATGACTCAGCTGGAAACCTCTGCACCTCTGACTGCACTCCGTTAGAAGAAACCAGCTGTGTCGATCATACGACCCTGTTCTGAGGGGACGTAAACTGGAGGCAGTTTCTATCTGCTTTATTAGCAGTCTACTGCATATTTGAACCACATTTTCAGAAAATACCAAATCTTCTGAAAATTGTAAAAGAAAATGCAAATGTTTTTACGACTTAATCAGTAGATGGCATTATATGCCAACTCAGGTGCCATAATACCATTGCAGAAGAAGACAATTCAACAAAATGACAACATTTAAAGAGTGCTGTAAATGCACAAATGTTGGAAAAACAATAAATAAATAATAATAATAATAATAACTTAAATTGATATAGCGCCTCTCAGGGGACCCAAGGTCGCTTTACAGGAAAAAAAACAGGAGTAAAACAAACAAAACAAAACAGTCAGACAGACAAAACAACTTAAATTAATCATATAAATCATTAATGAAAATGTTGCATTTACATTTGTTTTTGTCCTAATTTGTGTCTCCTTTGCGCACAACACAGATCAGATGTTTCCTTTTTTTCTTTGTAATTGCTATGTTATCGCATTTATTTTTTTTAAATGCGCTATTTGCACATAAAAGCATAAGGCTCGCAGGTGTGACAGATGGATAGGGGCCTGTTCCATTATTCCTGCTCAATTTTAAGTTAGCCTTTCATACTCAATGTTGATGGCTGGGCTTCTAACAAAGCAGTTGTCACATGGAGCTACTCACTGGGTCCACAGTATCAATTCACCCCTCCTTCCTTCCCAAACCTCCCCTCACAACAGCATTTCCCAGATAACAGCCTATGCTCAATTCACTGTGCAACCCTGTCTCCTAAAAATTACGTTCCCACAGAACTAAACTGCATTCTCAATTACGTTTAGCTAGAAACGTATTTACTCCCACGTTACGTTTGTTATGAACGTATCTCAAATACGTTTATTTTCTACATATCTTCTAGAAACATGTTTTCTCCCAGGTTACGTTCCTTATGAACGTATCTGAAATACGTTTATTTTCTACATATCTTTGCCATTTATTGTCTTGCTTATAATGATGATAATAGTCATTTATAAATATCATTTTAGAGCACACCGTTGAAATCGACAATCGGGCTCGATATATGGTTAAATTAAAATCAGTAGGCGAGGCTGTAATTTCGCCAGCTGTTACTCTCATGTGCGAGGCAGAACATAATAGTTTTAACATGCCAAAAAGCTGCTGTGTCGTTCATTGCACCTCAAACATTAAAACAAATCCAGAGTTACGTGTTTCTGTACTTCCTCTAAGAAGAAAGGACAGTAACAGAAGAGCTCTGTGACTTCAGGCTTGATCGCTGTTCAAATGACAGCGCTGGTTTCCCCAAAAGTGGGCGGGGCTGTAAAGTGAAGTAGATTTTACTGTCATCTATTATTCAAAACCATTCTATTTATTCTAACGTATTACATGCCAGTGTTTTATCTTTTTATTTATTTGTTTTTATTTTAAATCGTATAATGTCAGACTTGTTTTGTCGTCTTTGAGGAAAAGAAATGGGGTTTTTTCTTGTTTAAAAGAAGACCTTAACCTAAAGTATTTTTTAATGTGTTAATAAAGGTTAATTCGTTTTTCTGTTTTGCACCTCCTCCTATTAATATCTTTGTACATCCAGCACTAAACTGTTTTATTGTAGAGATCACTTAGTATCTTCTTGACTTTTTATATTCTATATTTCTATCATTGACCTTCTACTTTCCCCCTATGAAAGTATGTACTCTTAATATTGTTTTGATCAAACAAGATTATGCAACAAAAATAATTCAATAACATGCTTTAACCACTAGGCGGTGCACACAAGGTACACACAGCATACTAATAATAACTTTGTATTATTAGTGTAGACACTTATGTATAACATCTGAAGATGTGTAGTTTTATTCATGTTTTTACATAATTTTACAGGATATTGCTATACTATTTCTCTTGTTTTACTTCTACACATTAATATCTGATTTGTAAAACATCACAGACAGAAAGGCATAGGCTATCCGTCATTTAATAGTAAGCTATTGAAATTGTGATTCCATAGATGTGTCTCCCATCACCCAAATCCCCTGACTATTCTCTCAACTCAGTATTTAGATTCTTATATTCAAAGAAAATCAGTAATATCTTTAAAAACTACAAGTCCTTTTCGATCAGCTGTGCACCGTTATGGTGTAAATATAACCTATATACCAATTGGATCAAATATAAAAGTCAGCCGAATTACTATTGATACTGCAAGGAGACGTATTTTGTGAAAATAAATTGAAGATGTTGTTTAATTGTTGATATATTTATGATCCACGTCAAGTATTCAGTTTTGGCAGCAGTTCTCCTGTTTGTCTCTCTCTATAAATAAAGAATTACGGCAGATGTGTAATATGTAATGCAGCCGAACCGTGTATTACAATGCCGTTATGTGATGACTTCCAAAGAGAAAAGCAAGCACACTCTGAATTAGGTATTATTTTATTTTTCGTTGTCGGATATCATATCTCCATATCATATCAACACCATATCCCAGCGTGCATTGCGGCTAAAACATCCAATCAACAAGCTTCAAGCTGAGGATCTTGGGTAATCAGTTTAGTGGGTTTGTGGTGTGTATCGCTCAAAATGTCCCGTCTGTTTCCGGTGACTTTATTTACGGCTAAAAAGCCCAAGATTATAGAATTAAATGAATAAATAAAAACAAGGATAATTGTGTGTTATTGTTGAGTAAATAACAGTGTGTTATTTAGAAAAGAATAATAAATTAGAAGGAAAAGATTTTAAAAAATACAGATTTCAGTATTTTGAGGCTCTGAGCCCCATTTCTTTTCCTCACAGACGGAAAAAAAGTCCGACATTATACGATTTAAAATAAAAACAAATAAATAAAAGATAAAACACTGGCATGTAATTTACGTTAGAATAAATAGAATGGTTTTGAATAATAGATGAGAGTAAATCTACTTCACTTTACAGCCCCGCCCACTTTTGGGGAAACCAGCGCTGTCATTTGAACGGCGATCAAGCCTGAAGTCACAGAGCTCTTCTGTTACTGTCCTTTCTTCTTAGAGGAAGTACAGAAACACGTAACTCTGGATTTGTTTTAATGTTTGAGGTGCAATAAACGACACAGCAGCTTTTTGGCATGTTAAAACTATTATGTTCTGCCTCGCACATGAGAGTAACAGCTGGCGAAATTACAGCCTCGCCTACTGATTTTAATTTAACCATATATCGAGCCCGATTGTCGATTTCAAAGGTGTGCTCTAAAATGATATTTATAAATAACTAATTATCATTATTATAAGCAAGACAATAAATGGCAAAGATATGTAGAAAATAAACGTATTTAAGTTACATTCATAACTAACGTAACGTGGAAGAAAATATGCTTCTAGAAGATATGTAGAAAATAAACGTATTTGAGATACGTTCATAACTAACGTAACGTGGGAGAAAATACGTTTCTAGCTAAACGTAATTGAGAATGCAGTTTAGTTCTGTGGGAACGTAATTTTTAGGAGACAGGGTTGCACTGTGAAGGACTCACTCTCTCTTTGACTCTATGACTATGTTTCCGTTGCCAAGTATCGACACAGACGGACGCATTGTGTTTCCTCTACTGCTTGCAGTCCACTCAATATGTGCTGGATAGTAACATGTTGTATAACTGTGACACATTTGGCATAATGGAAAACTATGTAATCATTTATTACATCATTGCTTGTGGTTTGAATGTGTATTTAGTGTTGCTGAATATGTTCATCACATGAACCAGTTTAAGTGCAGTAGAATTGTAGGAAATAAAAACATGATTTTCTAAATGGGACAGTTCCAAAGTGTAAATAATCCAAAATTGTTTCCAGAAAATGAAAAGGAACAAAAAAAGATGGAAACTGTTATGACAAAAAATATTCCCTCATTTGGTGTTTCGATGATGCGGATAAAGAGTGCACCGGATATTCAGATCAACACCTACAAAATAGGAGAAGTATTGTGTGTTGTGTATTATATCATTTTCATAGAGCCCAACCAATTCAGTGACCCCCTCTGTCCTGTATAAAAGCATCTGCATTGCCACTAGGTTGTGATGAATATGGAGAAAGAACATCTTGATGGTTATTGTGATGAGTTTTTACTTTTTTGCCATCATTATCAGTGATCTCCTGACAAGTATATCAGCTGCAAACTATTGAGGCTGCTATATGAGGCCCAATGCCCAATTTCACATACTCTATTTTGAGTATACACACTTTTCTCGGTGCACTAGTTTTTTGAGAGTTGGATTAAGAGGCTGCAGGGGGGATGAAGGGTCTCCCACACAACGCCGGGTCCTTATCTAGAGCAACTTTACTGCAGCCTTGATGAGCAGGAGAGATAACAGAGCAGGACCTGAGCCAGCACGAGCAAAGTCAGCGAAACACTCACTGACAGCCATATCCCCGAAGACAGACAAAGACAGATAAATAGTCTTTACCAAAGGGAGGTTTGTACCGTTTGTTTACCCCTGAAGTGCCACTACATATAAGATATCCTTGCATCTGCTGATTGATATGATTCTATTATTAGTATTATTATAAAAACATTTTGAATGTTCACATCAGAATTGACTGGATACAAAATCTGTAAGCATATATCAACAATCCTAATTTAAGCATTCCTGAATCTTCAGTAATGCTTGTTTACTTAGTGTTAGCAACAAGTCCTCCAACTCATACGACCAAATGGGTCGATTGTTTAAGCCCTTATTACGACCAGATATGTCGTTTGTTCAAGCGACCTATAATTACGTTTTAAAATTGTCGGCCTTATATTCACAAATAACCCTCTCTGTAAAATCCTAAATTATAGGATAGTTTGGCCATTAAAACGCTTTATGATTAGATTTCTAGCGAGAAGTATATATTGTACTTTTAGAATCCACGTCCAGTCGATATGTAGGATCTATAGTTTGATAGATATTACGAAGATGATTTGAGGTTTCGTCAGGAGAACGTGTATATGCGGCAAGCATCCATGTAAAGTTACGGGTTGAAAACAGTATTTCCGGTCTCTACGTTTTCATAATAAAACCAATGATCAAATGATTTAACAGTGATATCTGCAGTACTCATCCACTAAAAAACATCAGTTTATCCTAGTTAATTATACGACATTAATTGTTTTAAATTGTGTACAATGCTTTTGGGTGTTTCCCATAGGTTTTTCTCTTTTGATTCTGAGAGACACATCTATTTTTTCAGAGGTTTTGATCACGCCGCAATGCACGTCGGGATATGGTGTTTATGTGATATGAAATCGGAAAACATTTAAAAAACATAAAATAATACTTTATTCCGAGTGCTCTTGCTTTTCTCTTTGAAAGTCATCACATAAGGGCATTGTAATACACGGTTCGGCTGCATTAAATATTACATATCTGCCGTAGATATTTATTTATTGAGCCCTGATCAGAAGACCTTTTGACAAACTGGAAGAGATGCCGCCAAAACTGAATACGTGACGTGGACCATAAATATATCAACAATTAAACAACATCTTCCATTTCTTTTCACACAATACATCTCCTTGCAGTATCAACACTAATTCGGCTGACTTTTATATTTGATCCAATTTGTAGATAGTCTGTATTTACACCATAACGGTGCACAGCTGATAGAAGGGGACTTTTTTTGTAGTTTTTAAAGATATTACTGATTTTCTGAACTACCTTTCCAACTCCTCATCCAGGTTCATAGTACAATGCATAAGCTTCACGTCGAGAGACTGAAACTGTATTTTCCTTTAACGTTCTGTTTAATTTCACAATAAAGTGAATAGTCATATTATGTTTGACATTATTATATTTTATTAACTAGACCACTGGTCTAAACCGCACCTCCTAGAGGTTAAAGCACATTATTGAATTTAGTTGTTGAATAAGTTATATTTGATGAAAACATTTAACATATTAAGAGTAGCCTACATACAAAATAGGGGTCAATGATAGAAATATAGAATAGAAAATATCAAGAAGATACTGTAGTGATCTCTACAATAAAACAGTTTAGTGCAGGACGTCCAAAGATATTAACAGGAGGATGTGCAAAACAGACAAACTGATAAGGCTGCATTTTACTCAGGTGTAACTAAAGGGTTGTTTATATTTCACATCATTAATCAGAATCTGCAAAGTAACAAAAATAAATGTAGTAGAGTAAAAATACCATGTTAACCTCTGAATTGTAGTGGAGTAGAACAAAGTAGTACATGTTGCTGTAACAAAAACATTTCCCAACTTGGGATCAATAAAGTATATCTTATCTTATCTTAAGATGATCGATGGCTACTGCCATATTTGCTAAATGTGCATCTGAACCATGACAAGTGTATGTTTCAGGCTTATCAATTAACAACAGGAGGGGTCACAGACATAAGACCAGCTGTTAAATTAAGCTCTTCTGACCTTAGCTGTCATGTGGGTATATTAATGCTGCCCATTATGGACACCAGCAATTTTCACCCATGTATTAATTATATGTTTTAAATTTGATAACACCAATGTGTTTCGTATTCCCTAAACCTCCAGGGATGTATACAGTTTAATACTGGCAACTTCTAATTGTGGGAAATACGAAAACGTATTTTAAAACTACAATTCCCAGTAGAGACGTGCCATAGAACATGTTGCGAAACACACAATAGCCAGCATGTGTAATTCTGGGGGGGAGAGGGCTGGGCTGGACCCGGCATCCAAGTCCAGTTTTGGATAGTCTGGCGTGGTTCCATTCCATTTCAAAGAGCTGTTTGACACTCGGCGTAACCTTGTCACACTGCCACTCCAACATCCAATCACAGAGCTTGAGGGCTAATCACGTGGTTTATAAAGCAAGGCGGATGTTGTAGTCCCAAACGATAGCTGGGGATTCTGGGTAGTGTAGTGTCTTCGGAAACTCTGTCGTGTCTAAACTCCGAAAAAACAATTTGTTTCTTCGAATCGAAGGTTAGAAACACAAAAGCATTGTACACAATTTAAACCAATCAATATTGTGTAATTAACAAGGATAAACTGATTTTTAGTGGATGAGTAATGGAGATATCACTGTGTAATCATTTGACAGTGTGGGGAATACTTCCGGTTTTATTATGAAAACTTCGAGACCGGAAATACTGTTTTCACCCACGCTAACTTTGCATGGAAGCTGCCCCATATACAGTACACGTTCTCCTGGCGAGACCTCAAATCATCTTCGTATATCTATCAAACTGTAGATCCTACACATCCACTGGACGTAGATTATAAAAGTACAGTATACACTTCTCGCTAGAAATCTAATAAAAAAGCATTTTAATGGCCAAACTATTCCACAATTTAGGATTTTCCAGAGAGGGTTATTTGTGAATAAACGACCCTCCGGAGTGTTTGCAATCGACAGGAGCATGTTGTTTCTTACACGACCACTAGAGGTGCTACACTTTAAAACGTGATTCTGGGTCATATTTAGCTGCTGAACAATCGACCTATATGGTCGTTTTTTGTAGGACAGGCTGAGTGTTAGGGGGCACATGCTCATTTTCAGGTTCATATTTGTATTTTGCGCCTCTACTGTAACATGTTTCCATACTTTAATGTTCAAAAATCCCTTTATGTGTCTCATACTGTCTGTGCTGCAGCACCTCTTTTCACCCTCTGTCTGAAACCAGAGCCCAGTCTGCTCTGATTGGTTCGCTGGCCGGCTCTGTTGTGATTGGTAAACCGCTCAGAGATGTCCCACCCTTAGCCTACCATGTACGATGTGTTGGAGTGCTGCTCAGAGGATCGCCAGTGTTACATAGTGATGTCATTATGTTACGTAAGTAAACAAAGGAGTCCAATGGAGGTGTTTCAGGCTGAGGGGGGGGGGGGGGGTGTGAGAGATAAACTCCTTCTGGAGGGAACTTTGGGATGTTAGCCTTTCAGACCATTTACAGACACACAGACCTATATACCACACAACAGGAAACTTAAACCCCCCAAAATCACATTAGGGCCTCTTTAATATAACTGTACCTAACAAATAAGCAGTTTCCCTCTCTGAGCAGCAGGGGGTTATGAGCCGTGAAAGAGAACAGGTCAGACGTACGATACAATCGTCAAAGAGGGACCTGCTCTTGTAGATGCATTAGCACCAGATAAGCTTAAGCCTTAAAGGTGGGGTAGGTAAGTTTGAGAAACCGGCTCGAGATACACTTGTTGTTATAGCCAAAAAATCCATGAAAAATGTCATCTCTGGAAGCCGTAGCACTGTAAAAAGTACGACCAATCATTTTAGCGGCCCGGCTAAAATAACTGGATGGCCTACCTGCCTGTCAGCCTTCCATCTGTGCACAAACTTATCTCGTGCTCTCATTGGTTATGTGCGCATTCGTGTGTGTTGGAGGAGGGGCTCTGTAAGGAAGTGGCAGATTTTTCCCGGCTGTGTATTTTCAAATTGTAGCGCACTCGACCTGGTTTCTCCAAAAATTACCTAACCCACCTTTAATACACAGTAACACAAATTACCACGAGATACAAACACACTCCTGAGTACAAATCCTATCTCTTTCTCTCTTTCCTGGTGGAGCAGCACCACTATGATAACCTCATTTTGATTGTAACGATTGAGCAATTAAACATATCATGGTCCTCTTACCAATATGTTTGGCTGGCTGTTGAGCTATAAAATGAATCATAAATCATCCCTTATCCTCTGCTGATCAGATACATCACTGGCCGTTTTACACCCAGAAAGGGCCATTTGTATTCTCATATTTTGCTGTTAATGTATTCCTATCGTTTGTTCTCCGTCATGCGATTTGCATTACTGTCTGCGGTGACTTTAGGTGTCTGACGGCTCTTTACAGGAAAAGGACAGGAGGGAGTTTCTGAGGCGTTGGTGATCCCCCCCGCTTCCCCTTCCTGTCTCTGCCTGACTGTGTAATGTCAAACGAGAAATGGACAGACAGAGGCTAATGTATTTCTGCCTGTCGAGGAATATCAAACTGAGTGCTTTGCTGGAGGGCTGAGGAGCCTTCATTAGAGTATAAAAAGCCCACTCCACCTTCCCCTCTCCCCACACATCCATCGGAAATGGGCTGTCCTCTCCATCCCTGAGTAGAGATTAGGGATTCCATTGCTGGGGGATTTAGGTAACTGATAAGCCTGACTACTAAAGATAGGAACAGCGCAAGTTTTATCCCGGAAAAACGTTCCATTAAGGATGAGGCAGGCAGGGATTCACAAGGGGAGCTGCCCCACACACTGTATCTCTGCTAATACTTTCACCTTAATAGCATTTAAATAAGGAGAGATCAGCTAATAAGTGTATGAATATTTATAGAGGTTGGCAACAGTGTAGGCAATTTAATCCCATCAAGGGACCGTTATCACCTACTGTATAGGGTCGTAAATTGAGTAAGGGCACTAATGAAGAATATATGATACGATACAAAGATGCTTTTTTTTTTAAATGCCAAAAAGCTACATTGAACTCTTAGAAACTCAAGAGAAGAGATCCTAGGATAAGTGTATTTTTATTCACATGCATGACAACAATGATTTGGTACTAGTGCTGCGTACCTGGACTCACATTCAGGTTCAGGTCCGGACTCAAGTCCAGAGGTTCAGGTTCGGGTCCGGACTTATAAGTCCGGACCTGAACCCATGGCTTGTGTCAAGTTGTGTGAGTAACTAAAGTGAACTTATTGTGAGCTAATTATCAATTGAAAATTAACTCATAATCAACTCAAATTCAAACTCATCAGGTTTATTGTGCTCCCTTCCAACTTGTGTCTACATTTCTCTACAAAGTACAAATGTAAAAACAAATTTGTTTGCCACTTAGTCTACAAATGACTTATGACAGCAACTACAGTGAACTACTACAAAGTTCAAACATTTATTTCATAGACCAAGCTAAAGTAACCAAACAGTCCCTGAGCTGACTGAGCCTAAATCCCTAAAACGTTGCTGAAAGGTAGAGTGTAGAGTAGACTATACGCATTACACTGTTACACACCTACTATACAGTATGCACTGTGGTGGCTGTACAGTCAGAGTGTACTGTACTGTCTGTACACCATGTCTTTTCTACAACTCTACATGTGTACATTATACAGTACATACTACATACATAGTGATGTACATACATACTGTTAGAAATTAAAATCAATGTTGATATGGCGTAATTTGAATTAAATACACTATTTAATTTAAATCAATTTTATTCTGAAAAAACCGGAAGTTCACAATATTAACATAATACTTTTATTCAAAAAATTATTCACTTCCGGTTAGCATTAGCATGTGGCGAAATGCTACGTTTTCAAACCGTGAGTCGAAGGTGAAACGACATGTGATGTTGTACACTGAGCACACTGGGATTAGCACTCATTTATTGACGCTGAATAACGTTTATCAGGGAATGTTTAAATAACCACAGACACCAGAATATACGTAAGTGCTAGTTTTTTTGCGAGTCCAAGTACTGGTTCCCGACGTTCCGGTTTTAACCGGATTTGAACCGAAACTTTTTACAAGTCCAGTACCGGTTCGGCGTACCGGTACGCAGCACTATTTGGTACTGTCATATACATTATTTGTAAACGTTCATTAACCTGTATTTTGAATCAAATGACTAAAGCTGTTGTTTGCTATGATGTGTCAGAAGTATTCTGAAGGGTTACAGGAATAATATGCTTAGCTCAAACAAGGGCAATGGGAGAATAACAACTTCAAGCAAATGCTAATGTCGTTGTGTGTCATGTGACAGTTGCTTGCACATGCTGGACAGTGATATCATACAATGGGTTTACTAGCTTTAAGTAGTCTCTCCTCATACTGTACATTGGCACACATACCTGAACATTTGTTGTTGGAGTACTATAAGAATAACTATTTATAAGATGGCATGCAAACCAGATGTCCTTAATTTGGTGAATGTACCAATGTGAACGAGGGCAGAAAGATGATGCTTGTGAATACAAAGTTGGGAAAAGTCCAGAAAAAGGTTCTTACTAATGAATAGAGTTCCCATAAGTGTATACTCTTCTTATCTCAAACCACAGGCAATGATCAATGACAATTAAGCATGCTCTATACTATACACCAATCTGCTTGTCTTTTATGAACTTCATTTCTTTAACAAAAAACATGAATGAACACATGTGATGACAGAAGAAAGTTTTTGACACTGCTGTGCTCACTTGCCGTTGCTATTACTGTCATCAGCAGCGACAGGAGTCAAGTGTCTCAGTAGGCAATACACAATGGAACCCAACAATGTTAACTTAGGACCTTCGTTTTGCAGTCAAGTCAATGCTCCAGCTGACAAGTCGCCTGAGAGCGGTAGTTATGGAATGATGGGCTCGGAGCTGGTCATACCTAAGTGATCTTGATTGATTTTGGTTCTAGCCTACAGTCAATGTTTCAGTTCCAGCGTCCGCGCCAGAGTGAGGCAGCGCTGTCAATCACAGCCTGAGACAAGGCCTTCGCTAAGTTTGGCGCCACAAATCAATATAACATGACTGCTATCATGGGGTAAATGAAGCCCTTGTAAGGAAGTGAATGAGACAGACGGAGGAAAATCTTTGCTGTGATATCTTTATTCTAGGGTTGACAGTTATGATGTTGACATGCACGAAGCGGCAAATGCACTTTTTGACATCAGAGGAAGCTTGAAAAGTTGAGTGAGCCAACTTTGGTTACCAATAGGAAATTATGCAAAACTGAAGGATATGAAACACAAAGCCCCGCACATGCAGAAGAAGCTCATGAAAGTGCCACAATGCTTTCTTTAAGAAGGAAAATATGAAAATGACTTTCATGTCATACCATCCACAACAATGAATGAGGTAGGCATTGATTCACAGTGCACACACAATACAATACATGTTTCTGTGTTCCCTGTCACAAATTCCCATTGACCTGGACTTTTTGCATTGATTGGAATAATGGGTGGAAACAGAATTGCCAGTGAGGTAATTAAAGTTGTATATTTCCTCTGGTTCAAAGAGTTCTGGGCATGAATTGGTCGAAAAAGATTGGTCGAAAAAGATTAAAACGATTAATTGGACAGAAATAACATGACTTCTGCAAACTAACTGTATATTAAGGCAACATTTATAAATATTTTAGTCTAAATGGGACCATAATTTAAAAAAGGAAATCATGTTATTTTTAAAACACTTGAAACTTGCCACAGAGACCATGAACTCATCAGGATAATGTTTAGTGAGTAATACATTAAGTGAGTAATATAGCGTCATTTTCTCATTTACTTCTAGTCACCTGAATGATTTAATATTTCAAATGTATGATTAGAACATATAAATAAAAAAGACAGGCAAATAAATAAAACACACTAGGAGAAAATCGTCCAAACTTATTAGCAAATTAACCTCGATTATATCCGTAAATTCCAAAGTTTAAATTCAACTCCAGT
Organism: Pseudochaenichthys georgianus; assembly: GCF_902827115.2. Taxonomy (NCBI): domain Eukaryota; kingdom Metazoa; phylum Chordata; class Actinopteri; order Perciformes; family Channichthyidae; genus Pseudochaenichthys; species Pseudochaenichthys georgianus. The sequence continues at coordinate 15,478,819 of NC_047511.1, read as the reverse complement.
TAGTAACTAAGTGGAGGAATCCTTCTTCATAGTTGAGAGCCTGAATGCTTTTCAATCATCTCGAGTTGTAAGGTTGATTTTATTTTCTTTACGTGAGGACGAACAGGTCAAAACTCCAGCTACATTTTATAGTATTATAATCAACACATGTATTGGCATGGTCCCTGATGAACAGCACAAGCCAACATTTGTGACTTTAATAATAAAAGCTGTTCTTTGTTCTGCCAGTGAAGCCAGTTTGTCCTATCATAACCTTAGCTGGTATGATAGTGATACACACTATATGCCATCAAAAAATCAAATGATGCCAGCTTTCATAACACTTAAAGTCAGGTGTTTCTGCAATACTGTCTGATCAGGTTGCAATATATTTACCAAACACATACAGCAGTAATATTGGATGCCACTCTTCATTACATTAACCTAACTCTTTCCCTTCACAGGAGAACCCACCAGCTGGATCACATCCACTTTCAGTCAGGGAAAGGAGAAAGACACCCCTTCCAAACTAATTATCATTGGACAGCTGTTCTGTTGCGGACGATCCAAACTCAACAATCACTTCCTGGACGGCTGCTGACAGCCACTGCTGGTTCTCATAACAACGTTGTAGAAACGTTGGCGCCTCCACCTTCTTAACACATCTCAATTTGGCATGCTGCATGGGGCATCTGACTGCTCTAACTGGGTGTAGAGAATTGGAAGTGTATTCTTTATGGCAGCCTCAGTCCTTACATAAACTGATGCAGTTCTCAGTTTGTTGTGCTAGATAATTTAGGGTTTGTTTCCCCGAGGTCACCTTACCTGAAATGAATGCACATGACCACATTTCCACTAAATGGCACATGTTATATTCTACTGAGGGTTAGAGCCTCATGTTTATTCTATAAACTGCTGTGCCATATCATGAATCAACTACCTTTCCTTGACAAGTACATCTCATTAGCGGTATATTTGTTTGCTTAGTGGGTGTCAGAGAGTGTGTGCACAGTCTGGTGGGCTGGAGAGGGATGAAAAAGAGGCAGAGGAAGTTTTCTTTCTGACAGATGTTTACCATCTCATTTGGCCAGGCTAACCACATCGCAGCCTTCTGAGCAATGCCAATGACCAGTCCTCATGGACATTTGGCCTCACAGATGTTGAGCTATTGATTTACAGTCCAGTCAACACGGGGGAAGAGTTTTGGATGTTTCGGCAGACACCCTTACTCCTGGTTTGGCATGGAGTTGTGAAGCAGTGTTTGTGTATGTTAAGCGCACATTTGCACAGTCGTTGCTTTATGTGTGTACATTTGTTACTCCAGGTATGTTTGTGCAGCGTCTTCTTTACACAGAGCTTCTGCAGCATTGGGAACGGCTTAATTATTATTATTATAGCAATATCAGCACGTTACTAGAATTTCATGACATTTAATAGAAACTTAAGGTGTGATTGTAATGTTTTTTTTTCTCTCCATACAATCAAAATGACATTTACCAGCCAAATTAATTTAATTGTATTAGCAGCGGTCTTGCCCACTTTTTCCCAGGATTGCTTGGCTTTTATTTGAGAGACAACAGATAAATGCATTGTTACCTTGAGGCTCATTGTGAGCAACAGTAGCACTCACCATGCAATACAAAACTCAAAGGTTTTGGTCTATTTCTATTTTTTTTCGAACTGAGGGTTTCAGGAATCGTAACTACTTTTAAATACATATCATTTTTAAATGACTCACTTTAATTCTAACTATTCAGTGCCATACCTACAAAAAATCATTATTGTTGTCTCTCTTCTAATATCATCAGACTGTCTTTCTTCCAGTCTACAGCCTGTTGCTAATTGTCACATCCCTTTTCGATGTAAACAACATAATGTGTCATTATGCAAATGTTCACTTATGAATGTGTTTGCCCTCCGACTGTGTCAGGGGTTCCTAAATTACAGCAGTTAAGAAGGAAATGCCAGCTCCATGCAGGAGTATAGCTTAATTGTAAAAAGCTAAATCTCTCTCTGGCTGTAATTTGAATGAGGACATGGTAGGTCGGTTTGCAACTATTGAGACTGAATTTGTTTCCCCTTTTTTTTCATAAAAAATCTTATTTGGATGCCTTTATTGATTGCTCAGTGCTGTCCACCAAACTGCAGTTTGTAAAGATTATAATTTAAGTGAGAAAATATTCTGCCTATGCGGACAAATTGGGCCCTAATTAAAAATAAATATTCCTGTTTTCTGTTTTGTTTTTTTATATTCATTTAATCATGAATTCATTGAAATGTTTATTTAACCCTGAGATATCATTCGGCAGTCACTTGGACTGTGAGCCGTAGGGTCGCCGGTTCAAGTCCCCGAACAGACCTAAATATGGAGTGTGGACTGCTACTTGGAGAGGTCCCAGTTCACCTCCTGGGCCCTGCCATGTGCCCTTGAGCAAGGCACCAGACAACCTCCTTCCCCCCCACTCCCATTGCTCCCCGGGCGCTGTACAATAGCTGCCCACTGCTCCTAGTACTAGACTCCTGGTACTAGGATGGGTTAAATGCAGAGGCCAAATGTCATTGTGTGCTCTGCATGTGTGACCATTAAAGAGGGGTTTCATCCCTCCTATTCTATCTTCTATCATTGAGGTTTCCCTCATTTTCAACGATGACAAAATACAGGAAATTGCAACAATTGTTAACAAATCAAAAAGGAAAATAATCAAGAAAAGCAGTTGCACACTGAGGTGAAGTGGTTCGAGATCCTCCTCCTGACTTGATCAGGGAAAGCCAGAATGTCAGTGTTAAGAATGTGTTGCAGACAGGGGCGTTGCTTGGATCTAGTAACATCGGGGGCTTAGCCCAGCACGACAATTGCACATTCAAAGCTATACATATATCAATAGAGTATCCAAAGTATACACAATATGAAATGTAAATAATGAATACAACTTTCAGTCCTCTATCCAAGCAGAAATATATGGACATAGGTTACTATATCAAAAGGGTGCAAATGTATTGAGTATCCTAGCCATGATAACTTGTTTTAAAGGGGACCTATTATGCAAAATCCACTTGTTCATGTCTCTTCTACATCAACATGTGTCCCCTCTGTGTAAAGAGATTCTGAAAGTTTCAGGAAAAAAGATTCGCTCACTTTCTGAATCTGTCTGAAAATGAGCTGATCAGATCTTGGCCTCTTTATGATGTCATAACGATTTTTTGGCTTGTTTAACCATTAGTCAATAACCAACCAAGCTAACACCCGCCCACCATATCACCTGAATCTCCTCCCAGAGCACCATTGTGTTCTTTTTAACCAACTATACCTCAGAGGGGCACCTTACTTCATCAAGTAAAAGACAGAGAATCAGCACTTTTGAAACAGGGCTGAAACAGAGGGGTTTATGGGATGCTAAAATGCATGATCTGTTTGGTATTTGGAGCCAAACACATCAGAGACATGTTTTGTCAACAAGTCCTCCAACTCATACGACCAAATAGGTAGATTGTTCCAGCCCTTATTACGACCGAATATATTGTTTGTTCAAGCGCTTTACTACTACCTATAATCACGTTTTAAAGTTTTCGACCTCTAGTGCTCCCGTTGATTTCAAACTTTACAGAGGGTCGTTTATTCACACATAACCCTCTCTGTAAAATCCTAAATGGTAGGATAGTTTGGCCATTAAAATGCTTTTTTATTAGATTTCTAGCGAGAAGTGTATATTGTACTTTTAGAATCCACGTCCAGTCGATATGTAGGATTTATAGTTTGATAGATATTACGAAGATGATTTGAGGTATGCGGCAGCCTCCATGTAAAGTTACGGGTTGAAAACAGCATTTCCGATCTCAACGTTTTCATAATAAAACCAATGATCAAATGATTTAACAGTGATATCTGCAGTACTCATCCACTAAAAAACATCAGTGTATCCTTTTAAATTGTGTACAATGCTTTTGTGTTTTTCTCTTTCGATTCTGAGGGACAAATTTATTTTTTCAGAGGTTTTTGTACTGTGGCTAAAACATCGAACTACATCCATAATCCTGGATGTTTTAGCAACAATGCACGTCGGGATATGGTGTTTATGCGATATGAAATCGGAAAAACATTTTTTTTAAATAATACTTTATTCCGAGTGTGCTTGCTTTTCTCTTTGGAAGTCATCACATAACGGCATTGTAATACACGGTTCGGCTGCATTAAATATTACACATCTGCCATAGTTCTTTATTTATAGAGCCCTGATTAGAAAACCTTTGGACAAACTGGAAGAAATGCCGCCAAAACTGAATACGTGACGTGGATCATAAATATATCAGCAATTAAACAACATCTTCCATTTATTTTCTCACAATACGTCTCCTTGCAGTATCAACACTAATTCGGCTGACTTTTATATTTGATCCAATTAGTAGATAGTCTGTATTTACACCATAACAGTGCACAGCTGATAGAAAGGGACTTGTAGTTTTTAAAGATATTACTGATTTACTGAACTACCTTTCCAACTCCTCATGCAGTTGATTGTTACAGGTCTATACAGGTTCATGGTACAATTTATAAGCTTCAAATCGAGAGACTGAAACTGTATTTTCCTTTACCGTTTTGTTTTAATTTCACAATAAAGTTAATAGTTATATTATGTTTTATTAACGAGACCACTGGTTTTGTAACTGTTGTAGAATACATTTTATTTGATGAAAACATTTAAATATTAAGAGTAGCCTACATACAAAATTGGGGGAAAGTAGAAGGCATAATAGAAATATAGAATAGAAAATATCAAGAATATACTGTAGTGATCTCTACAATAAAACAGTTTAGTGCAGGACGTCCAAATATATTAACAGGAGGATGTGCAAAACAGACAAACTAATAAGTCTTTATTTAAACATTAAAGAATATTTTAAGTTACGGTCTTCTTTTGAATAAGAAAAAAACTTTGCCCACTGGACGTAGATTACAAAAGTACAATATACACTTCTCGCTAGAAATCTAATAAAAAAGCATTTTAATGGCCAAACTATTCCACAATTTAGGATGTTCCGTCCAGGGTCCCGTCTACGCCTGACCCGCCAGGGGTTCCACCAGCTCCTGCTCTCGATCCCAGTGCTCTGGCGATCCAGCTGACAATGGAGGGGTCCCATCGCGGCCTACGCCGTCTTCCTGCCCTTCCTCCGGAGCTGTCCCGGCGCTGCCTTCCTGCCCGTCCTCCAGAGCTGTCCCGTCAACGCCTTCTTGCCCGTCCTTGTGCCCGGCCCCCTGAGTTCCCCAGCCGCGGCCCTCGCTCCAGGGCCCGGCCCCTTGTGTTCCCCAGCCGCGGCCTTCGCCCTCGAGCCCGGCCCCCTTACTCTTCCAGCCGCTGCCTTCGCCCTCATGCCCAGCCCCCTGAGTTCGCCCGCTGTGGCCTTGGCCCCTTTTTTAACTCTGCCTTGCCCCCGGGCCGTCCGCCCGAGACCCCCACCTTGAACTCTGCCTTGCCCCCGGGCCGTCAGCCTGAGATCCCCACCATGAACTCTGCCTGGCCCCGGCCGGTCCGCCTGAGACCCCCACCATGAACTCTGCCTTGCCCCCGGGCCGTCCGCCTGAGACCCCCACCATAAACTCTGCCTTGCCCCCGGGCCATCCGCCCGAGTCCCCCTTCTCGGCTTCTGCTGTTCCCCCGGGATGTCCGTCTGACAAACACACAAAAATATTTCAGAAACTTAATTCTGAAACCATTCACAATCAAACCTTAGACTGTACACAGTATGGACTTAGTCTCTGTGACATAATTTTATTAGGGTTAGTGTTGTGGAGCATCTGTTGGAGTGGAACGTCAGTAAAGCTGAGGAGGGCTCAGATAAACTATCTGTGCAGACAGCCAGCAGCTATTAGACTGTCGCGGAAAAAGTGTCCAGCCTTAATTTTGTATAATTAAAGCAGTAATATAATTCACATATGTTTATTTCTGCTGGCATCCTTACATTTCGGCCAATAGAAACTGACTCACTCTGAAATATATAATTTCTAACCTGAGCTAATTACCAAAAGCAGCCATGTAAATTACCACCGAAGAGCGATCATTTCTCTGATTAACTGGATTCATTAACAATTCAGTCCTTTTGTTTTCAATTCAGCATTTAGAGGACAGGCACATGTCAAAACGACACTATTAATTATGTATGTAGTCTCCCACAGTCCCTTCCCAGTCTGTACCTTAGTCATGGTGGACCATTTCACTCCCAGAGTTTGTTTTTACTTGGTATTCAAAGCTCTATTTGGTCGTCTGCACTGTGTAATTTGTGGTAAAAGCCTCTATATAAAGTTTGAAATTGCATATGTGCATGTAGGACAAATAAACTCTATTTTAGCAACCCCCTGCACAACAATCACACAGTTAGAAGTGGAAGTTACCCAGAACAACTGCAGACCTTGATTGTCTACTGAGCAGTTTGGAGGTTAAACGCATGTCATCAGTACCTCTAACGGTCCGTCAGTCCCTCTGGACTTCTATTGTACATAATCACACCATTTATCAAGGATGATCGATTCTATTTGAAGTACCCGCTTCATATGAGTCTGCCAAACAACACTTTATTCAAAAATGATAATGCAAATTAGTCTTTTAATAATTATTGTACTGAAAATCTCCTTTATAAACACTTTGTTCTGAAATGTTTCTCAACATAACCAACCTGTAAACTAAACATATGTATGCAACTAATCAATAATGATTTACATTCAGCCTAGCCAAACAGGAAACCCCAATACCACACAAACACACACAAATACACACACACACACACACACACACACACACACACACACACACACACACACACACACACACACACACACACACACACACACACACACACACACACACACACACACACACACACACACACACACACACAACCGCAGTACCATCCTTTGGCTCCCGCAACTGGAAAAGAGTCTCAGACAGTATTTGCTTCTAATGATGCACTCAGAAGAGATTGTGTGTGTGTGTGTGTGTGTGTGTGTGTGTGTGTGTGTGTGTGTGTGTGTGTGTGTGTGTGTGTGTGTGTGTGTGTGTGTGTGTGTGTGTGTGTGTGTGTGTGTGTGTGTGTGTGTGTGTGTGTGTGTGTGTGTGTGTGTGTGTGTGTGTGTGTGTGTGTGTGTGTGTGTGTGTGTGTGTGTGTGTGTGTGTGTGTGTGTGTGTGTGTGTGTGGGTGTGTGGTACTGACTGATGGTAGCAACCCTATCTGTGCTGGCCACACAGCTAAGGTAATGGACAATATATGACAAATTCATTTATAGCACATAATTATCTTGTATTTTCTGCGCACATTAATACAAAGTTTGAGGAGCAGGGTATCTTCTTTGGGTTGCTTTCCCTCACGGGCTTACTCATTAATTTGTTTTTTTACGTGTGTCCTTTATGTCCAAGGGATTTGCATGGAAAATCCCCATATCTGACAGTAGAGTCTATTGAGATTCTGCACAACACGCAAGTTGAGGTTTCACTCTAGGGTGGAGGGGGTATTCTCTTGCTTTACACACTCTCCTTTCCTATCTGCTTCGACACACACACACACACACACACACACACACACACACACACACACACACACACACACACACACACACACACACACACACACACACACACACACACACACATACCATGTATACATCACTTCAGGGGACATTACATTGACTTACATGCATTTCCTAGAGACTTATCCTAACCTTAACCATAACCAACACATGCCTAACCCTAACCCTTACCCTTAACCTTACCCTAATCCTAAACCTAACCAAGTCTTCACCCTAAAATGAATGATCCCCCTTATGGGGACCTCCAATTTGTCCCCATAAGGGAGGCGAGTCCCCACACGTGACTATGTAAACAGATGTATGTCCCCGCAAGTATAGTAATGCTAGTCCACACACACACACACATACACACACACACACACACTCTCTCTTATACACATGGGCGCGGGAAGGGGGGTGCTGAGGGCGCTGCAGCACCCCCTAGCGTCAGGCAGGGGGTGCGGAGCTCCCCTGTCTGAATTATTATTTCACGGTTATTGCTGCTCTCGCTGTGCATAATCTGTGTAATATGTAGCCAATAAATTCAACATTGTTGGTAAAATAATATTTTTGGCCTCCCCCGAATGTTTTTTGAGGACAATTCTACCTCAATAATATAATACATTAACCGTGTTTTACATGAACCTCATCATGACACTCGAGAGGACGGCAGGACTGTAATTTCCCGTGTTCAGTGAATGCAACAGAGGCAAGACACCAGACCAATCAGAGAGTTGCATGGAAATAAAAGTGTGCATGTGTCATTCAAACCCTCTGTACAGTGTGTGTGTGTGTGTGTGTGTGTGTGTGTGTGTGTGTGTGTGTGTGTGTGTGTGTGTGTGTGTGTGTGTGTGTGTGTGTGTGTGTGTGTGTGTGTGTGTGTGTGTGTGTGTGTGTGTGTGTGTGTGTGTGTGTGTGTGTGTGTGTGTGTGTGTGTGTGTGTGTGTGTGTGTGTGTGTGTGTGTGCGTGTGTGAGAGAGAGAGAGAGGAACCGGTGCCAGCAGCAGGGACCGTGTTGTTAGCATCTGGTTAGCTAGCTGCACTAACGGACATACGGAGCTGTTTGTTCCACAACAAGCTGGAGGAGAGACCTCTCCTCTCAGACTGAGAGGCTCAGGTGAGGTAAAGGACTCTCTGAGTGTTTAGATAGTTAACTTTAGTCTAAGTTATCTCAGTGGGTCTCAAACGGTTTGGTTACAGATTATTTCCGCGGCACACCTTCATATGATCATTATAGTTATAAAACAAATAAGAGAATAAAGGAAAAACAGTTATGAAATACTATATGGCAGTAAAACAAGAATACAGTTTGAAAGGGGAGTGATTTGTAAAATATCCATAAAGAAAAAGAACATCTGCTTACAGTTGTGTTTCATCTGGGTGTTGAAAGATGTATCCATACTGTAGATCTCTTAATCTCTCAAGGTGCACCAGATTGATGCTTTTAACTTCAATATTTAAAAAAAATCTTCCCGGGGGAACACCCCCCCCCCCGGATCCCCCTAGAAGAGGTGAGGTCCGCTCCCCACTCGTAAAAGAAAAGCACTTTACCCCTACCTATATGCCATGAGCTGATTATCGAGCCTTCATTGTAACAGTCGCGGGTGTACTGTGTGTTTGCGTGTGGGGATTGCTTTTGTGCGTGCTCTATCGTGCCCGTAATAGTGTTCACTGGAGTCCAGCTCCTCAGCACCCCCACTCAAAATACCTTCCCGCGCCTCTGCTTATACACCTTTCCCACCTTAAGGCTACCGTGCTGCACCCATGCCTGCCTTCTCTGTCTCTGTTTCTCTGCATCATCCAGACCGTAAGTCGAGCAGCAATGGTACTGCGACACACTCTACTTAGAATTAGTCTTCACATGAGGAGGAGCGTGTTACCAAACAAACAGCTGGCACGTCGTCACTGAAAAGAAAGAATGGAAGAGCTAACACTTCAGTGGAATAGACTACAACACTTATTTGTCATATTCTGTTTTATAACCATGAAGGATAATCTCAAAGTGTGTGCCTAATAGCTTTCCTTTTTGCCAAAACAGCTTTATGAACAGCTGTTTCCAATGCTATCCAAGCAAGATGAGTGTCAGAATCACTTGTGTGATTCATAGTTTTATTTTGGAGAAATGGACCTTGTCGCAGCTTTACCTTGGGTGTTGCATGCTGTGTAGATGTTGCTACTTTAGTACAACTTTGACCTCATTTGCTGGTGATCTTTAAATGTCAACAAGATGACAGCTGCCTGTGACATTACCTGGAAGTGATCGTGAAAGACAAGAAAACATATTGTCTGTGTGTCAGAGTTCATAGACACCACACTACAACACCACCTTCAGTTAATACCATTACTGTGACATGAAAACTATACCTGTGACGAATCAAACATAAGTGAGAAGCAGTTCAGGGAAGGTAAAACCTAAAACAGCCTTGAATCACAAGCTGGTTGGCAACATGATGGCTGGAAAATAAGGCGTAGGGCCTATTTAGAAGTGATTTCAAGGTTCTCCTATTCAGATAAAATCTATTTAATCTCCTTTCTGTAATCCAGTCTTGGTTTTACTCGCTACATGAAAAGAGTAACCACAATTCTTGTCCAGATTGTGGTGGTAATGTACCTCAATAGGTTTGGAAAGTGCCAGAAATGCAGAAAGACAAAAACAAATTCTCAATTTTTTAACCGTTAACCAATCTTGAATGGCCAAAATAATCATGTTTATCTTTTATGATCCTGTTGTGAAATGGGAACCCTGAGGTCGCTGTCCACAAGAACAAAACTACATCTTTTATCATTTGGCCTTCATGTCATAGGATCTATCACATATCGGTAAGATTTGAAAAATATGGGCTAGCCATTAGCTAACAACTTCTCATAAACCAACACAAACACCTTGTTGACATTTTTTTTTTTACGGAGACTACACATGATTTGATAAATGCTTCAAATTGAACCCTGTTTGATGCAACATCTGGCTAGAATATGAGCAAACTGATTTTGATGTGTTGATCCTTTTATTCATGGATAACTATCTGGTCCACTTAGTTTAATGGAGCAAGAAATCTGGCAGTGTGTCTGGCACTATAGGTGATACAGTAATGAGGGACAGATGCGCAAGCTACCTGGTGTCGCCCACCCTTCAAACTTTTAAGTCCCGCCTGAAGACCCACCTCTTTTCCCTTGCTTCCGAGTCAGTTTGAGCTATGTTTTATCGATTTTTATGCTTTTATTTGTCTGTCCATAGCCCTTATGTGCCTTTTATCTATTCTTATGTGTGCCTTTTATCTATTATTGTAATATTATATTTTATTATAATGTTATGTGGTTGTGAAGCACTTCAGTAAACCCTCTGTTTTTAATATGTGCTATATAAATAAAGTGGATTGGATTGGTGACGTAAACCCCAAGCTACACTTCTGTGCACAGTGCTAGAGATCAAACTGCTAATGATGTGCAAAAAGACTATTTAATTCCTGACTAGCACAAATGAGCACAATTAATTAAAGATTCCCGTAAAACTATCACAGAGGAATGAAGCTGATTGTTTTTCTTTTTGATGTTTGTGGATTGTCACAGCATTGACATGTCTTTGTTTCTCAATGAGTAGGCATCTGTTACTACACATTATAGTGATGGGTGTACAACATTCATAATAACCAAACCTGCATTTCACAGAGAAACACGCAGAGCTCTGATCACTGGTGCCACATTGAACCCCATTTTATTGCTATCTGATACAGCTTTTGATCCAATCAAATCAACATATGATATTATTTAAACATCAAATGTGTTGCATTCGAGAGTTGAATGTTCAAATAAATGTTTGCCACATCCAGAATTTGACCTGATTTCTGCTACCTTATCTTGAAAGTGTAATTCCCTCTTCTTTCATGATGCTGGATGCTTATTAAATTGTCAAATCCCCGCTTTGCTTCTCACACACATCTCATGCAGACTTGTGTGAGAGGAGAATTCACTATCAGAGAATATTACCTTCCAGGGTAATAGGGCCTTAATATTCTCAGGTACACAGTCCTTTGATATGGATCTTTCAAGTGATGGCTCAATCCCCTTGTAGCTTAAATTCGTGAAGGGATATATTTGTGCCATTAAAAAGCAGATAGAGCACTCTAGGGTGCTTATAATTGGTACTGCGTTATCGTTTAGGATAATTCTCTCACTGTATGCTGATCGTCGTTGTTGGGCCCAGGAGTCCAAGGGCAAACGATTCCTGCAGGGATTTAAAAAAAGGTCTGGTAGTTTTGATAAATAAACAGGAAGCAGTCAATAGGATGCAATAATAACAAATGCATTAGGGAGGGAAGAGTAAGGAGTCAGAATTCTCTGCAAATTGGTTGATTGTCATTGCCGTCCAAGACAAACCCAACTATTTTCTCTCCTGATTGGTGTAGAATTAGGTCGGAGCTGAAAGGACAGTCAACATTATTATTATTTACTTACAATAAGTGCAATAAACCACAAACATTAGAACCAATAATGACAAACAGGCCCTGAGGGTTCACCACTGGTGTGTTGTCTGTGTGCTCTTTTCTGGTGAGGAGACAGTTTGCTCAATGTGAATCAATGCAGTCCCCGGTCCTAATCCATTCGTCGGTGCGTTGAGCAGTTAGCTAAAGCTTTCTGACAAACTCAAGGACATCATTTCATTACTGGGCGTCCTTCAACATAAAAAACAATGATTAATATGATTAGTCATCCACGTGTGCACCTCAGAGAACAAATGACATTTTGGATACGAGAATGAGTCCTTTACCAAATGGCAGCAGATGCGAGTTGTTTCAAATGGACTAATACATCACCACAAAAAATAAGAATGAGCTCGTTTGCACTCATTCTGCCTCCTGAGAGCAGTCAATGAAAAACTGCAGACATCTCAAGGCCGAATCTGTCTCATGTGTGGCCATAAACACTTTAACTTCATCTAATGGCGTCATTGTATTTTTAGCACACATCTTCAGGTGCAATAAATAGCCTCGACTTGTTTGTTTTTAAAGATGTTGGCGCATCAGTCTTGCAGCCTACTTTTGAAATGCCTCAAGAAAGCCACTCACATTTTGGAAAATATAATTTCAACAGATGCTAACAAGAAGAACTTCTCAGAGTTTTTCTTAATGCTTTGCCAGTTTTGAGGCTACTAATTAGCTCAACTGAATACCCCATATTGGCTAATGAGGATTTGAAAGTTCGACAAACATTCCCAGATTTAGCCAAACATTGGCAGAGCTTTGAATATGGATGTCAAATAACTCATAGTTCTGCTCTTATTAACAATTGTATTTTGAACTTCCCAGCAGCAGTTGTCAATTCAGTGACAGTGTTGCAGGAAACTATAATCATAAATGATTCTGTTTCATTAATAATGATTTGCTTCCTCAGCAAGCCAAAAGCTAAAGTGTGAAATATACTCTCACATTCTAATTCCCACTTGATTTAATCCTATTTTTTTTCCTCTGTGTGTAGCATATCTGCATCTTTCCTCAAACAATACGTATAGAGTATCTCCTGGTTTTTGCATTTAACATGCTGCATTTCACGTGCAACAGCTGCTTGTTTTGGGAGAGATGTGTAGAAGGACAGAGACAACGATTTGGGCCTGGAGTCCTCAGCAGAAAAGTCTTTGAAGTGAGGGATATCTGTTATGTGAGAGGCTGCATGTTTCGGGGAAGCTGCAGCAAGTGGAGTTTTTTTTTTTTCAGAACTTATGTAAGTCTCCCAGATGGCACCGACTGCATTTGATCGATGACAGAAAGAGAAGGTTCTGGAAATAAAAAGGACAAGGGGCTTTGTTTCTAGAGAATGTTGACTTTATTGTCACATTGAAGAAAACATATATCACTGACAGTGAAATGTTATGTATAAATCTAATATTCAGAAGCCTTTTCTCAATCTCTTCACAAGGTTTTCTAGAGGACATCTGCATAATCATGTAATTATTCTCCGAGATCTACAAGTACACGCATAATGTCAACCGAGGGGAACATTTCTGACACCAGTCCTTACTTCACTTGATTGAAAAAGAGGTAACGCCACGTATTTTCTGTTCAAACATTAGTTCTGGGAACCCAACCAACAAAAATGGACAGAAGAAACTCCTTGTTACACCCCTTCTGCTTTTCTCTATTTCACCACACATTGTCATTTATCACACCTTGTTTATTTTTCCGCCAGTTCTGAAGGTAATGGAAACAGGCAGGAGAGCCAATTGTAGAAGACTCCAATGAAATTACCCTTTCAGAATAAACTGACAATGCCTTTGTATTGATATCCCCAAGATGAAACTGCTGCCCAATTAAACCTAATCTTGTTTAAAAAAAAAAGAAAACCCAAAATTAGCTTATTCTGTTCCTTTTGGCAGCCTTACATGCCAAAGGGAGGCAAATGGTAATTTCACCCAATTCACTTGTTCATCTTTTCTTGTTTTGTTTCTGTTTAGATTTACTGAAAGCCTTGGTGAAAAAGTTGGTTTTAAGCATCTCTCACAAACAGTAAGCAAATGAAAGTGATATCCAGGGGACATAAACAAAGAACGCAACCTCAGTGTAGGTGGGGTGATCAGCTGCGCCGTAGCAATATCTCCTGAGCAGACCCTTTCTGGATTATTTTATCAACAACCAAACAGAAGGAAGTCTGCATTTTATTAATTGTACGGTGAGATGTAAGATGTTTTATGCATACTGCCTTTTTTTTTATCTGGGCGAGTTATTTTTAATAATGCGAACGCTAATGATGGTATTTTTCTATTTAGAAATGCCGAGTTTGGGGCCACCATATAGCTTACTGGTTAGATCTGGCGGCAGATGTATGGGGCTCAGTGAGGAAATAGGCTTTACAAATGTACACAAATGTACATGTCCATACTTGTATTTAGGGTTCCTAATAGTACATTTTTACAATCTGTTCAAAAACATGATACTCATGATGTCAATGTTGCTGTATCCAACCACTGAAACACTCTGTCTCTTTAAGCCAGTGGTTCTCAACTGGTGGGTTGCAACCCAAAAGTGGGTCGGGACCCGTTTCGAGTGGGTCGTAGATGTGTGAGTGAAGAAAAACAAAAACAAATTCAAACTTGTAATATGAAGGCCCGATTTTCTAACACTGTGCATGCAGTAGGCGTTGGACTGTAAGTACCGGAGACCATAAACGGCTTTGAAAACTTCTGTCACGTAGTGATCATCTTCTCAATAAAACATCTTTGCTGATGTTTTTTTGAGTCTTCTGGCCAATCAGGCCGGAAGTCCCCACGGAGAATAACTTTGCGTTATAACTATTCTTTATACATCCATGTGACAACTTCAGATAAAAATGAACACATAATGAAATATGACCCCCAGTTTGATGATTGACAGGTCACAGAACAATGGGAGCTATCTACCCGTCCCTTACCCACAATTTAAAGGGGACCTATCATGCAAAATGCACTTTTTTATGTATTTTACACATAAATATGTGTCCCCGGTGTGTCAGGGAACTCACGCAGCGTCAGAAAATAAAACCCTCTCTCTTTTCCTCCGTACCCAAATCTCTAAAAACTGGGCTACAACGGAGCTGATCCAGATTTGACCCACAGCACTATTGGTTGCTATCAGAAACAATGCCCGACTGTTTTGGACGTAATATGGTCGGTGTTTACATTAGCATTGCTACCACTCAGAGCTAACCTGTACTGCACAGAGCATGTGTGTGAAGAAGCAGGAAATAAAAAGGAACTCACCTTGTATAACCGGCAAAAGAGAAAGCCTTTGAGCTCCATACTGTTTCAGAAATAATCCTTGATCTAGTAATCCTTATTCTAATAATCCTTACGTTTCATCACCGCAGCATTTTAGACAGTATCTGCCAGGTCCCGCATGAGCCGCTAAAGCTTCGCCCCCTCTTATTTATTTATTTTTTCAGTTAAAAAAAGAAAAAAAGCACCCTCTGTCCTTAGACCCCCCATTAAGACTTATCTCGCAGTGTTTTACATTTTAAATGATTTTCAACCACATTTTTTAAACAAATTGGGGTGCTAGTGTTAGCTTAAAGTAGATATAGCTTGTTGCAGCTGATCAAATCTGCCATCGACATACATTTCAGCCACAAAAGTTAAGAATGAGAAGTGTGTCTACTGAATGTACATGCCAAATGATGGCGTCAGTATATCCAACACACTCTCACTCCCTAAGCGTCCAATAGCGACGTTTGGTCAGTGTCCGTGGCGTCCAATTGTGACGCTCCTAGGTTCCTTCAGCGTCATAAAGGGACGCAAATAGCTTTCAACTGATTGCAATGTATTCCCATCTGCGTCGGGACTTGACGCTCATGGAAGCACGGCATTCGTTTATGCCGGCTGCCCTTAAAGGCAATGTGAGCATCCATTCCCATTGGATAACGGAGAATTTTACACCCGGAAGTAAGTACTCCTCTTACTGTCGATTGATTTTACAGTGATATCTGCACTACTCATCGACTAAAAAACACCAGATTATCCTTGTTAATTACACAACATTGATTGGTTTAAATTGTGTGCAATGCTTTTGTATTTTTCCCCTTCGATTCGGAGAAACAAATATGTTTTCTGAGTAAAGGATGGCAGAAGACACTACACTACCCAGAATCCCCAGCTATCATTTGGCCTACACCATGTGCTCTGTTTGACAAACCCCGTTTTTTTCACCATTCATTCCGATGGCTGGCGTCTATGTCACGTGATCTTCAAATTTCTCCCTGCAGAAAAAGAAAACATGGCCGAAATTCGTTTTATTCTGGGTGTAAAATGCCTATTTTAAAGTTAGTTTGGCCATTAAAATGCGTTTTGATGTTATTTCAGATTATGTGTGCAGTGGATGTACATGATCTTTAGTTTGCTAGTTATTACGAAGATTACTTCAGGAAATCGCGACGTTTTCATTGTTACCAAGGTGGTTGCTAGGGACGCTGCTATCGATATTATTTCTGTTATGTTGTGTAACTGTTTAATGGTGTTATCTTTATTGCTACCCCCTTCCCCGTCAATGTATAGTGTTGGTCCACAGCCTAAACATATTAGTTTAACAAAATCCGCATCTAAAGATACGTTATTTCCCCCCTGTGCAATTCCAGGCTCACATCTCAGAGCACATCGTCATTAACAAATACCGGAAACAGACCAAAATAATAATAATACCTTATTCCGAGTGTGCTTGCTTTTCTCTTTTAAAGTCATCACATAACGGCATTGTAATACACGGTTCGGCTGCATTACATATCTGCCGTAGTTCTGTATTTATAGAGCCCTGATGAGAAGACAAACATGAGGAACTGATAACGTGACGTGGATCATAAATATATCAGCCATTAAACAACATCTTACATTTCTTTTCACACAATCTCCTTGCAGTATCAACACTAATTCGGCTCACTTTTATATTTGATCCAGTTGGTAGATAGGCTGTATTTACACCATAAAGGTGCACAGCTGATGTAAAGGGACACCTGGGGGGTATACTGCGAAGCAGGATTTTCGCTTAGCCGGCTAAATTCAGGGAAAACTCCGGCTTTCCGGTCCTACGAAGCTGGTTCTCTTTTTAGCAAGCTAGATCTCCATGGTAATATATGCTAAGCAGCTAACCTGGTCGGGACCAGGTTAGGTTGCAGGCTAAGAGCTCAACTCAGTGAAAGCACCGCCTGCTGACCAATCAGAGCTCAGTGTGCGGAGTTTAAAGCGATCAAGTCATATTACAGGAGAAAGGAAATACAGAAAAACTGCCGTCGCAGGAAAGACGGCCGGCAAAAATCACCGACTGTGTGAACGTGAACATTAATAGAATATCACCTCCCATCTTCAGAGCAATCTGACTATTATAACATTAGCGTTAAGAAAGCTTACTTAAATATCGGCCACAACATAAGTAACCGGATCAGAGTACATTAAGTACAGTCCGCGGCATATCACTTCATAATGTATCATATCTCTCCTTATCTGAGTCAGCTGAGCCGTATCTGGCCGTGCAACACTCACAGTGTCACATACTGTATGCAGAAGTATTATTTTAAGCAACACATAAGTTGACGAAACACTCGAGACAAATGTAATTGAAGTCAGATCGTGTTTTAGACGGGGCAGTGATATCATAAACCTGTTAATGTACGCATTCAAACACTTTTTCTTTTTCCAGCTGTATTCACCTTGCAGGTGCAGCTATGTGGGTTTTATCCTGGATAAAGTGTTTAAGTCATGGATGTTTAAAGTTTAACTTCTTCATTTTTGACTAGTATTAAAGTTCACTTTTCATTCAGGAAGTATGACGCTGCGCTGTCAGTGCGCTTCTCCATGTTTGTGATTGGTCGAATGCTCCAAATACCACCCCTTTCCTGTGAACGCGCACCTAACTAGATAGGACACGGCTGGCTTGAGCGATCCACTTGATAACCAGCGTCGTAGTACAGTTTAGCGAGAGCGCGTATGTTTTGGATTAAGCCAACCGGCTAACTCAAACATATCCAGGTTAGGTTGAACCAGGTTCGCAGTATAGGCCCCTGGTGGTTAAAGCATGTTATTGAATTTAATTATTTTTATTATTAGATATTAATATGATCCCTATAAAGTATATTCATTACTCGTTATTCTCTACTAATTGTTAATTAAAGACTGTATGTAATGACTATTTTGCACATCCCTTTCAAGATTTCAAGATTTTCTAAGGTTTATTGACATATCATATACAGTAGGCCTACACAACTGTGGTGTAGTTCTGCACTGAATGAAAAACTTGGGTTGCAGGTTCCTCAATAGTGCATTACAAGACATCTATCAATATGTGTGCATACCTCCAGCAATGTTAACTATGTTGAAGCACTTATTTTAACTGATATTATACATAATGTATTATACTTATGAGATGTATGTAGATATTTCATCTCCGGCCTTGTCAGGTATTGAACAATCAATAAATAAAGAACACAGAATTGTTGAATATAAAACACAGAATTTATGTGATTATACTAAATGATTTTCAAATAAACACAACTGCATATTTAACTGTTACACATGCTGATGTAACGCAAATGTTCCAACTTTGGATCAATAAAGTATATCTTATCTTAAGCTGATCGATGGCTACTGCCATATTTGCAAAATGTGCCTCTGAACCTTGACAAATGCATGTTTCAGGCTTATCAATTAATGTAATGTAATGTTATCACAGGGGTCACACACATAAGACCAGCTGTTAAATAAAGCTCTTCTGACCTTAGCTGGCATGTGGGTATATATATTAATACTGCCCATAATGGGCACCATTTATTAATTATATGTTTTAAATGTGAGTGTTTCCTGTCCCCTAAACCTCCAGGGATGTACACAGTTTAATACTGGCAACTTCTTATTATGGGAAATACGAAAACGTCTTTTAAAACTACAACTCCCAGTTGAGACGTGCCATAGAGAACATGTTGCGAAACAGAATAGCCAGCATGTGTAGTTCTGGGGACGGGGTGGGGGAGGGGGGACGCGGTGGACCCGTTCAAATCCAGTTTTGGACAGTCTGCCGTGGTTCCATCCCATTTCAAGTGCTGTTCGAGAATCGGCCTAACCCTCGGAGCACACTCTCCAATCACAGAGCTTGAGGACTATCACGGGGTTTGTCAAGAGCACATGGTGTAGTCCAAACGATAGCTGGGGATTCTGGGTAGTGTAGTGTCTTCTGCCATCCTTTACTCCTGGGAATGGACGCTCACATTACCTTTAAGGGCAGCCGACATAAACGAATGCCGTGCTTCCATGAGCGTCAAATCCCGACGTAGATGGGAATACATTGCAATCAGTTGAAAGCTATTTGCGTCCCTTTATGACGCTGAAGGAGCCTAGGAGCGTCACAATTGGACGCCACGGACACTGACCAAACGTCGCTATTGGACACTTAGGGAGTGAGAGTGTGTTGGTATATCCTGTATATTCTCTAAAATAGAATAAATATTAGAGTTTATACACTCCCACTAAAAGTTAAATCTGGATAAAGTTGTATATAGAAACCACACAGACTGAATAATAAGGTGTTCTTTGTACCAAGTCAGGGCTGGCAGCCAATATACATCTATGCAAATTAAATGACATCTGTGATAAGCAAAGAGGTGACAAGCCAGAAAATGTTGCACTCCCAATGCCAACAAATAGGTCACCAAAGCAAGAGCTACAACAAGGAAGAGAGAAATTATGGGATTCAGTCGACAGACAAAAAGAATAATAAAATATGGGACAGACTTACAGCCACTGCTGAGCAGGGTAATGGTGACGAAGATATACTAATTATATTGCTCTAGACAGATTCATAGCACCTCACAATATGGGGTGTTTTGTTGTAGCGAAGTGAGTCATATGAGAGTGTTTTATTGATTATTTTCCTTTTAGGTTTTGCCTAAATGTCTGTTTTGGTGGCTTCTAAGAATGAGACTGACAAAGTAAAATTAAAATGACAACAGTGAAGAAGAATGAAAAAAGAATTGTTGTTGCAGTGTAGGTTTTAGGCATGAGAACAAATGCATAACGCAAAAATGAAATGTTCCTTTTCCCTGCCAGCCTAAAAATAAGGACTCGGAAGGAGCACTTCCAGAACTGACAGTGTTTTGAGTTGTGTTTCTTTAGCTGTTAAGAAACAGAGAAAGAATAGAAGCCTCTGCCAAGTGTGTGTGTGAATCCCTTACGCTCAACCAGGGATATTGGGATGTCTGCCACAAGGATGTTCGGAGGATATCAGCTTGATGAGAAAGAGAGGCACATAAATGAACAATGCAACTGACATCACTCCCCAGCAAGACTTCCTTCTGTGCTGCATTCTGCCCCAATCTCTACCTGTTACATAACACTATATTATATCCAGATTCCCTGAAGTACAAATAAACCAAGCTGCCATACTTGGATTCAGTAACAATTCCCTTTTTTTTCACAGAAATAGAACTCAATATGAGAGGAGAAGGCTGGCAAGATTTTTCTTATTGTCAACAAATACAATAAGAAATTAATTTGTATGTTTTTCAATGTACCCAAACTTCCCTGTCCATACCTAAAAGTTATGTTCCTAAAAATGCTGCCGATTGTCGTTTTTTAACAAACATCACCAAAGCAGGAGTCAATTCTGCATTTGTTTACTATTTATGTTGTGATCTTAAAGGTATTTTCAAAACTATAGTGATCATGCTGTTATGTTTTGCATGGGGCTTTTGTTGTTTTTGTGTTTTACTTGTTGTGTGCTCCTTTTACCCCTCACTACTCTGTCTTTCTGTCTCTGCAGGGCTGGTGTGTGACAGGGGGGCGTGGCTGGTTACTCCTGGCTGCAGATGAGGCACACCTGTCCCCACTCACTTGATTACCTGCTCTTTAAGAGCCTGGCCCTCACCTCACTTCTCTGCCAGAGTATCTTCATGCTGTCCCGTGGTCCGGAGTGCCTTTCTGCAGCCTGGAGTCTGTTGCAGTTGTTTAAGGAGTTCTTTTTGAGTTTTGGTCGGGAACGTTTTCCCGCAGCTTTGTTTGGATTACTACGGCCAGCCAAGCTCCCTGTCGTCAGTACCTGCCTTGGATTACCTTGTTAATTAAACTCTTTGGAACTTTATTTTTTTGTCAGTCTCTGCTTTGGGGTCCCAGTAGTATCTAAACGTCACACATGCTCATGTTAATAAAAGGACCTGTCTCATAATGTGATTAAATGTTAATAGTTTTGGGACAACAATGGCGGTAAATGGCACATAGGGATAAGGCTTTGGCTGCGCAGGGCATTGATTCAATTATCTATAGGTTTTGGTCTTTAGATTTCTTGGCGATTAGGAAAACAACATTTTTTTTTTGTCCATTGAACCTGCAAAAAACAACTTGATATATCAGCAAACAGTTATTTACACATCCAGCATTGAGCACTTTCTTATTTCGAGTTGTGTTTCCGGCCACCTGGCAAACCAATACCCACTCTCTTTTTTATAGCTTTGTTATTGAGTCTTTAGCTGCAAAACATTTCACTATTTTCAGCAACTTTCTTTTTCTGCCATTTGATTCTGTGGGGGAACTGAAAAGAAGTATAATAAAATGGCATGCCCTCTATCACTTGTAAACTAATCACTTTATATTTTTGTTTGATTGTCTGTCGGCACTATTATAGACCATCATATTACTTCTGGACACTTTTAATAAATGGTGAAGTTTTAGCCACAAAAATAACTAATTAAATGTAGGTGCTGATTGGAATCACAGGGCGGATATACTTTTTTTTTCACCTAAATTAACACTGGGCTCTCGGAGTGCTCTTTTAGTGAACAATGTGTTTTTTTGCGTACAATTCATGAGTCTTGAGCACACAATCTACACAAGCACACACATTGGATTCCAAAGTAAAGGAAACATGACATGAGGAAAAGAGGTATAGGAAACCTGTTCATTGTACTATATTATTGGAATAAAATGCACAAATGGAGGTTCTTGTCTGGACTTGGATGATCATTGCCCTGCGTAAGATCCGCTAACTAGTGCCTCGGCGGCTGTTTTAGTTATATAGGATTTTGGCCGCTACAAAGTAAAAAACCGTGCCGTCAAAGCGGACTTGTTTTTTGAAGTTCTTTTTTGTGGATTTTTGGATTGCCCGCGTTTGAAGTGGAGTATTGGATTTCACTTTAAAAGACACACCGGGCTCTGGACGGACTTCAACAACGGCACAGGAACATGGGCGGTATGTGAACATTTTCTCCAGTGGCTGTATAGGAAAACGGCCTCACTATTGGAGTGCTGGAGTCATTGTTTCGCCGCATATGAATGAACAGTGGAACAAGTTTAAAGAATAGTCGGACCGTGGGAACAGGTGCACACAGTGATTACGCACTCTGACGCGCAGGCATGCGCAGTGTTAGAAATTAAAATCAATGTTTTGATAGCAAAGTGCACCTCAAACATACCGTCAGTTTAAATGCTGTTTTATACTGAAAAACCAGAAGCGCTTGTGCACAACCAGTTGTTAAGCTTTTATTCTGAAAATCCTTCATCTCCGGTTAGCATGAGGCCAATATACATTTTACTATAAAGGTGAATTTAGCAGCGATATGATATGATGTTGCACAGCGAAACCTACTGATTTCAACACTACAACTATAGACGTCGAGATATTATTATTGTTGGATAAGGTACAGTTTATTTGAGTACGTTATTGTTTACAGATGTGGGTAGCATGTGACAACATTCGGAACGACCGGAAACCAAACTGCTGTGAAGTATTTCCTGTATTTTTAGGAGTATTGATTACAGCGTTTAGAATGTGTTAAATGAAAAGTCATGAAAGAGTTAAGGAGAAGAAAAGGCGTGTTTATATATATATTGAATGTACAATGTCTGTATCCTCTGATATGCGTAAGAGAGAGCCGGCCCGCTGGGAGGAGCCAGCTGAGGATATATAAACAGCGCGACCTGAGAGGTTTGGTCTCTTTCTCCGCTAGCGAGAGCCAGAGGACAGCTGCTTTTCTGTCTGAACAATATCCTGTTTGTAACATTACCACGCTTTTTATTAATTAATGTACCAATTTGAAACAATCTCAGAGACTCAATTTAGTCTCCTTTTTAAGCTTCTCTCCTCGACGCGAGAATAATCAACACAGATAACAATTGGTGACCCTGACGTGATTCTCGTTGGACCGGGAGAGACTATACAGCCGGCTGTTGGCCGGAACCGCTGGCAATCGTTCGACACACAGAGAGCTCAAACCATCGGTAAGAAGAAACCTGTTAAGTCAAATTCTTCAATAGTTTATGCAGGACAATCTTAGGACTGTGTGTTGGACTGCTGCTTCCGGTTCCTGAAAATAGCTGGGCAATTAATGTTAAAACAACCAAATGTATAACAACAACAATCATATAACACGAGGCGTTGCTTTGTCACAAGCAAGGTGAGTTCAAATGTCTTCTTTTTCTTCTATTTAACCCTGCATGCTACTAATTTGTGTGTGTGTGTTGTATTTTAAATATAAAGGTGTGTGGTCATTGTACTTCGGATAGGTGTCTTGTTGCGTTTTCATGTAGGTGTCTCTTGTTACGTTAGTAGTTAATTAGCCTATGACGTAAGGATATATATCCATTTAACGATTATTGTTAAGATCTATGGGACATAGCAAATTGGTTAAGGACCAAGTAATTGAAAACCAACAAGGCATAGCGAATCAACTTAGGGTTGAGTAACTGAAGACAGTGCTATTCGAAAACAGTTGAGAACTGTTTTAAAAAAGTCCTTTTTGAGGAAAAGGCTTGATTAAGGTGTAAGCCTTTATCAGTGGTCATAACTGTTCTATTTTCAACCAAGATATTGCGGGTGGAATACGGTATTTGGGGTTACAGCAGCATTACGTTAAATTGACGACGGTCATTTAATAGTCGCTGATAGGTTTCCATAATACTTCCACCTAATGTGTCTAAATGGCAGCAGTTGACCAATAGTGGACTATAAAGTCAAATATTACGCAGATAGGTTTATAGCTTATGCGTAAGGGTTCCTAACTTTAAGTGATGATATCAATAAGATAAAGCCCATCAAACACCAATTTATTGAAGCTAACACAAATTATGACATTTGCATAATTCCATACACTGTACACAGTAGATTTGGATTTTCACCAGATTTCTATTTTCATATCTCAAGGTCAAAACCATACACTGTACAATTTTTAGTTTAACATTTCAGATTTTAAAATTTGCATAATTTTTATCTTTTAATTTACTTTATTAATATTTTACAAAAAACGTTCTCATAAAAAAAAACAAATCTATAACTTTAAAAAAAATGTAACTTTAAAAAAAATAAAAAAAATAAAATGTAATAACTACAAAACCCCCCAGATTTAAAGTTAAGTTCGGATGACATAGGATATTATTTATCAGGAACGAAGGTGCTAGTCGGAGGATTAGTGTTTCAATCTTTGATAACTTAATAATATTCATTCGAATAGGAAGAGAGCATGTCACCGAAAGAAACTAAGTTGAGACCAGAAGCAGAGTCAGGCTCAACTGCAGATATTAAGGAAAGGGTAAAAATCAGATCAGATGCTTTAACCTTTCCAATTAAAAGACAGAAGACATGGAACCAAATAGAGAAACTGTTGGAACAGTGGCAAACAAGAGGCAATGCCTACAACAGCTAACTATATGGAGGGAAGCTGAAGAAAGATTTATAAGAGTTACAAGTCTGATACTCCATCTGGAATATGCCAGCCTATTGGCACACAGCATAAATGTGGTCCGAGTAGCAGACCTGCCAGTGAGGGAAGACATAGCAGAAAAAACAAAAGACACCGTAGCTTGTAGGAACAAGACAAGGAGAAGGGAGGGGAAACTTCCAGAGAAGGCAGGGCAGACACCTCCAACAATTCAAGCTCAGGAAGAACCAGAGAATGCAGGGAAGACACCTCAAACAGTTAAATCTCAGATAGTGCCAGAGAATCAGAAGCAGAACCAACAACCAGGAGGTTTCCAAGGAGGCACAGGCAGAAGACGTTTACGGTTTGAGGGATGTTACCATTGCAGCCAAATGGGCCATTGGGCTAGAGATTGTCCACAACAACAAATGAAACACCTAGACTAGGCAGAATTTCAAAAAATGTGCTTATTTAAAGTGCTGAAGGCATTTTGTGTTTATTTATGCTATACAACATTTCTAGGGGTATTAAGGGGTGCTGAATCCAAATATGCTGTATATGAAGCTCAACAATTTCCCAGAATGCCTCAAAATTGAGAAATCCAACATGGCTGCCACCGCCAGGCTGAAATCTATTTTAGTACATTACTTTTTGACTAAACAAGGTACAAACTAGAATTAAATGTGTTTTTATATGTTTTCACACATGGGGAATTTAACATACTGTCCTGATTTTAGATCAAATGTGAATAATGAGCTTGAAATCATACATGTACATGTATAGTGAAAAAGGTGGTCATTAGTGATAAATAAGTTGTCAAACTCAACCAGGGCTTGCTTAGAAAGTGTATTAATAAAATGTTTATTTGGCCACCAAACCATAATGTAAACATGACGCGATTAGGCCTACAGTGGAGCAACAGTACCGTCAGCAAAGCCCTATAGATGCTTTTATTTGCTCCAATATAGTAAGAACATACTGTATGGGTGGCATTGGAATGTTCAACTCAATAAGAATACAAATCATACTGAAATGGTAAAAACCTCATTCAAGTATCTCATAAAACACCACCATATATCAATGATTACAAAATAATAATAATAATAATAATAATAATAATAATAATAATGTAAAAATATATTAAAACAACAAATACACCCAAATTATAGCTCTCAGGCCATCCAGTGTTAAGGCAATGAAGAAGAAGGAGTGGGCCTGTTCACACTGCCTTTTTTACATCAAACCCTATGGGAAATTGCCAAAAGGCAGGCACTTTTAAAAAGCAGCGTCTTCTTCAGTGTTCCGGCAGGTGTTGTCGTGTTTCCTGCTGTTGCATGCCTCTATACATTCCATGTGAGTCTTTCTGAATAGAATAGACAGATTATGACCAGTACAAGTACAGGTACATTGGAATACACGTTACAGTTATCCTTACACTTATTGTGTTCCTTTGTTACTTTTTTTTCTCAGTTATAGGTTCACAATTATCCGGTTATGGTTTCAACAATCTGTTAACAACAAACAGTCAGCAGTATGCAGTCTGGCAGGCTGATATTCTCAACCAGTCTGTGACGAAGGTAACTTTGTCACTATGGACTGACTGCTTCAGGCTGGGTAATATGGCACTTTATTAGCGTGATTGCACAGTATATGTTGTCTGTGACTGATGACGGTGTGCACCTGGTGTCCTGTGTTGTCTCCTCCCCCCTCACCTGTGTCTTGTTGTGCTGATTAGAGTGTGTGTATTTGGGCTCTGTTTCCCTGTCTGTTGAGAGGGCTGGGTGTGTGGGTGAGATCCTTGTGGCTGCAGGATGTGGACAAGGAGAACAGCAGGATTGAGGCTGTGAACTTTGTGCCCATGTTTTTAATAAATGCCCACGTCGGGTTATATATTTGGACGTTCTGCCTCTGCCTCCTTGCTTGGTCTGGGCCGCTCAACGGTCAGCTTCACATTTGGTGTCAGAAGTGGGATTTGACCAAGTAAGGAGGTGAAAATTACGAGAGGGAAGAAGAGGGACCAAAGAGAGGAACCGCGGCTGGGGGTGGCTATGACTGGAACGGACCAGGGGGCCACGGCTGTTGAGGCAGCAGGAGACGAGAGACAAGCAGCAGGAGACGAGAGACAAGCAGCAGGAGACGAGAGACAAGCAGGAGGAGACGAGAGACAAGCAGGAGGAGCAGCGTTTGCAGGCGGAGGAGGCGGCGTTGAAACCGGGTGGCTGACTGGTTGTCCCGAAGCCGAGACTATACAGACACTGTGCTTCCTGGGGAGAGGGGGAAGGAAATGTGACGAAGGTAACTTCGTCACTATGGACTGATGGCTTCAGGCCAGGTAATATGGCACTTTATTAGCGTGATTGCACAGTATATGTTGTCTGTGGCTGATGACGGTGTGCACCTGGTGTCCTGTGTTGTCTCCTCCCCCCTCACCTGTGTCTTGTTGTGCTGATTAGAGTCTGTGTATTTAGGCTCTGTTTCCCTGTCTGTTGAGAGGGCTGGGTGTGTGTGTGAGATCCTTGTGGCTGCAGGATGTGGACAAGGAGAACAGCAGGATTGAGGCTGTGAACTTTGTGCCCATGTTTTTAATAAATGCCCACGTCGGGTTATATTTTTGGACGTTCTGCCTCTGCCTCCTTGCTTGGTCTGGAACGTTCAACGGTCAGCTTCACACAGTCTATCATATTTTTACGATCTTGTACACATTGATCAGTTAATCCTCTATACACATACCTGCAGCTGCAGAGTTGGCTGAGGCATCCCTTGGTACACCCACATGAAGTGAACTCCCTGCAGGCTTTAGGCATAGGTGGCAAAGACCGTAGCTGTGGCACTAACTGACCTTAGTTCCTTGTGCATCCATCCTATTTCATCCACTGGAGGAAGATCAGGATGTGGCAGGTGAGCTTGGTTCCAGATTGTCGATTGATAGTGTGAACGCATGATATGAAACTTCACTGCATCTGAGGTTGGTGGAGTCTCTTGTGGACGACCTTTTCAAAACAACTTTCTTGCTTTGTTGCATGTATCAACCTCTGGCACACCATACATCTTACGGCCCGTCCACACTACAGCGTTGACAGCTTCAATCTGCCCATTCACTTTGAATGGGGTGACGTCACGTTGCCTCGCTTTTTCGCCGAACTGAATTGTGGGTAGCATAGCGGTCCGTCTCCGCCGTCTCCGGAGACGCCGGAGTAGCCAGCGCCAGCCAATCAAATCCCGTTTCGGAAAATCTGACAGCTCAAGCCGTTGCCAATCAAACTGCGTCTAAGCTGGGAGAGATATCCCGCCGTTCATTTCTATATTTCAAAAAAAGTTGGAGGAGAAACTAATTATCCCTGTAGCAAATCACCCGGTTTTGTATGACCAGACCCTCTTCACCTACCGGGATACAAACCGGAGGAACCAGGCATGGAGGGAGGTGGCAGAGACAGTGGGTGAAACTGGTAGGTTTTCGCCTGTTTGGGGAGTTTATATATATATTGCTCCCATAAAATCCCCGGGGGATTTTGCTTTGTATGTCGGGGGCGGGAGATTCATGTGATTGGTTGTTGGTCGGGTTGCTTGAATAAAATCCCCAAGCTACAGACACGCCCAGCTCCAAGCTTTTTTTGAAGCTGTAGTGTGGACGCTCCGTTACAGATACATTTCTCTGTTGATATCACAATACCTTCAGTGAGAGGGCCCTTCCCAAGGCTAGTAAGATTGGTGTGATGTTGATCGAACACCTGCCAGGCTGTTTTCTTTCCGTGACCGCTGAACTGAGACACACTATCACATCCAGTGATGGAATGGAAGTCAAGGAGTGTGTCCACTTGATCATCAGATAATAACTTGCAAATGTCATGTACTGGAAAATACTTTGGATCCATTACATTACATTACATTGCATTAAGCTGACGCTTTTATCCAAAGCGACTTACAATAAGTACATTCGACCAGGAAGACACAACCTTGAAGAAAACAGAATCATATAAGTACATCAGGTTTCATAAAGCCAAGTATTTCAAGTGCTACTCAACTGGCTATAGATAAGCCAGACCTTTATTAGTATATAAGTGCTCGGTTAGTAATTCTATCGCTCGAGGTGGAGTCGAAAGAGATGAGTTTTCAGTCTGCGCCGGAAGGTGTGTAAGCTTTCTGCCATCCTGATGTCAATGGGGAGCTCATTCCACCATTTTGGAGCCAGGATAGCAAACCCACGTGTTTTTGCTGATGGGAACTTGGGTCCCCCTCGCAGCGAGGGTGCAGCGAGTCGTTTGGCTGATGCAGAGCGTAGAGCACGCGCTGGGGTGTACAGTTTAACCATGTCCTAGATGTAGGAAGGGCCAGATCCATTTGCAGCATGGTATGCAAGTACCAGTGTCTTGGAGTGAATTCTAGCAGTTACCGGAAGCCAATGAAGGGAGCGGAGGAGCGGCGTGGTGTGGGAAAATTTAGGAAGGTTGAAGACCAGACGAGCCGCTGCATTCTGGATGAGCTGCAGAGGTCGGATGGCACATGCAGGTAGACCAGCCAGGAGGGAGTTGCAGTAGTCTAAGCGTGAGGTGACAAAAGCCTGGACCAGAAGCTGCGTCGCTTTCTGGGTCAGCTGGGGACGTATCTTCCTGATGTTGTAAAGCGTGTATCTGCAGCAACGGGTTGTAGCAGCGATGTTTGCAGTGAAGGACAGGTTGTTATCTAGGATCACACCCAGATTCCCTGCAGTCTGGGTCAGGGAAACAACAGAGGTGCCAATGTTGATAGTCAGGTCAAGAGTGGGACAATCTTTTCCCGGAAGGAAGAGCAGTTCAGTTTTGTCAAGGTTGAGATCCTTTGATGAGAGATCTCTACAGCTTGGCGGAAGGAGGACCCTATTGCGGTGAGCACGTTGTAACTTCCGGTTGTTGTTGTTGTCATCTCCCGTGTGCCTGTTCTGTTGCTGATAGCTTATTAACTTAAACTTAATCGATCGTTTTAAAACTCTTGATCACGGCAACTGCCTGACGTTGTAATCACACGTTACTACAGCTTAAGCACTCACAACTCTCCTTCTCTTAGCGACTAACTCCACAGTTGCCTACACTCTTTTCGGGTTTGCTAACGGTAGCTACTTTAGCTTGATAGCTAGCCATGGCTCTTTCCCCACCTTCTGGTGCTATTTCCTGCTCTTCCTGTCTCATGTTTGGTTACTTCCCGGCCTCCCTTACTGGTAAGGATACATGTGTTAAATGTAGTATAGTTGTTAGGTTGGAGGCGGGAATCATAGCCATAGAAGCCCGGCTCCGCATCTTAGAAAGTAACTCAGCTAAAGTAAAGCCCATGTTAGCATGTGCGGACCGGCAAAAGGTAGCTCCTCTTAGCCGTCCCCTGGCAACTCCCGAGCAGCAGGGAGGCTGGGTGACTGTTTAGAAGGGGCATAACGCGAAACCCGCAGGTCCCCACCAACCCGTTCACGTATCTAACAGATATTCCCCACTCAGCGAGACACCCGCTGAGAAGCCAACTCTGGTTA
This sequence comes from Pseudochaenichthys georgianus, assembly GCF_902827115.2. Lineage (NCBI taxonomy): Eukaryota > Metazoa > Chordata > Actinopteri > Perciformes > Channichthyidae > Pseudochaenichthys > Pseudochaenichthys georgianus. Next base: position 15,448,670 of record NC_047511.1, on the reverse strand, counting down.
TTGGTAGCTCTATTATGAGACACGTGAATTTAGAGACCGAAGCCTCCACAGTCACATGCATTCCGGGGGCCAGAGCGGGCGACGTTGAGGCGCATCTTAAACTGCTGGCTAAAAATAAACATAAATACGGTAGGATTGTTATTCACGTCGGTGGTAATGATGTTCGTTTACGCCAATCAGAATGCACCAAACTTAATGTGGAGTCGGTGTGTAGTTATGCTAAAACAATGTCGGACACCGTAATCTTCTCTGGTCCCCTCCCCAATCTGATCAATGATGACATGTATAGCCGCATGTCATCATTTCAGCGCTGGTTGTCTTGGTGGTGCCCAGCAAACAATGTGGGCTTCGTAAATAATTGGACAGCCTTCTGGGGAAAACCTGGTCTGATTAAGAGAGACGGCATTCATCCTACTTTGAAAGGTGCAGATCTCATTTCGGCAAACATTTCAGGGCTTTGTGGACTTAATCCATGACAAACTGGAGTTGAGACCAGGAGGCAGAGTCGCAGTCTTACACGCTTCTCTGCGCTCTCTCCTAGGCAGTCACCCATAGGAATCCCGAACCCAATAAAATACCCAATATTAACGGTGTGTGTGTCTGCCCAAGGACAATTTAAGGTAAAACCTAATAGAGGTGTCATACATAATAACCTAATAAAAGTAAATGTAACAACTACTACAGTGCAACAAAACAGGAAGATTAAATGTGGTCTCTTAAACATAAGATCTCTAGCATCTAAAGCAATATTGGTAAATGATTTAATATCAGATTATAATATTGATATATGCTGTCTCACTGAAACTTGGTTGAGACATGAAGAATATGTCAGCATAAATGAGGCCACTCCACCCAGCCATGTCAACACTCATATTGCTCGAGGCACGGGCCGAGGAGGTGGAGTTGCAGCAATCTTTGACTCAAGTTTACTTATCAATACTAAACCAAAATTAAATTATACCTCTTTTGAAAGCCTCGTTTTTAGTCTTACGCATCCGACCTGGAAAACTTTGCAGCCAATCTTATTTGTTACAGTGTATCGTGCACCAGGTCCTTATTCAGAATTCTTATCAGAATTCTCTGAGTTTTTATCAACTTTGGTTCTTAAAACAGACAAAGTAATTATCGTAGGTGACTTTAATATTCATGTTGACGATGATAAAAATAGCCTTACTGTTGCATTTAACTCTATATTAGATTCTGTTGGTTTCTGTCAGAGTGTAAATAAACCAACCCACTGCTATAATCACACTCTCGACCTTGTTCTGACTTATGGTATTGAAATTGAGCAACTATTAGTCGAACCGCATAATCCTGCTTTATCCGACCATTTCTTAGTAACTTTTGAAGTACTGTTACTAGACTACAAAGCATTAGTCAAAAGCTCTTGCAGCAGAAACCTATCTGTTAGTGCTATAGCCACATTTAAGGAAGAGATTCCACCAATACTTAACTCGATAGCATGTCTGCATGTAGGGGAGGAAACTTATACAAAATGTACACCACCCCAAATTGATCATGTTGTTGATAGTGCTATAGATGCGCTGCGAATAAAATTAGACTCTGTTGCTCCTTTGAAAAAGAAGAAAATAAAACAACATAGATTAGCTCCATGGCATAATGCCGAAACCCGCAAAATAAAGCAAAAGTCTAGACAACTTGAAAGGATATGGCGTTCCACTAAACTTGAAGAATCTCGTTTAATTTGGCATATTACTCTCAATGAATATAAGAAAGCACTGCGTAAAGCGAGAGCAGCCTACTACTCTTCATTAATAGATGAGAATAAGAATAATGCAAGATTTCTTTTCAGCACTGTAGCCAGGCTGACAGAGAGCCACAGCTCCATTGAGCCTTCTATTCCCATAGCACTCGGTAGCAATGATTTTATGTGCTTTTTTAACGATAAAATTGTTACTCTTAGAAAAAGAAATTAATGACCTCTTGCCTTTGACCAGTATTATCAACAGCTCCCGGAAACGTAAGTTCTAATATTACACTAGATAGGAAACTAGAATGCTTTTCAGCCATTAACCTTGAACAATTACATTCAATGATTCTCTCTTCTAAACCATCAACGTGCATGTTAGACCCAATTCCAACTAAGCTGTTGAAGGAAGTTTTTCCATTAATTAGCACTTCTTTATTAAATATTATGAATATGTCTTTATTATCAGGCTATGTTCCACAATCATTCAAAGTAGCAGTGATAAAACCACTTCTTAAAAAGCACAACCTCGATCCAGAGGTTTTAGCCAACTATAGACCTATTTCTAATCTTCCGTTCCTCTCAAAAATTCTTGAGAAAGCGGTCGCAAAACAGTTGTGTGATTACTTAAAAAACAATGATTTATTTGAAGACTTTCAGTCTGGCTTTAGAACACATCATAGCACAGAGACGGCTCTGGTTAAAGTCACAAATGATATTCTAATAGCCTCAGACAAGGGACTTGTCTCTATTCTTGTTTTGCTCGATCTCAGTGCTGCATTTGATACTATCGACCATGATATCCTATTGCAAAGACTAAAGCACTTAGTTGGCATACAGGGAACTGCTTTAGGCTGGTTTAGGTCCTATCTATCTGAACGCTCTGTTTGTACGTGTTAACGATGAATCTTCCACGCAAACCAAAGTTAGCCATGGAGTGCCACAGGGCTCAGTGCTCGGACCTATTTTGTTCACATTATATATGCTTCCGTTAGGAAATATTATAAGGAATCATTCTGTAAACTTTCATTGTTATGCGGATGATACTCAACTATATTTATCAATCAAGCCTGATGAAATTAATCATCTAAATAAAATTCAAGACTGCCTTAAGGACTTAAAAACGTGGATGACCTTAAACTTTTTGATGTTAAACACGACCAAAACTGAAGTTATTGTACTTGGCCCGAAGAATCTACGAAACAAATTATCTAAAGATATACTAACTATGGATGGCATTAATTTGGCCCCCAGTGAGACTGTAAGGAATCTTGGTGTTATATTTGATCAGGATTTATCCTTAAACGCCCACATAAAATCAATTTCAAGGACCGCCTACTTCCATCTACGTAACATTGCAAAAATCAGGCATATCTTGCCTCAAAACGATGCAGAGAAACTAGTCCATGCATTTGTTACTTCTAGGCTGGATTATTGTAACTCTTTATTATCAGGGAGTACCAAGAAGTCAATCAAGTCGCTTCAGCTGATTCAAAATGCTGCGGCTCGTGTACTAACCAGAGTTAGGAAAAGGGACCACATTACTCCTGTTCTGGCTGCCTTACACTGGCTCCCTATAGAACACAGGATAGAATTTAAAATTCTTCTTCTCGCCTACAAAGCCCTTAATGGGCAGGCGCCATCTTACCTTAAAGAACTCATTATACCCTACTGTCCTACTAGGGCATTGCGTTCCAAGAATGCAGGGTTGTTGGTTGTTCCTAGAATCTCTAAAAGTACAATGGGAGCCAGAGCCTTTTCTTATCAAGCTCCACATTTGTGGAATCAGCTTCCAGTTTGTGTTCGGGCGGCAGACACCCTATCCGTTTTTAAGAGTGCGCTTAAGACCTTCCTTTTTGATAAAGCTTATAGTTAGGGCTGATTAGATTCAGCCCCTAGTTTTGCTGATATAGGCTTAGTTTGTCGGGGGTCATCTTACTTCTTCCTTCTCTCTGTCTATACCTGTGTACTCTCATGTTCCGATTAACCCAGCTTCCCCAAATGTCTTTCTTTTGGTGTCTATATACGCTGGGATCCGGAGTCATGGATGATCCTGCGGTCCTGTGTCCTGGATCGCGAGCGCTGGATCTTGAGTCGTGGCTGTGGTCCTGGATCATAAGTCCTGGATGGATATCCTCGTGGATTCATCTTCCTATTATACACACATGCATTTCCAAACATCTGGACTACCTATGTTGCAAATGTATTATCTTTTCAATTTACACACGGCATCTATTGCACGTCTGTCCGTCCTGGGAGAGGGATCCCTCCTCTGTGGCTCTCCCTGAGGTTTCTCCCATTTTTCCCTTTAAACTGGGTTTTCTTTGGAAGTTTTTCCTTGTACGATGTGAGGGTCTAAGGACAGAGGGTGTCGTATTGTCATACTGATATTCTGTACACACTGTGAAGACCACTGAGACAAATGTAACATTTGTGATATTGGGCTATATAAATAAACATTGATTGATTGATGTCCCGGCTTTAATGTAGAGATGGGTACATCCGATTCTGTCATGGTGTGCTAAAAGTAGAAGAAGCACGTCTGTGTCACGCGCTGACACAACTATTGTGTCCATTGGATGCAGTGCAAAATCAGACGTGTATCAGCCTCCTCGTGGTCAGCCATTAAAGAGGAGACATCAAGATCTGGATCTGATGACTTGACAGTGGTTGCTTCAGCAAACCCACCCGATACTACAACCACAGGCTCATCTTCTGGGCTGTGTTCTATCAGATGGTTTGAGAGTATTCGAGCGAGATCTGTGCCATGAAGCTTGACCAGTCTGTTGAAAGTGGAACAGAGTCATTAATGATTTCTCTGCGTACTGGTCGGTGACGCTGTTTACATTTCCTCCTTGTGCCCGTTTTGATGGATTCGTCACGGTACCTGTCAAAGACTACATCAACCCTCTGGTACTTCTCTCCCATCTTCAACACCGTCTCAGCAAACTTGTTGGCATAGTCGCCAAATGTTGTAGTGTCAGGCGGCTTCCCAAGTGCCATTACAAGTGCTTGGCCATCAATAGCCAGGCAGCTGGGTTCCTGAAGGGGTACATCTGCAGGCGTTTAGACATGTTTTGTCAATATATTTGCTAAAACAGACTTGTTGGTGGAATGTAGACTGCCGTTAGTTGCGGCCAGAGATGGCGGGATGGGCATGAGTTCATGCTGGAGGACATTTTCCAGGTCTACCTTACGACCTGCTCTGTAAGCTGTGACTAGCCTTTGTAGAATCTGCCTGTCCACTTTGATGGTGTTTTGCTTGTTCTTGGAAAGTTGCACGACTTCATACAAAGAGGCAAATGTCTTGGCTTTGTTCTTTGGAATGGGTGACTTCAGTCCCAAGTGCTGGTCACTAGCTGGAGGTTCACACAGACATTTGTCCACAAACACTTTCATTTGTGCCTGTCCAAGGTGTTCTGCACCAAGCAGAGATTCTTGAATCTCCGGTGTGACCACTTCCTTGTTTATTATATTCTTGAGTGTGTCTCCACCATCTTGAAACACACAGTGCTCTTTCAATGATACACATATTTTGCTTTCATGCCCGTTGTCTCTCTCCATTCTACTCTTTGTGCACTCAGTGTGTGTGTACTCATCGTCTTCATCATCTGTTGTCAGTCTCAGCATTGCTTTTGTCTGAGAAGCTATGACTGTTCTCAGATTATACGACAATGTCCATCTACTGAGGGATGTTGCTATCCTGGTGATGCCCACTAAATCACTACTCTTTTTTCCTGTAGCGTTTAGCCACTCAGTACTTTGATCCGCTGAAACCTGATTGAAGTGTCGATCACTGTGTTTCACCACGAAGTTGCCTTTCTGAAACTCGAGGAGGATTTCTGGTGGGAGAGCAGACATCTCAGCCAGGTACACAGTACCCCATCTGGCGTCGTTTATATGATCGTACCTGTAGAAGAAGGGCAGCATACGTTTGAAAGCATACAGGTGGAGATCCCACAATCCATCACGTTGCGCTCTTGTGAAGCAGAGTACGATGCTGACCATAGTCATGTATGTGAAGAAAACTTCTGTTCAGCAATGTGATGAAAGAATGGAAAACTGGAATCTGCTTAATCATCCACTGAAGTTTATTGAGTCATACGGCCGGAGCGTTTACAAGATATTTCACACAACTTTCATCATGAAAAGACCAAGCCAACACTGAGGAGTACACAGAAACACAGCGCAGATCTATACATTGAATAAAGGAGTGGCCTATATTTGCGCACTTTCCATCTAATCGATACCAGACATGTAGAAGACAAAGAACCGGTCTGTTAAAGCCATCGTGCATGGTCCACACTTCCCCCACAGGAAGGCAGGGCCTCTTGACCTTTGCCCTGTTCAAATTACAAACAGGACACATAGGGAAAACACTAAAAGTCTCCCATGCACAGATCACATTAAAATATTTCCTTCACAATGTAGTCCCACCAGAATGCGGCATTCGGGTCATCAACTGCAAGCAATGCAGCAAACTCTTTCATGGGCTGCTGGAATCTGTCTGTAGTCAGTTTGTCGACCATCTGCGCGATGTGGTCAGCATCTACGGATTGGCAGAGATCTGAGAGTTCAGCTCTCAGTGTAACATCAACCTCATCCAGATATGTGTAAAGCCGTGGGAGCAGTAGCTGCCAAAAAGCCTGTATGGTAAGTGTGTGGGTCCTTATGGCACGTGCATACCCCTTTCCTGCCATGACATGCTGAGCAGTATTTGCTCTCAGTAGATCACACTTGACCCATAGCTCGCTCAGGCCAGAATCAACCATGTGTTGTCCTATCACACCCAGGAAGTTCATGGCAATGTGAAGGCCTCCAAGGCAAGGGATAAGCATGTCCTTGTATTCTTCTACTGACCACTTCAGTTCTAGCAACTTCGGATAAAGTACCTCGTCCACTGACAGTATGACATGCTGTTGTTCCATTGATTTGGAGATATGAAGTATTCACTTGACAACTGTGTTCAGTGTATCGAGTTCAGATGCAGGAGCCTGGATGATAGGTAGGTGGCCTACTGTAGTTTTCTCTGGGTTGACTGTGCTTGCCTTTTGATTGTACAATATCCAGGAAGGCATTGGTTTTTTAGATGTCCTGGACATGAAGAAGGCCATGTCTGTAGCTTGTGTTTTCTGTGCTGCAGGACATTGTTCAGATGACTGTGTCTTCTGCTAATTGTAAGGATATATTTGTATGTATTCATGCAAACTGTGAAGAAGCTTGAAAATGATTTGTGTAGAAAACTGGGCTGGTTTTGGGCCTGCTAACATGTGGTTTTTAGAGGACACAGGAAGAGGGGGAAGGTCAGGAGTTAACATACAGTCATCCCTGATGTGGGGTGTTGATGATAATTTGGGCAGCCAATCACTGGTCTGGAAGGGAGGCGCAGATAACTCCTCCTTGGGTCAGCGAGGGATATAGACAGAAACCCCGCTGTGTTCGGCCTCTTTCTCCTCTGGCTGGCTGGCTGGCTGGCTGGCTGGCTGGCTGGCTGGCTCACGTGAGTATCAGGTAAATGTGGGATCCCACAGAACTGTATGTAATTTGTACTGTATTGATTGTACTTGATTGTATTGCATTGTATATTACCATTAAAGTGGATTATTGTTAAACGGTTACTTGTATGATCTGGATTCCCTTCCTGTAAGATAATGGCTTGTGTAGGGACGCGAGGAGATTTGGAAATGCGGCCTAATTAACATTTATATCTCCTAACAAATGGTGACTCGACGCTGAATAAACATGAGCTGTGGAAGGATTCAGAGGACCACACTGGGTCGGGAGCAAGCACTTTTAGACGCCTCGGACAATAGCAGGGCCCTGTAGGATTGTCTGTAGGCGTTTCAGAGTGTTTTTGAAGTTTGAATGGAGTATACAATGCATATTTTTACCATGTTAGGAAAGTTATATATAACACGTGAACGTTGATCGCCAGGTATAGAGAGTCCTGCGTGACGAGAAATTAGAGCAGTTTGCGTGGATCTCAGGTATTTTAGTCCTGAAGTGGCGTAGGAGCGGTGCAGTTCGTGGGATGTAGGTGTGAGTCTTACACGGCGAAACCTGGATGATCGATATTTCAGATCGATCCGCCGTTTATAACTGGGGGTAAAATAGCAGTCTGAGACCGAATAAGCGAAAGTGTCAGTGGACTGTTATCTGTTAAATCCTTGGGAGAGAGCGCTAACGTCACCTACATTGTGACGAGACCGGCTCCCGTTTCCCTTGTCTGTAAAAATTAATTTGAAAGGCTGACGTAAACATAACGTTGATCGCAAGGCAGGCAGAGAGTCCTGCGTGACGACATATGTAGCACGTTATCAAGCCGGACAAAATGTACGGGGAATAAATCTGTGTGATTTTTACCTGAATAATCTGTGTGACCGATTGTCTGTGATAATCACACATTCGCTCAGAAGAGTGAAGCTCATTTGTGCTCTGCTGCTGCCATCTAGTGGCTGAAAGGGGGGGAAGCACGTTAATTAAGTCAGATAAATAAAAGCGAAGTCAATATATTGCGTATATTTAACTAAATGAGCTGTCTGTAGGTTGTCATTGTTGATTAGTACAGACCTTGTTTTATGTTGGTAAATGTAATGATACAAAAGCAAGCTATTCATCACAATTGTATTTTTAGGTTATGAATAGCATAAGGGATAAGCAGAAAGGTTTTTGAACGCTTGTCAGTTATGGCAGAGGTGCTTATGCCCGCTTCGGTTTTCAATGTTCGCCATCACGTTAAAACAGGATTGGTGGCATTTTCAGTTCATTGCTTGCTTCCACACGCATTCCCCCTCCTTGTCTTTTTCACGACTATAGTTAATGTATTAGAACGATTGTCAATTTGCCGTGTTTCTAGGAATCGGACTCGCTGTTCCGGAACGGCCTTTCAAAATAAAAGCCGAAGGCCGCTGTTCGCCAGAGAGGCCTTCACAATAAAACAGTAATTACCTTAACAATATATTTAACTTATATTACGTCCTTAAATATTGATTTTAATTCATTACAGATCTAACCTGCTTGTAACACAACTTTGATCAAAAATAATAGGATAAGCAAGTGGTTAAAGGGGGTTTCCTGTCTGGCTCATTTGATTTAGAACTGAAGTAAGGGAGAATAGTGTTTTATGAGTCATTCCTCATGGTTTCTGAAGATAAATCATCAGTTTGTCTGGACTTTGATATAGAGATAGGATCATGGTGGAGAAGGAAGACCTTTTTTGGTTTCAAATTAAAGAAGAGTTTAAGGATGAAGTAAGCAGGACTTCAACTGGCCAAAAGACATTTTAAAGTTTAATATTCTTGGATGAAACAATTTTTAGAGTGAGTTTTTGTAATATCATTTGTAGACATCAATTAGGTTGTTTAGATGGCATTTAACAATTAAGACAGATAGTATGATTACAAAGAGTCAGAGTGGAAAGGGTTGGATTTATTTAACCTCAGTGTGCTAGATTTTTTATAGGTAATGCGTCCCGAGACCTGGACTCCCCCTCTGAGTTAGAAAAGGCTACGATCCCGACCCTCCAAGCAGACAAAAGACCTAACCCAACGGGAGACTCCTCCTTCTCCATCGAACAGACAGAGAACCAGAACTGAAACAACAACAACAAGACTGCAGCCAGAACTATCTCCACCTGTGGCATCCAGAACCAAACAGCATGCTGACGGGCAGAAATCTACGCTCATCGGTCCCTCAGACGGGACCATGAAGTTCCAAGCTGAGCACAAGAGCAAAGTGTGGGAGATGAGCAGAATCCGCCCTCCATAAAAACAGCAGGGAGACTGTAAAGGAGGAGATGAAATGTAAAGCAGTGCAAGAACATTGGCATGAGGGCGCATGCAGATGTAACTGGGCCAATGGCTGACAGCGGATGAAGTTACAGCTGATGGACTGAAGAGAACACAGAATCAGAGGAGTTGGCATGGTCGATTAGAAGTGAGGAGGCCGGGGTCACGGCTTGAGAAAACCAGAGGAGGAGAAAAGGAAAACGGGAATGAGTGAGTTTGCACATAAACACACTTATTCACAAAACGCACATTTAAAGCATAAATACGTAAAGACAGAAAGATTTATTAAATTAAAAATAGCAGTAAACTATTAGAGTAAAATGAGAACAAACTGAGGGTTCAGAATACAACCATATTCTTCAATCTTTTCATCAGGTTAACAAAATATTCTTTGACATTTTTATTCACGTGTGAATAAAGTAGTGGGATAGTTTTAGGAACCACTCTATAAGACAAATCTTTATCTGTATGGATAATATTAAAGGGAGAGCTGGTGCCAAGCCAGATATAGTATTCCAATCTAAATAATTGATTTCACCATTGTAGCATAGTTATTACCATAGGAAATATGAAATGACTTCTGTTTTTAAATCCTTGATAAAGGAGGGAGGAATGGTTGCATGTTCGGACATCCAGGGTTCCACACACTGCTAAAGAGTTTAACATTGGTTTTTAAGTGGACCAGAATTGAGGAAATGTGGTTGTTATACCATTGTTATCGTGAACAAAACATAAATAAGGACATAGTATCTGCTTGAAGATGAATGGATTTCATATCCTAGAGGGGATTAGTTATTGTAAAGAACTTGAATTGACTTGATAAATAAGTGAAGATAAGAAGATGTATGGACCATAAATTAGTCAAGAGGTAAATAAAAATAGCGGAAAAGAGGGGAACTATTAAAGGGAAGTGGAAAATCAGTCTAATACACACTGATAAAAAAAAGGGGGGGGGCATGAAGGAAGTACGCACTGGATTTTTTATTCGTGTGTGAATTTGGTAGTGTTTTAATTTGTTCAAAGGGAGAGTTTTAGTAACAGCTCTATAAGATCAGATAAATATTTATTTATATAGGTCATGTTGAAGGGAAAGCTGGTTCTAAACAAAATATAGTATTTCAATTTGAGGTACTGGTTTCATGTTCAGACACCCAGAGTTCCACGCACGGTTAAAGAGGGTAACATTGTTCTTTAAGTGCACCAGAATTGAAGATAAATTGATAGAATGAGTTATGGAATAAATAGCAGATCTTTACAGATCCTAGTAATGTTTTGACACAAGATAGTGAAGTACACATGTTTCTGAAATAGATCTATTAGTCATTTTAATACTAATTAGGTGTAAATGAATTGCAGTAATAGTACAATAAGGAAGTGACATTTTTTTGGCTAGACACTTTTCAGGGAATGTGGGAAACAGCAAGGAGGGGTTGGAGATATCTTGAACATTATAGTTGTAATTGTGAATTAATAAATGATGGCGCTCCATATATACAGATTTGTATAGACGGAGGATGCTGGCCTGTGCTGGAACATCTCTGCAGGGCACGACACATGGCCAAAAAGACCAACTGACCTGAGACCAACTGACCGACAGGGTAACTTGGGAAGGCACTGTCAATGACTGACTCTGCGGTGAACCTGACCAAACCTGACTTTACAACCTGACAGTGTGAGTGTGAGTGTGTGTATGTCTGCACCTGATCAGTGCAACTGCATGATTTAAAACGATGACTAATCAAGCATGTTTTGGACTAACACATTATTTTTGTGTGATAATAATGTGTGAAATGAGAGGTTTCCTAACATTGCACAAAAGGTGAAACCGTATCTAATCTGCTTCATGATGTTTCACTCCCACAGGAGGTGGCGGTTTGAAGAATGTGAAACTCAAACTATGACATTTGGAATTCTGTTTCTTTTAGGACTGAATGATGGAGAGAAACACTCTCAAGTGTTTACTGGGAAAAATGTTTGGTATTGTCTTATAATCCATTATGACCTGAAGGTTTTCTTCCCATACAGGTTTTTGTTTACACATGAGAGAATGTGTAAAAAAGGGGGAGTGTAAACTTTACAATGTACATTTTTCATTTAGGGACTGAAAGGAACCTGCTGCCCAACTCCATTGTTCAATCTGACCATTGATTGACAGTTTTAGAATTGACCTGCTCCATATTTGGGGATAAGAGGCTGTTTGGTGAATGTTGACATGTATATAGTATTGATTGAGTTATAGCAGGTAACACAGGTAGAGAATCAGTGGCCAAGGGGCTACCAGAGAGATGTAAGTCCAGAATGAAATACTGGAGAGGCTGACCGGTGAGTAATGTGTCAACTAATGTTTCAACAGGTATTAAAGTAACTGAGGTTTGAAATGTAGAAAGAACATATTTACAGTTAAGCTAAAACATAGTAATGTAATGAGACACAATGTAATTTGGACAACATCATGTAACTAGTCTGGTAAAGAAGTAAAAGCCATAGACTTTATTGTTTAGGTCATTATGGGGATATACATTTCATCTACATTTAGAAAGACATTTGATGACAGTTGGTGGGAATTCTGTATTCATTTTTTCAGTGGGATAATATCTAAGCACTGACGGGTAGAAGCAGTATCACCAGGAAGCCATTCACTTTGTTAGTATTGTGATTGTGGTTGTTTTTTAATCCATAAGATTAGTGTGTTTCTTTACCAGAAACATTAGCAGTTCAAATCATATTTTTAGATTTTTAATGGGATCTCAGGGATTTCATTTAAAAAATAAATACAGATGCTTGTCAGAAATTCAGAGCTATTGAAATATGTTATTTAGTTTACCTAAAGATGTTGGGGTTCTTATTTAGTGGGCACAGTCCAAGATTCTGAAGCAGCACAATTAATTTAGAAAACCTGTGCACACACGTCTGTTGTTTTAAGACACCCCACCAACAGGCTCCAAGTTGCCACGCACTGGTGGGTTAAACAGCCGAGGGCCCCAGAGCCCGGAGCGTAGGCTTGAGGGATTTGTATCAGATTTCTCCACACAGGTTGTGGATGCCGAAAGAGGGACCCGAGACGCAGGAGGCTGACTGTCAACCCCAGGCTCTCCGGCCCCGACCGAGTGACCCCGAGGACATCCCGTGCCGTCCGCCTACAAGGAAAGGGGGACAACTGGTACCACGGGAGCCAGTGTGCGGCGGGGAAAACACCTGCGAGGACCCTAGACGACATCAGGACAGATCTGGCTCTCGTCATGGAGGTCGACTCGGATGCTGTCATCAGCGGATTGGAGGAGAAGGACCTCGAGGACATCCTTCATCCATCCAGCAGTCGTCCCGGGAGGCATCATCATCGGACCGGAGAAGGAAGATCGGGAGGACATCTATTCAGCATCGACTCGGAAGCCGCCGTCAGCGGATCAGAGGGGACAAAGACACGGCAAGCCAGGATGGCACAGGGGACTCCACTCTCCGCTGAAACAGGAGTGTGGGTTAAGTGCAACAAGACGGTGTATGGAGCCAGCCAGGCCTGCAAAGCTATGGGCAGCCTCTACCATGACAGCTGCTTCACCTGCAGCGCCTGTAGTCGAAGGCTGAGAGGGAAGGCATTCTACTATGACGCAGGAAGGGTTTTCTGTGAAGAGGACTTTCTGTACTCTGGGTTCCAGCAGTCTGCAGACAAGTGCAAGGCAGGTGGACATCTAATCATAGACATGCAGGCCCTGGGGAAGTCTTACCGCCCCGGTTGCTTCCGCTGCGTCATCTGCAACGAGAGCCTGGACGGAGTGCCCTTCACTGTGGACACTGAGAATAAAAAGTATGGAGACTCAGCAGACAAGGATGCAGTTTTTTGCAAGTGCCTTGTATAAATTGCACTCTCTTTTTTAAGAGTGCAAAAGAGGGAATTGTAAGGATATATTTGTATGTATTCATGCAAACTGTGAAGAAGCTTGAAAATGATTTGTGTAGAAAACTGGGCTGGTTTTGGGCCTGCTAACATGTGGTTTTTAGAGGACACAGGAAGAGGGGGAAGGTCAGGAGTTAACATACAGTCATCCCTGATGTGGGGTGTTGATGATAATTTGGGCAGCCAATCACTGGTCTGGAAGGGAGGCGCGGATAACTCCTCCTTGGGTCAGCGAGGGATATAGACAGAAACCCCGCTGTGTTCGGCCTCTTTCTCCTCTGGCTGGCTGGCTGGCTGGCTGGCTGGCTGGCTGGCTCACGTGAGTATCAGGTAAATGTGGGATGTAATTTGTACTGTATTGATTGTACTTGATTGTATTGCATTGTATATTACCATTAAAGTGGATTATTGTTAAACGGTTACTTGTATGATCTGGATTCCCTTCCTGTAAGATAATGGCTTGTGTAGGGACGTGAGGAGATTTGGAAATGCGGCCTAATTAACATTTATATCTCCTAACATAATACACCGCTGAATGGGTGCTCTGTGATTCCTCTTTTTGGTTTGGTTTTTTGCTTTTGTGGGTGGGGGGGCAATAGTGGGGAAGGCAAAGATTCCATCACAGCATATTTGAAACATTTAACCTCAAAACAATATACAACGTAAGTAAAAGTAGCCTGATAATAATAATAATAGCGGAGTAATTATTCATAGTTAAAAACTACTATTTTTTCAATATATATGAGATCTAAGCAGTTTATTCACATTATATCTACATGGCATCATATTGCCCATGTAGGAGAACTTACAAAAGCACATTTAATTCAAGTTTGTACCTTGTTTAGTTAAAAAGATATACTTAAAATAGATTTCAGGCTGGAGGTGGCAGCCATGTTGGATTTCTCAATTTTGAGGCATTTTGGGACATTTTTGAGCTTCATATACAGCAGATTTGGATTCAGCACCCTTTAATACCCCTAGAAATGTTGTATAGCATAAATAAACACAAAATGCCTTTGGGGTTCTGATTTTGTGAAAATGTACCCTGTCTAACCCACCACATGCACCAAACAACGGCCCTCCATGCAGATACCCCGGGGAAGGTTTCCATGATGACGACGGAGGCAGGGGGTCCTAGAGATGTCAAAGACGAACATGGGTGCCAAACATGACCCAAATGCCACTGACACCCTGGTATCAACCACAACAATGAGGAAGCTCAGAGGACCAGACCCCCAGGTGATGCATCTTCAGCACAAGGGTATTTTGAAATCCAGCTACATTGAGCCATATCTGTCACCACAGGAGGGAGAGGTTTAATGAGGTCAAGACGACGGGTTTCCACCAAAAAATATGAAGACGGAAACCTAGTACTCGCCCAAGACGGAGGATCCTTACCAAGTCCTCCTGTTTACACCGACTGCAGTTCAAGGGGCGGCGATACACCAGACGTGGAGCTGTTGAGACCTAAAAACAGAAACTCGATTCTGCTGTGGTGAAGTCTGGCTACAAAGGGAGGTGTCCGATAGGGTCGCTTGTCTCAAACCAGTGAAGAAGTCAACAAGAACCCAGCAGAACTAGAGAGTGACTGTTAGCGGGAGAACAGTGACAGAGCGACAGAGACTGGCCAACATTTTCCAGCCAGTACATAGACCGGGACTTCATTTATTGTTAGTGGAAGTGTAGTTTTTTAGTCAAACAATTATGTGATTTATGGAGTCAGATTACATTTTTATCATAAACAACATTTTATAATCGGTCTGAAGTATCTGTTTTAAGACAATGAGCTGCAGATTAAATAACATAACACTGATTGAGAGCTTGGATGAAGAAGTTGTAGGGTTTTTACAACAGTTTAAATAATCAGTTTTTATTTATTTATTCTTGAGTAACTTTACTGATTTATAATGTAGTGCGTAAGGCAATATCTCATTTTGAGTGAGGGGCACCAGCCCTTCATGCATGTCACCCTCGGTGAGAATAGTTCGTATTTTCTCTTTAGAGAAATATTATTTTATCATATCTTTGTTCAGCAGTATCAAACAATCCTCTAATCCTAGAATTATTGAGACGCATTAGCGACACCAGGGGTATTGTTTTTTGCAGCAACAATGATGCATAATACCAGGACAAAAGCCGTTCCTGAAACAAGTAAACCATTTATGGCAGATTTTAGTGAATATGTTTTTTATACCATCAGAAAACCATACATCATACGATATATTTTTTGTACGCCTTATGGCTACACGGAGAAGTTATATTTATTTAATGCAACGTTATGGGTTTTACATGTCCTGTTCAGAATAGGGTAATCATTGCAATATTAATTGAGCATGTTATGCTCAAAGGAGGGAGTGTCATGATTATACAGATATGTTGATTTCAGTGACGTTGTAGTTAATAAATAATAACATGTAGTTAACAATAGTTCTCATTCATAACACTCCGTTCGATGTCTCACTATGGGATGCGCCTCATCGCGGAGCAAACAGAAGCATCAATCTCATTACGCCAATCCTGATTGGCTGGTGATCTTGACATCAGCGTCAGGGGAAATCACTCCCTATACTCCCTATGTAAGTAGCCTGCGCCACGACGCATGCGTCATTCAAACACCTCTTCTCGCTTCAGAGCACATCTCTACAGTAGCCGGGCAAGCTTCACTGTCCACAGACTGAACCCAAATACCCATTTCGGTCGACGGGCGCTCGCCGGCTACTCCTTCTGCTTCGCAGGAAGACGGTAGTACTAACGCCAGTTAGTATTAAAATCGACCTCGCCCTTCTCTTCCCCGGAAAGTAAGGTAGGTCCGATTTTTTTAAGCTAGCAGCACATCTGTTGCTAGCTTGCTACCTCTCTACCGACACCACGGTAGCGAGGAAGTTTTCTCTTTTCTCTCCTCCACGGAGGGGAAAAGGATTAAAAAGGAGCATACTGCCACACCAGTCAGTATTCTCCGGGAATAAAAGACCCACACTGTCCTTTTCTCCGGATTAAGGACAAGGTGGTTTTATCTTTTCTCCCGTCCCACCTGTCGAGAGCGGGCCCTCTCCACGCCACGAGGCGGCCAAGATGGACGCCCCTCTCCCTCACACCAGAGGAGTCAGGAACTCGGTGGCTCGACTCTGCGGCTGCGGGTTGAAGATATCGGGCACAGACACACACCAGGTCTGTTCGTCCTGCCTCGGGCTGGAACACGCCCGAGGCGCTATCGACAACCCCGGCTCATGCGGACATTGCGTCCGCTTCACTGTTAAGAGCCTCCGCCGACGGTTAGCTCGACAAGCTAGCCTGTCGGAACAGTACCCCCCCATGTCCACGGACCCGCCGTGTCGGTCTGGGGCTCAATATCTGCTATGGCTATAGAACCGGAATCCCACGCCCTGGCAGGCCGGGACCCGGTGATGGCAAGACACGCGGGAACGGTTTCCCGCGCTCCACCAAGCTGGGGCTCCCGGTCAGACCTCACCATGGTCTCACCCGCGGAGGATGTCCTCGGGCCTGACTACGAGGAGGACGAAGAGGAGGACACCCTGGCATTCCTCCTGTCCGAATCGGATGAACAGGAAGAGGACACCTTCATGTCACCAGCTCAGGCTGCAAAGCCTGAGGCAAGTGCTGTTCTCCCGGGCGATAGCACACCAGCTTCGCCCGGTCTGAGCATGGACCTGCAGGCCGTGTTTAAACGCGCTGCGGCCAGACTCAACGTCCCGTGGCCCGAAATGGCCAAGGAGACCTCCAGGTCCCGCTACGAGGGAAAACATCTTCCCCAAGCAGCGGGGAAAATGAGACAACTCCTTCCAGTCTTCCCGGAGATGTTGGATGAGGTGTCGGTCTCGTGGAGAGACCGGCCCTTCAGCAACAAGGTCCCAATCCAGGGTGCCTCCTCCCTAGACTGTGACGGAATGGAGAAGCTCGGCCTGCTCCGCATGCCGCCCATGGAACCGCTGGTAGCGGCTCACCTTCTACCAAAGGTGGGCCCGTCACCTAGCAGGAACCCCACGCTGCCAGCAAAGTCGGACCGTTTTCAGTCAGCAATGACTGAAAAGGCCTACAAAGCGGCAGCGTTGTCCGCCAGGGCCCTGAACGTGTCCTCGCTGTTAACCGCCTACCAAGCGGAGCTCTGCAAGGACCTGTCGGGTAACCCGGGGGCAGCCACTCTGGACGAGATGGCAGCGGTCACGGACATTTGTCTCCGTGTCCAACGCTGCGCCGTCCAGGAGATCCAAGATCATGGTGGTGCAGGAAAGAGCGAGATGGCTAAACCTCACCACTCTCCCAGACCGGGAAAAAGAGGATGTGCTGGATATGCCCATCGTTCCCGAGGGAATTTTTGGCTCCGCTCTCGCCTCCATGCAAAGGAGGTGTGAGACGAAGAAGAGGGAGGACGAGGCACTCCACCTCTGCCTCCCTCGAAGGGTCCAGCCGCTCCTCTCACAGCAGCAGTCCTCTGCCCAAGCTTCCTCGAATTCTGCTCGGTTTAAAACACCGAAGACGCAGAGGTCACAGCCCACCCCGAGTCCCCAGCCCAGGCTGGAGACAAGGGCAAGTTGGCCGAGAAAATCTCCGGTTCCGGCTGCCGCTCAGGCTCAGCCAACCCAGAATTTCGGCCAGCAGTCGAGGAAGAAGAATCGAGCGGCGTGACAGCCCCTCCTTCTCCCCTCCGTGAATGTGTTCCCGCCGCCTCGAGAGATGCCTAAACACCATCCTCAAGTCCACACAAACACATGTCACACATTGATTGATTCCTCTGTC